>NC_042624.1:29397148-29718982 GCF_901001135.1 Rhinatrema bivittatum | reverse complement strand
TGCCTACTGTGTGTAAGTATGCTCCTAATTTTAAGAGGTTACTCGAGCAAACCTTTTTGCATACTTTCCATAGGGCTTTGCTGGCTTTAACATGTGTATGTAAGCAGATTTTACAACATACTCGCACTAGGGAACTATCTGATTTTTGCAATTAGTTGAATTTAAAGGAAATGTAAAAACATGGCTGTTTAAACAGGCGTTTTACAAAGAGAACGGGGAAAGTAAGTAAAGGCAAGCATCATAAAATCAACACTCAGCACTTACTGTCTGTGTGATTAGTAGTCATTTCCTAGCATGTAGCAGATGGACTCAGAACTAATGGGTATAGTGAACTCGTGCTAGCAGTTGGAGACGGATCAGATTTCAATCTGACGTCAGCCCCTAATACATATACCCCTGCAGGAAGTGCAGATCCTCAGTATTTTCCGTCTCCAAAGCAGTTAGGAGCTATCTCACGCTCGCTGAGCGTTCTACCAAAATTTTAAAGAAAATTCCTACATGAAGACGAGCCCTGCACTCCTGCGGTGATACCCTCGGGTCCCTCCCCCAGTTGAGTTTCCCGAGGTGATTTCCGTGGTCCCTCGGAGGTAAGAGCCTCGGTCCGGTGGACAATCGCGGCAGGGACCTAGCCCCCGAGTGAGAAGGGCTCGGGCGCGGCATAGAGGCAGCCTCGGTCCGGAGCCGTTCGCGGCGAGGACTTAGCCCCCGAGCGAGACGAGTTCGGGCACGGCTCAGAGGCAGCGGGTGCACCCTCAAAAGCGGCGGTGAAGGTAGTTGCCCTCTCCCCCCCCCCCCCCGCAGCCGGAGACCGCCCAGGATGAGACCGGGAAGCACCGAAGATAAGGTAAGGTAGAAATCTTTACTTGTGCCGGCCATCGGCCGAAGCCAGCGCCACCGGGTTGATCCGCCCTAGCAGGGCCAGACCCTGGCATTTCCAAGGGCTTCCCACGTGGAGACCCTCCAAGGTAGTCGCCATCTTGCCCGTATGGTCGCCGTCGCCATCTTGACTTTATCTCGCCGTTCTCATCGCCGCCGGCCGAGCGCACAAAATTACCTGTGCGCACAAACCTACTTCTGCGCCTAAGTTACACGCGCAAGAACACTCAGACGCATAAGCGGCACGTGCAAGTCCCGGTCGCACGGACTACGCGCACTCGAATACCGGCGCGCACAGATACGCGCACAACCCGAATTAAGCGCACTAATACGCGCTCAAGTCTACGCACGCGACCAGGCGCTCCGGAGCGAAACATGTACGTGCAGGCAACCTCGAAGCCGCCAAGATCTGAAGTAAAATCCCTAGGCCTCTGCTCAGCATGCCACCTCAGGGCCGCCCAGAGCCAGGAAGCCGACGCTCTATGCACCCAATGCGAGGAGGCCCTGGGAGATCCACCACAAGCTCAGACTAGCTCTTCAGGGGGCTCCCTGGAGCTAGCAAACCCCAGCGGGACCCCCTCCCAGACGGAGGCTCCCAGGGAAACAGCGCCACTCAATGTGGACCCCTCGTCTATTTCTTGGGTGGAACTCTTCAAGGGGATTCACGCCTTTGTCCGGATGCAAACGGATTCCCGGGCGGACCAACCACATACGTCGCAGGAGGACCCCTATGCCCCAGGCCCCTCAAGACCCAGGCATAGACCCTTACTGCCAAGTAGTCCTACCTTTGAGGGCATGGACTTCTCAGAAGATGAAGCCAAACCTCTAGAAGAAGGAGAACTCCCCCTGGGGACAGAACCCCACCGAACCATGAGGCGGTTCTTTACAAGGGAGGAGCTCCCGGACCTGGTCTCCCAATGCCTGGCAGAACTAGCGATACCGGTTTCAGAAACCCAGGGGGATCCCGAGGAGAACCCATTTCTGGAAGGCCTCAGACAGACCTCTCATCATTTCCCGCTCTTACGAGCCGCGCAACAGCTTATTGACCTGGAATGGAACACCCCAGAGTCTGCCTTTAAAGGGGGAAGGGCCTTGGCCAGTTTGTACCCCCTGGACCCAGCAACCAAAGACATGCTCGCTTGCCCAAGAGTGGATGCCATGGTCTGCGCAGTCTGCAAGCGCACCACCATCCCGGTGGAGGCAGGAGCAGCCCTCAAGGACACGCATGACCGACGGCTGGAAGCTATGCTTAAGCAATCATTTGACGTGGCCGCTATGTCTCTTCAGATTGTGGCCTGCTGCACCGTGGTGACACGTGCCTGCTTATCCCAGGCCAGGAATGGCACACCGGGAGATATCCTTGACCCAGCGCTATCCTTTCTAACGGACGCAGCCTCAGACCTCGTACGCACAGCAGCCAGAGGAGTATCATCGGCGGTGGCGGCCAGGAGACAGCTCTGGCTCAGAAGCTGGTCAGCCGACCCATCTTCCAAAACACGCCTCACAAGAATGCCATTCAAAGGATCACTCCTGTTCGGCAGCGATTTAGAAAAGATGGCGGGCAAATGGGGCGAATCCCCAGTACCACGACTTCCGGAAGACAAGTCAAGGAGAGTCCAGCGACAGCCTTCCAGGACCCCCAGGGGCAGAAGCTCGCAGCGCTTCAACCCATACAGGAGCAGCTACCAGGCGCCCCGCCCTCCGGGCAGGAACCAGTCCTTTCGGAGCAAGCACAACAAGAGGGGAAACAGCTCTGGCTCAGGGCCCGGCCGCGCTCCGCAATGAGAATCAGCCGACCCATCCAAGGGAAGCCATAGGGGGCAGACTGGCCCTATTCTACCAAAGATGGGTCGAGATAACTTCGGACAAGTGGGTCCTAGCCATCATCCGGGAAGGGTACTACCTGGACTTCATACGCACCCCCCCGGACAAGTTTGTGGAGTCTCCCTGCCACGACCCCACCAAAAAGGCGGCAGTGGAAGTTACACTGGCCAGGCTACTGAACCTCGAGGCCATAACCCCGGTACCTCTTCAGGAGATAAACTCTGGTCATTATTCCATATATTTTCTCGTTCCCAAGAAAGAGGGAACGTTCCGACCAATCCTGGACCTCAAATCCGTAAACCGATACCTGAAGGTCCCCCGCTTCCGCATGGAAACCCTGAGATCCGTAATAAAGGCAATACAGCCGGGAGAGTTCCTCACCTCCCTGGACCTGTCAGAGGCGTACCTGCACATCCCAATTCATCAGGAACACCAGTGTTACCTACGTTTCAAGATCCTGGGCCATCACTACCAGTTCCGGGCCCTACCCTTCGGGCTAGCCACAGCACCACGGACGTTCACCAAGGTGATAGTGGTAGTGGCGGCAATACTGTGGAAGGAAGGAGTCCTCGTACATCCTTACTTGGACGACTGGCTGATCAGGGCAAAGTCACCAGAGGAAAGCATCCAATCAACCAACAGAGTCAAGTCTCTATTGGAGAGCCTCGGATGGGTGGTCAACACGAACAAGAGTTCCCTGCAGCCCTCACAATCGTTGGAGTACCTGGGGGTCCACTTCGACACCAAGGAAGACAAAGTCAGCCTGACTCCCACAAGGAGATCAAAACTGTGGAACCGGTTGCAATCCTTGATAAGCGACCCTCGACCCTCGGCATGGGATTACCTGCAGGCCCTAGGGATGATGGCATCCACACTGGAAGTGGTCCCCTGGGCGAGGGCCCACATGAGGCCTCTACAACACTCACTGCTGTCCCGCTGGAACCCACGGTCACACTATTACACCATACGCTTACCTCTCCCGGGTACAGTCCGGACCAAACTACGCTGGTGGTTGCAGCCCAGCCACATGAACAGAGGCTCAAGACTGTCATCCCCAACCTGGACTCTGCTAACGACAGACGCCAGTCTATGGGGATGGGGAGCACACTGCGAGGAACTAACCGCCCAAGGGCAGTGGAACGCAGAAGAGGCAGGATGGAACATCAATCGCCTAGAAGCGCGGGCAGTCAGACTCGCCTGCCTGCGGTTCGCTCAAAGACTCCTAGGCAAAGCGGTCAGAGTGATGTCCGACAACGCCACAACAGTTGCCTACATCAACAGGCAAGGGGGAACCAGAAGCCAACAGGTGTCATTGGAGATAAACCCACTGATGGCATGGGCGAAAGCAAATCTACAGGAGATCTCCGCCGCCCACATCGCCGGGAAGGACAACATCACGGCGGTCTTCCTCAGCAGAGAAAGTCTAGACCCAGGAGAATGGAAGCTATCTCCCGCAGCCTTCCGAATGATAGTAAACCGGTGGGGAACACCGGAAATGGACCTGGCGAACAGAACCAACGCCCAAGTACCCAGATACTTCAGCCGCAAGCGGGATCTACAATCCCAAGGGATCGATGCCCTGGTACAAACCTGGCCACAGGGCACCCTACTATACGCCTTCCCGCCGTGGCCCCTTTTGGGCGCAATGATTCACAAGATACAGCTACACAAGGGACTAGTTCTTCTGGTGGCACCGGATTGGCCAAGAAGACCGTGGTACGCAGACATGAGAAGACTGCTGGCAGGGAACCCTCTACCCCTGCCCCCTCTCAGAGACCTACTACAACAAGGTCCGATCGTCCACGAGGACCCGACTCAATTCTCTCTTACGGTCTGGCCATTGAGAGGGCTCGCCTGAAGAAGAGCAGATACTCAGGGGCGGTAATAGACACCCTTCTCCAAGCACGCAAGTTCTCCACATCGCTAACATACATAAAGATCTGGAGAATATTTGAGGCCTGGTGCGAAGATCACGACATCAAGGCACGCTCACTTAAAGTTCCCGTGATGCTGGAGTTCCTACAGAGCGGACTTCAGAAAGGACTGTCCCTCAGTTCCATCAAGGTACAGGTGGCAGCACTGGCATGCTTCGGCACCAGGGACGAAAGTGATAGCCTAGCCTCTCACCCGGATGTGTCACGTTTCCTGAGAGGAGTCAAACACATTCGCCCACCGCTGAAGTGGCCGGTACCTCTGTGGAACCTCAATCTCATCCTGAACTTCCTATCTGGATCCACCTTCAGACCTCTTTGAGGCCTATCACTCCGTCAGCTGACCCTGAAGATTGTCTTCCTCCTGGCAGTTTGTTCAGCATGACGCATCTCTGAACTACAAGCACTGTCTTGCTGTGAGCCCTTCCTTAGGTTCACCCCAGGATCCATCCAGCTGCGCACGGTACCGTCATTCCTTCCCAAAGTGGTCTCCCACTTCCATCTGAACCAGACCATCTCGCTCCCCTCGGCAGGAGCCCTGGAGAACTTGGAAGAAATCCGTAACCTGCGTCACCTCAACGTTGGCAGAATCCTCTCCAGATACCTGGAAATGTCAGAACCCGTACGGAAGACGGACCACCTTTTCGTCCTTCACAGCGGGAAAAGACTAGGGGAAGCAGCCTCGCGGGCAACCATAGCCCGCTGGATCAAGGAAGTCATCAAGGCGGTCTACGTAGAAGCAGGGAAACCTCCACCTCTACAGGTCAAGGCCCATTCAACCAGAGCCCAGGCAGCGTCCTGGGCAGAAACAAGAATGATGTCACCTGCCGAGATCTGCAGGGTCCTCCATCCATACCTTCTCCAGATTCTACCATCTGGATGTTCAGGCTCGGGAGGACACGGAATTTGCAAGGGCAATACTAAGTGGGTCACAGGCAGCCTCCCACCCGGTTTGGAAGTAGCTTTTATACATCCCATTGGTTCTGAGTCCATCTGCTACACGCTAGGAAATGGAGAAATTACTTACCTGATAATTTTGTTTTCCTTAGTGTAGACAGATGGACTCAGCAGCCCACCCTCGGCTGCCGTTATACATGGTCCTTCAACGATTCAAGGGTAAGCCATGCTTTCATTTCCCTAGGGCATCCACCCTGCCGGGTGTCGACGCTTTCCGGTTGGGCACACTGGCGGTCTCCAGCTATAGTCAACCAACCAGTTCAAGTTAATCAAGTTTTTAACGTTCTAACAAAAGTTATCTAAGTTAATCATATTAAGTTAATCAATCAGTCAGTCACACATATATCCACAATGCTTTGCAAGGAAGAATACTGAGGAGCTGCACTTCCTGCAGGGGTATATGTACTAGGGGCTGACATCAGAGTGAAATCTGATCCGTCTCCAACTGCTAACAGGAGTACACTATACCCATTGGTCCTGAGTCCATCTGTCTACACTAAGGAAAACGAAATTATCAGGTAAGTAATTTCTCCATTAGAATACACATTGTTACCAAATTACTATTTTGGCACTTATATAATGCTTTTTTTTATTTATATACTTAATGTTACTTTATGTGCCTTCTTGTAAACCATTGTGATGGTAAATAACTTAACGACGGTATATAAAAGATTTTAAATAAATTAAAATAAATTTGCCCAGTCTGTCTCGAAGTTATCCAGACCCTCTGTTTCTTCATCATGTCATGTAAGCCCTAAAATGTGAGCTCTGCAGACTTGCTCCTCATCATCCTCTGGTTTTAAAATGCAGTGTTAATGCATGTTAGCCCCACCTGGAGTGCCCTTGCCCTGCCCCCTTTTTGCTCACCATGCGCATATACGTACGTAAACGTGGCTTTTAAAATCCATGTTACTCGCACGTGGCCCACATATGTGCGCATATGGGCATTTTAGCATGAACAGCGCTTGTAAAATCAACCCCATTGCCTGTCAGCCCTGTCATAACCCCTCTGTGTCTTTTCTGTACTTTGATAAGAATTTCAAAATGCATACTTGCTCTATTCATTTAATTATGGGCATCAGCACTCAAGTCTCAGTAACATGTATTTTGCGGCCTGATTTACAATGGCTTTTTTCCCATTCTGTGTCTCTGGGGAGGGTTAGAAACTTAGTAAATCAGGCCCTAAATTTGCATGCCTCAGTCTTCTGAAACCTATGAGGTTATCTTCAGTGATAAATCATCATGGAAGAGTAACACTTTTGGATGCTTGTGCATGTCTGCTCCAATGACATCCAACTCAGACCTGCTTAGTTTCATGTTGGATTTTCTTTTGGATCCTGCATAGGACAATTATTTCCTGCTATACTAGTTCAGACAAGTGGGTATACTGTGCCTTCTAGCAGCAGGAGATGGAAGACATTCTTCTTCACTGTGACATCGCCATTGGTTACTATAGCACAGCTCCAGCAAAAACCCAGTATTCTCTGTAGCAGATCTGGTGCAGTAGTATATTTTTTTTTATCTCAAAGATTCTAGAGCTTTCAAACATGCCCTATTGAGCATGTGCAGCTGTAGTTATCACCTTGTGCAGTTGTAGTTATCACCTTGCCCCGTAGGCAAAGGTCCTTGGTCTCTTTTTTTTTTTTCCACAGAGCTGAGTGATCATGGTATTCAGCTATGCTCTCTCCTCACACATTTTATTGTGATTTTTTTCTGGAGCTGGAGCTTTTTTTCTTTTCCTTACGTAGTTTTTGTTTTTATTTTATTTTCTCTTCAATTTTCTTCCAACCGCATGGGGGGCCTTAGTCGCTGTGCAGCCTGTCACAGTCTAATTTTATTCCTTAAGAAATACTGCATCTGCAGTTTAGATTGTGTCCTGTCCATGCGCTGTCTGCTTTTGTGCCTTTGGTGCTGACAGGACTGACAGATCCATGGGGAATCCGTGTAGGCCGCTGAGCCTAGGGACTCGCCTGAGTTCTACCTGGGCATGATTTCCATATCGATTGATTGGCTTCGATGGAGGCTCGCACAGTGCAGGGATTGAGGACCACACTGTTTCTGGGGGGGGGGGAGAACGTATTCCTCCCCACATTCTAAGGAACTAGTCGCCATAGCAGAATCCCTGGACGACAGTCTCCCCTCCTGCTTGCCAGTGCTGGCAGTGCATTTTCCTTGTGAGGGGGAGGGTGAGCAGGAGCCTGGGCGAGCAGTGTTGCTGCTGCACCTTAGGTGCCATGCCCAGTAATGGTTGCTATTGCTTGCCTGTGCCAGTGCACCGATGGTCTGAAATATCAATGTCAGGACTCCGTCAGGAACCAGGACTACCCTTGAGCTCCATGGCCATCCTTGATGCCATTGAGGTGTGGGAATGCCCTCGATGCTGTAAGGGCCATCGAGTGCCAGACACACTGTCAATTGCCCTGGTCGTGGACCCTCCTGTGCCATAGGTGTCAGCAGGCGCCGTCATGCACTTTAGATCTCAAGCCAGAGGAATGGCACTGAACCGAGCGAGTGCCATGGGCATCAATGTGGCAGAGTAGCAGCACTGATCTCAAGTGTCGGGGACTAGGACTGTCATCGAGCACCATGGTTACCCTCCATGCCATCAGAGTTCCCATTGAGGTGCATGACTGTTTTCGATGCCATTGAGGTGCATGGATTGAGGAAGATGGAGGCTATTGGGCAAGTTTGCCAGCGAGGCCATTTGTGGCTGCTTTCGACGATGTTGTGTTCCATCGCCTCCAGGGGGCACCAGAATCACCATTGAGTGCCTAGTCACCCTTGAGGCCATCGGCTGCTGGAGTACAGGGGTCCCACTATTAATTAAGTTGATTTAGAAAATAGCCATTGCTATTACTAGCATAATTAGCATGGGATAGACTTAATTTTTTGGTACTTTCCAGGTTCTTATGGCCTGGATTGGCCACTGTTGGAAACAGGATGCTGGGCTTGATGGACCCTTGGTCTGACCCAGTATGGCATGTTCTTAGAAAGCCCTCGAGTGCCATGGAAGCCCTCAACGAAGATGGGTTTTGGGCCTGGGGTGGCCGTGGCACTATCAAGCGCCAGAGTCACTATCAACCCAAGGCATCCTGAAGCGCCGTCGCATCCAGGGTGCACCATGGCCTGGTACTCTCAAGGCTATCATGTGTTGGGGGCCCCAACAACCCCCCATTTTACGGTGTCCAGAAGGGACACAGAGGGGCTTCGATGTGCCATTGGCATGAGATCATCGGGTCCCATGGAGGTTGATGCTCTCAGGTACCTGGAGCCGTCGTACAGCATGTCCATTGCTCCTACCATGTGACAGGGGCCGACCAATGGCACTGATAGCCCCCGTGACATAGTAAGGGCAAAGGGCCAACGGCACCATTTTGATTACTGGCAGCCGACGGCCCAAGTGCAGGAGATCGCTCCCGGACCCCCACTGGACTACCAGGTCTTGGGGGGGGGGCAGGAGGGTGGGGGGTTGTAGTTAGGTTTTTGGGTTTTTTTTATATTCGCTCCATAGGACGCACAGGCATTTTCCTCCCACTTTTGGGGGAAAAACGTGCATCTTATGGAGCAAAAAATACGGTAATTGAAATCTCCCATTATTACTGCACTACCAGTTTGGCTAGCTTCCCTAATTTCTCTTAGCATTTCACTGTCTTGTCTCACAATTTTGGCCAGGTGGATGATAGTATACTCCTATCACTATTCTCTTCCCCAACACACAAGGGATTTCTATCCATAAAGATTCGATTGTACATTTAGTCTCATGCAGGATCTTTATCCTGTTGGACTCTATGCCATCCCGGACATAAAGCGCCACCCCGCCACAAAGATGTTCCTCTGTCATTTCGATATAATTTGTTCCCCCTGTATAGCACTATCCCATTGGTTACCCACTTGCCAACAATTCTCTGAGATGCCAATTAAGTCTGTTATCATTCACTCCTATACACTCTAATTCTCCCATCTTACTTCTTAGACTTCTGGCATTAGCATGCAAACATTTCAAAGTGAGTTTTTAGTTTGTATTTACATTCTGCTTTTTAGTTGACAGGGATAAATTGGAATCTTTTAGCTCTGGTAAATTTTTAATTATAGGCACTTGGACTACTTTTATTATTAGTGGAACCTCTCTGATGCCCTAACTCTAATGCTTCATTAGTATCCTTTGAAGATACCTCCCTCCGAACCATGTGCTGCTGAGCTACTGTCGGCTTTCCCCTTTGTTCTAGTTTAAAAGCTGCTCTTTCTACTTTTTAAAGGTTAGTGCCAGCAGCCTGGGTCCATCCTGGTGAAGGTGGAGCCCAACCCTTCGGAAAAGACTCCCCTTCCCCAAAAGGTTCTCCAGTTCCTTACAAAACTGAATCCCTCTTCCCTGCACCATCGTCTCATCCACGCATTGAGACTCCAGAGCTCCTCCTGCCTCTGGGAACCTGTGTGTGGAACAGGGAGCATTTCAGAGAATGCTACCCTGGAGGTTTTGGATTTCAGCTTTCTACCTAAGAGCCTAAATTTGGCTTCCAGAACCTCCCTCCCACACTTTCCTATTTTGTTGGTGCCCACATGTACCACGACAACCGGCTCCTCCCCAGCACTGTCTGAAATCCTATCTAGGTGACATGTGAGGTTCGCCACCTTCGCACCAGGTAGGCATGTTACCAGGTGGTCCTCACGTCCACCAGCCACCCAGCTGTCCACTTGTTCAAACCAATTTAGATCAACAAGTCCTCTCCTTGCTTATTCCTGTAGGAGGTCATCTACAGCATTTTTAACAAAAGTGGATCTACATAACTTCAGATCAGTGGGTTTTGGATGTAATAAAATAGTCATGCCCTGGAACTCACCATGCCAATTTCTGATGCTTTTATGATATTCCCTTGTGTATTGCCCCTCAAAGAGGTGACTGTTCAGGCTACTATCGAGAGGCTGCAACTATTGTAAGTGATTGTTCCTGTTCTGCATGAAGATTGGCGCTTTGGTTAGTATTCCATTTTACTTTGTAGTTCCAAACAAATTCCTACAATCTGAGTTTCCCCTTTCTGAATGGAGACTCTATAGTCAGTTTTGTTGGCAGTGAGAAAGGGGGAGTTTCTGTGCTCCTTAGATCTCTCGGAAACTTAGTTTCATATTACTATGAAGAAAGACCACCAAAAGTTTCTCTTATTTTCTCCCAGACCCGTCCAGAATGATGGGGGTTTTCTCCCCTACCAGTTGATGGAGACAAAGAAGAAAAGCTTTACTGTACTGTTGATACTTAAATTACTCTGCCACCTGCAGTCACTCAGTATTCTCTGTCTCTAAAAGATGGCAGAGGTGCAATACCTGCAGTCAGACTTTGGAAACTAAATTGCTCCCAGAGGTGTTAGATTCTGATTCTGGGACCATCCCCTGGTAGAGTAGGGTTGAACAGGGGGTCAGTGGCCCTTGTGGGACTTGGACCCTGTCCTAGAGGAGAGCTTGCTTGCTAAAGGTGCGGGCTGTCTCACTCCCTAGCCTCCACTCTCTCTCGGCCGATTGTGTCTACCCTCAAAAGCGAAATATATTTTTCCTTATTACTTTACTATTTGTGGGAAGTTGTTGGGGTTTTTGTTTTTTTTTTTTGAGGTTTTAGGAGAGCTTGGTCCCTTTAAGAAATTAAAAAAAAACCAAAAAAAAACCCTGGCCTCTCCCACTGAGCAGGGGAAGCAATGCCTTGCCTGCACTGAGCACAAAGGGAGTCTGCAAGCTTCGGAGATCTGCACAGTCTGTGTTGATAGTGGGTAGAGTGGCTCAGGAGCTTCTCCTTCCATAAATGTAAAAAAGATGGCGCAAAAGAGGCAGCAGTCCTGAGATGCAGAGATATGCATCAGGGAAGGGGAAGTGGGGAGAGATTGGAACAGCAGCCATGTTGTCTTCTCCTACAGGCCATGTCAGGTTGGGGGATATTAATGCTGACCCTCACATGGTTGTTACCGGTGGTGGGAGAATCGGGTGGCCCAGGAGGCAGCATTGTTGGAGATACTAGGCTGAATGTTGAGGATTCAGACACATTTATGCAGATTTTGTACTTTGATGCATAAGACCTTTCTAAAGAAAAAGACTGGGCCTAATGGCTCTCTTCAAAGGCGCTCCCTAAGGGGGGGCCAGTTATTCCCTCACACCCCAAAAAGAGAAAACTTGAAC
Organism: Rhinatrema bivittatum; assembly: GCF_901001135.1. Lineage (NCBI taxonomy): Eukaryota > Metazoa > Chordata > Amphibia > Gymnophiona > Rhinatrematidae > Rhinatrema > Rhinatrema bivittatum. Next base: position 29,707,238 of record NC_042624.1, on the reverse strand, counting down.
CTGATCTGTATCTGGATTTTGGGTCGGATGCTTCAGGGGAGGACAGTGCAGCAGAGTTCCCAGATGTCCCTCTAGAGGATCCCTCTGGGAACAATGTTGGGGATTGGGAGTCCCTGGAAGAATAAGAGCTGCCGGTAGCAGAAGGGATGATCCAAGAGTTGTGCGCCTTTATAAGAGGGAATAATTGTTCACTATGATTGCTCAGGTCCTGGTGGAGCTGGGGATAAAGGACAAGCAAATGGAGTTAGAGCATGAAGGAGAGGATCTCTTTAAAGCATTTCCTTTTCATAGAACTGTTTAGGCATTAGTTTTTAAGAAGTGGGATGCTCCTGAGTCCGGTTTGAAAGTTGGTAGAGCCATGGCCAAGCTCTAACTCTTGCCAGATGAGGCATTAGGTTTTCTTAATTTGTCTAAGGTAGTGTCACTAGTATCGGTGATCACTAAAAAGACCACTGATACTAGTGCCACTTCCTTAGGCAAGGAGAGGGCTGTGTGGTGCTCAAGGACTTTCAAGATTGGAAGATGGAGCCTCTGGCCCTGGTTCTCTCTGTTGAGGTGTGCAATAGTTTCACGGCTTGCACCTGGTTGTGCTGGGTACAGCAGATTTTAGGGGAAACCATATTGAAGCACATGGAGACACCATGAAGGTCTCGTCTACCGGTCAAGCAAAATCTAAGAAATAAGTCTCTTACCAAGGACAGAACATCTTGATCCACTCCTCTTAGAAGAGGACCAACTGCCCCCCAATGCACGCCAATGCAGACTGGAACAAGAGATCCTCATTGAGAGCTATCAAGTCTTCTAGAAACAGAACCTGAAGTCTTTGGGGAACCTATGGTTTCCCTGAAAGGATTGTGACTTGGATGCAAACAGCCACTGTGAAGAAGACCACTTTCCTGGCTGATAACGCCTGGCCTCCAAGGAAGGTTTTTAGACTCCCTTGGGCTTATCCTCTTGCAGTTTATGGAATTTTTTTTTTATAGTTTTATTAAAATAATCATGCATAAAACATTGCATTTAACAAGATTGTAAAGTAAAATAAAACTGTCTTACACAACTATATAGAGTTACTCATTTGTTTACAAAGTTTTTTGCAGTAATTTATATACCCCCCTTCCCACCCCTCCCCCTCCTTAGGAGATGTGAGAGTATATCACCAAAACCAGAGTTCAAATCCGTATTATCAATTCTAAAGCGGTAGCAGGTCCGCTAAAGATACTACATGTCTGAGGACAATCTGGTGGCACTGTTAACCATTAGGTTTAGCTATGGTCTTCTTCTCCTGCCAGTCTCTAAACGGTTGCCATATCTGCCGGCGCTGGATGGCATCCCATGGTTTCGCATAACCCATCTTCTCATGCAAAAGGTGTACTCAATCTAGACAGAACCTGTCCCATTGAGATATGGCCGGGCTTTTTCCACTCTGAGGCTACTTCACACTTTGCTACAGATAATATAAAGGAGAGGAGTTTTCCCTGCACCAATGTAACATCATAGGGTAAATTGAGTAGTGTTTGCTCTGGTGTGAGTTTAATCTCCACCTGTAATATGTCCCTTATAAGTTGGCTAACTGACGCTCAAAATTTCTGTAAAACTGTACAGGACTACCACATGTGAAAAAATGTTCCCTCTAGTCCATACCCCTTCCAACACTGAGCATTATATGTAGGGTTAAGCCTATGTATTTTTGCAGGAGTGCAATACCATCGCAGAAGACTCTTATATCTATTTTCCGCTAGCTGGGAATATGGAGGTCCCCGTTTAGTATGATGAAAAATTTGATCCCAAGAGTCCTCCGTCAAGGCATGGCCCAGATCTCTCTCCCAAGCCCTCATGAAAGCTGGTGTCTGCTGTGGATCTTTGTTAAGATAATTGTAGACCTGGGAAATAGCTTTTCTCAGAGTGTCAGCCTGGTCTCACCAAGCTTCTAGTTACGTTCTTCCCAGGGCCAGTTCACACCCCACCCGCTCAGTCTGGAAGAAATGGCGAATTTGCAGATAAGGGTAGGTGTCTAGGTCAGAAAGACCATGTTTAGCCTGCAGTTTGGGGAAGGAAATAAAATTGCCAGTGTCCCACAACTGCCCAAAACAATTTATACCTCTTGATTGCCACTGTTGAAAGGAACTGGAAGATGTAGCTGCTGGGAATAGGCTATTGTTCTGAATCCGGGAGCTATAGTAATATCTCCTGGCCCCAGTCAATTGTTTTCGCCATTTTTCCCATAACAAGAAAGAATTATGGGTGGGGGCCGTAATATGACACACAGGGAGAAGCGTCTTGGGCTGCCATATTACAGAGCTAAGGGGAATCCTACCCAATAGGGCTTGCTCGATGGTCGCCCACTGTTTCTGTTCCCCCTTCCTGTTCCAATCAAAGATGGCTGTAATTTGAGCCGCTGCGTAGTACCATTTTAGATTGGGAACACTTAATCCCCCCCTTTCCTTTGGGCGATACATCACCATTTTGGATACCCTCTGTGGTCTCCTCTTCCAAATGTATGAAAAGATACGTCTCTGCCACCTAGTTAGCATAGCTTTGGGTAGAGAAATAGGTAACGACTGGAACAAATAGCCCAAGCGCGGTAGAAGATTCATTTTTACCGATGCAATTCTACCAAACCACGAAAGGTAGAGCTCAGACCATCTGTCTAGAAATATTTTATGAATAAGAGGCGGGTAGTTAAGTTTATAAAGTTCTGTTGGATCTTTGCTAATGTATACCCCCAAATATTTAATTTTTGTGGGTGCCCATCGAAATTGAAAATGGGTTTGCAAAGTCGCCAGTTCCGGAGCAGGTAATGTATCATTCAACACTTCGGATTTTTCGATGTTAAGTTTAAAACTGAATCCCGCTCCAAAATTGCATAATTCCTCAAGAGTACCCTTCAAGGAAGTTGCCGGCTCGGTCAAAGTGAACAAGATATCGTTTGCGAACATAGACATCTTATAAACACTGTTGGCTATCGCGACTCCCTTGACCATACTATTATTACGCATTCTAATGGCCAGCGGCTCCAAAAACAAGGCAAATAATAGAGGCGACAAGGGGCATCCCTGTCTCGTCCCCCTCTGTATATGAAAGGCCTCTGAGTATACCCCGTTGACCTTTACCGCGCTGAGGGCTCATTGTATAGCTGGTGAAGCCAAGTTAGGAATTTGTCCCCAAAATTCATGGCCTGTAGTGTTTGAAACAGAAAAGGCCAGTGGACCATGTCAAAGGCCTTCTCTGCGTCGACTGACAGTAAGACCAATGGCATGTGTTCTTTTCGGGCCCACCACATCAAGTCGATTATTTTGCGAATATTGTCCGCTGCCATCCTGCCTGGGATAAACCCTGCCTGATCGGTATGGACAAGTTTAGTCATGACCCTGTTCATTCTATTTGCCATTATTTTAGCAAGTAATTTAAGGTCTATATTGATGAGGGAGATGGGCTGGTAGGATCCACATAGAGAGAGATCCCTCCCAGGTTTTCCCAATATCGTGATCCCTGCCACGTTGGAGCCTGCCCACAACGGCTTACCGTCCCTCATGGAATTAAACAGAGCTCTCAGGGGTTCCAAAAGAGAGGTAGAGAACTTTTTATAAAATTGAGGGGGTATATCCATCAAGACCGGACGCTTTGTTTGCCTTTAGGTCTCCTATTGCTTTTTGAATTTCTACTATGGAAATTTCCCTGTCTAGAATGTCCCTCTCTTCTTCTGCGAGACAGGGAAGAGTAATAGAATCCAAGTATCCCTTGATTTGGTCTGGTGATATATGAGAAGATGCTTCATATAAAGTACCGTAAAATTCCTGAAATCTACTGCGTATTGCGGGGGGCGAGGTTAGTAGTTCCCCCGTTTCATTTCTGATCGATAAGATCTGATTTTGTGTTTGCTTATGCTTCAAGAATCTAGCTAGTATTTTCCCTGAGCAATTGCCCCATTCATATTTTTCTACATTCAATAAAAATAATTGGGCCGCCAATTCCGTTTCCGCTATGAGCCTCAGGTCCTCTCTTGCTTTCTGCAATTGACTATACACCTGTGCAGCCAGCGTTCTTTTGTGCTCTTGTGTTAAGTGCTCTATTTCCCCCATTATTTTTTGTTTATCATGTTGCTTGGAGCGTTTAACATATGTACCCCTGGTTATGAATTTACCCCGCATCACTGCTTTTAAGCAGTCCCATATTAAAGCAGGTTCGCCATTGTTTAAACTTATGTACTCCTGTATAGCTTGATTGATTTGCTGACAGAAGGTAGCATCATTCAACAGAGAGTCATTACGTTTCCAAGATCTAAACCCTGTACCATCGGGATTTGTCTGGATTTCTATCAGTCTAGACGCATGGTCAGACCATGTAATGGGGTTAATATCTGTACTTCCCACCCTGGACATCAACGTCCTATCCACCAGGAAATAGTCTATGCAGGAGTATGATTGATGGGGGATAGAGAAGAAGGTGTAGTTTCTAGTTAGCGGGTTCACTGTCTCCACCCATCTACCAGATTCCATTTGGACATCATAGATTTTAAACACTTCCTATTTGGTCTGGAACCCTCGTGTGCCCGTCTGGAGTTATCTACTCTGGGATCTATAGTTAAATTGAAATCTCCCACAATTGTAAGCGTTCCTTCCCCTTCCTTGTCTAATAGGATATCTATCTGTTGATAAAACTCCTTCTGGTTATTATTGGGGGAATATATATCCAATAATGTATAAGTGGTACCCTGGTAGTCAAAGCAGACCAACAAATATCTCCCCAGAACATCTCCTACTTGTCTGTGGATTATATAATCCTGGCCCTGTCTAAACATTGTGCAAACACCTGTGTATATGGATGCTTGACTAGCAGCGGAGAAGAATTTATGAGCAAACATTGGCCAATTGAGTAAATGCTCATAGCGTTTTTTTAAATGGGTTTCCTGCAGGCAGATTACCATTGCCCCTTGATCCTGTATGTCTTGCCTAAGTATATGCCGCTTACGAGGAGTATGCAGCCCCTTGAGGTTGAGAGAAAATAATCGCAATGCCATCAGACTTTCAATTATGGAGAGCTAGGCACAGTAATGTACCTGGGGACCGTATGCTCTGGGTACTGCCTGAAGGAATATAAAAGCGCTTCTCCGCCACTGGCACATGTACAATCCTGTAAACCTGTGGAGATTGCTGTGTGACCTGATATGTACAGTTATAAGTATTCACCCGTGACATTGGGATTCTCTCACTTATAATCCCATTTCCCCCCCTATCCCTTCCCCCTCACATTCCCTCCCATAAGTGCCATGGCTGCATGGCTAATATGCACATGCAGATAAGATCAGTGAAGTCTTAATGACAGAAAACTCTAACTCCATTAATGCCTTCAACGTCAATATAACATTCAACCCTCTGCTCTGGCACACATTAACTGAGTGTGTCATTAACTCGCATAGTCACTAACATAGTCAAACTGAACCCAACTATCCAGATATGATAGCTTAGCTTTCTCGTGCACCGGCTGTCCAACCACCCACGACATGAAGATATCTTTCAAGTCTTGATGTCGGCATCCGCATTGCAGTCCTGTCATTCACCATCCATCCGCATCGGGCCACTAGCGTTCCGGCGCAGCCGGCAACCGCCATTTTCCACCCTCTGCCAGCGTGGCACCTCCGATCTCTCCCGCTGCTGCGATGGCATGTTTATCTTGACCTGGAACCCGGCTGTAGACAAGATGGCCACCGCTTCCTCCACGCTGGTTGCTTTTGTCGTTATGCCTTGGATTGTCACCGAGATGCCCAGCGGGAACAGCCAGCGATACCGAAGGTTCTCTTTTCGGAGAACTGAGGTCACTGGTTGATATTCTTGACGCCGTTTTAGTGTTATGGGGGATATTTCTGTGAAAACTGAGATTTGGTGGGTTTCCCACACCCAGGACTGTTGTTTTCGCACCACAGCCAGCACTCTTTCCTTTATCGAGAAGCGTAGAAAGCAGGCAACAATATCTCGTGGCTGGTTGCCAGACCTGGGCCCCAGTATGCGGTGGGCTCTCTCAATGTCTTTATGCTCAGGAATTTCGGCCTGCCCTCCAATCTGTTCCTGTGCCAGGAAAAACTTGCACAATGTACGGACCACTTCTGTACAGTCACAGTAAGGATCAGTCTCTGGTATTCCCTGGAATCGTAGGTTGCACCTACGATTCCTGTTTTCAGGTCTTCCAATTTCGCTGTTAATTCCTTGGTATTTTGAAGCAGAGAGACTCCTTGTTGTTGTAATTTATCGATTTTCACTTCTTGGCCATCAAGCCTGTTGTCGCAGTCATCGACTCAGCGGCCGATGTCTACCATGTCTTCCCGGATCTCTGCCATCTTCTCCATCATCTCTCTTTTATTATTTTTCATATCTCGGTGCAAATCTTGGAACCATTGCCTAAATTCATCCCGGGTAGGCACCTGAGAGTCTTGATGAATCTGTTCTCCTAAGGGGTCATTCCCCTGTGCACTGTCAGTGCCCGATGGCTCTGCCATTTCTCCCTCCACCGAGGCTCCGGATCCGCCTTCCCCTCTTGTGAAGGAGAATTGCCGCAAATCTGTGCCTTTCCTTTTAGATGTCATTTAGGTAGTCTTCGACCTGGTCAACGATGATGAAATTCGTATTGGGGGTGGATGGAAGCCGATTAAATGAGGTAATTGCTCTAGGCTCTCTGGAGCTTCTGAGTCAAGCTGCCATTCAAGCTCATGACGTCACCGTCTCCTCGCAGTTTATGGAACTTTGACTCCAAGTTGCTTAATCAACTTTTCCAAGTCTTCCACAAAAAGCAGTTTGCCTTTAAAGGGGAAAATACCAAACTGAGATTTGAAGCATACATCCGCAACCCAGTTACGCAGCCAGAGCAGCCTCCTAGCCAAAACCATATTGCTAGACCAGGTCCAAAATAAATCATACAAGACATCTGCTATAAAGGCTAGGTCAGCCTCCATCTGCTCCACCTCTCATGCTATCTGAGATTTTCTTAGATTTTCTTGACCAGTGGGCGAGACCTTCATGGTGTCTCCATGTGCTTCAAGGATGAAGAAACTGGCAGTTTCACTACACTGGAGTGTTTGATTTTTCTGGATTCATGGTGCTAGAGGAAGGTACTCCTTGGTGCCAGAGGAGGGCACATTTTGGTCCATCCTAGATCTCAAGAAGGTGAATGCATCCTTACAGGTTCCTCATTTTTGGATGGAAACTCTACACTTAGTGATCACAGTGGTCAGGAAAGGAGAGTTTCTGTCATTCTTGAATGTCTTGGAGGCCTACTTTCACATTCCTTTTCAGCAAGACCATAAACAATTCCTCAGATTTTCAATTCTAGGTGAACACTACCAATTTTGAGTGCTCCTTTTTGGACTGGCATCGGCTCCTCACACTTTTGCCAAGGTGATGGTGGTAATAGCAGTGCAGGGAAGGTATCCTGGTGCATCCCTTTCTAGATGACTGGCTGATTTGGGCAAAATCCAACACAGACTGCCAGCGGTCCATACGCAAAGTATTTCTATTGTTGCAGTCCTTAGGCTGGGTAGTATATTTTGTCAAGAGCAAACTAGTTCCAGCATAGACCTTGGAATATCTGGGGACTCATTTTGAGACAGGTATAGGAAAGATGTTTCTACAGCGGACAGAAGAGTGAAACTGCAAGAGCAGGTCTGTCTGTTGCTGCAGTTGAAGTCTCCCAGGATCTGGGGTTATTTGCAGGTGATAGGCTCCATGGCATCTATGCTGGATCTAGTTCCTTGGGCAGCTGCCCATATGAGGGTATTTCAGGTGGCTCTTTTCTCACATTGGAGCTTGCAGACCGAGGATTTTAGGATTCGGTTACCTCTCTTTGGGAAAGCCAGGTCAAGCCTTTCCTGGTGGCTCTTGTGAACCAATTTGTTGAAAGGAATGGAGTTGAAAATTCCAGATTAGATAAGTGACCTTGGATTCCAATCTTAGCAGATGGGGAGCCATTCTTCAGAATTGGACGGCACAGGGCCTGTGGATACGGATGGAGGTGTCTTGATCCATCAGTCGGTTAGAAGCGAGGGCAGTCAGGAAAGCCTTACTGTTCTTTCAGCCTTTAGGGGAGAGTGATGAACAATATGACAGCAGTGGAATACATTATTAAACATGGAGGAACCAAGAGCCTGGCATTCTCCATGAAAATGAGGATATTTTCATTGTGCGGAAGGACATCTGCAGATATTGTCAGCCACTCACATGGCAGGGGTGGAGTACATACAGGTGCATTTTCAGAACAGGCATCTTCTGTACCTTGGGGAGCTCACAAAGGAAGTATTTGCTCTTATTAGGGCGACATGGAGATTTCTCAATTGGATTTGATGGTGACAAAGCAGAATGCAATGGCCCCGAGGTTCTTCAATCGATGGAAGGAGCCAGGATCGGAGGGTCTGGGCACTCTATCCCATGCTTGGTCTCAAGGGGCTTCCACTTTCTTTCCTCCTTGGCTTCTGATAGGAAGAATAATCAGGCACATAGAAAGGCATTGAGGAAGAGTGATTCTGGTAGCTCCGCAGTGGCCCCAAAGGCCATAGATTGCAGATCTGGTAAATCCAGATGTAGGAGGACTTTAAAGCTCAGTCATATGCCTAGCCTGCCAAGTCGGGGCCCCATCTTCTTGGAGCAGGCAGATTACTTTTGTTCGTGGCCTGGCTCTTGAAAGGAGGATATTGAGAGTGAACGGTTATTTGTAAGAGGTCATCACAATTTTCATCGGTCTCTGAAGACTTTGACTTATCTGGCATATGTGCATGTCTGGAGGATGTATTGAGTCCTGGTCAGTCATGGATTCTCCAGGCCTCAATTCTGGTGATTTTAGCCTTTTTGCAGAGGAGTTTGCAAAAGGGCATGGCCTTAAGCTCCCTTAAAAGTGCAGGTATCAGCGTTGGCCTCTTATAGGGGAAAGGTGCAAAAGACTTCTAGCATTGCATCGAAATATGGTGAAATTCTTACAGGGTGTTCAACATCTTTCTCCCCCAAGTTTGGCAAGTGGTTCCACTATGTAATCTTAATTTGGTGTTGACTGCATTGTGTAAATCTCCTGTTGAGTCAATTAGGAAGGCATCTTTGAAGAATTTTACACTGAAAGCAGGGTTTTTGGTGGCTATCTGTTCAGTGAGCCATGTTGCAGAATTGCAGGCCTTGTCATGTAGGGATCCTCTTCTCCAACTTTCAGAGGAAGGGTTAACTTTATACGATCCTATCCTTTCTTCTGAAGGTAGTTTCCCTTTTTCACCTAAGACAGTTGAATTGCCTGTGTTTCAGAAAGCAGAGGCTGCTGCTGCTTCTCACACTCTAGGGAGCTTCATGTTTTGGATGTATGTAGGACACTTCTAAGATATTTAAAGGTGACCGGTGTCTTTCAGAAGTCTGATCGTCTTTTTGTATTGTTTAGTGATTGAAACAAAGGGGAAAAGCTTCGAAGGCATGTATTGCTAGATGGACTAAGGAGGCAATAGCATCGGTGATCTTTAGCAAGGGACTATAGGTTACTGTAAGTCATAGAGCACATTCTACTTAAGTACAAGCTGTTTCTTGTGCAGAGTGACAGTTTGTGTTGCCTCAAGAGTTTGCAGGGTGGTGACATGGTCTTTGCATCCTTTTGCCAAACATAGGTTGGACATGCAGGATCTGGATGTCCCTCAATTTGGGGAGAGTGTGTTGCAATCAGGTCTTTTGCGTTCCTACCCAGTTTAGGAAGGTTGCGGTAGATCCCAATCATTCTGGACTGGTCTGGGGGATAGGGAAGGAAAAAATGGCTCTATGTACTAATTTTCTTTCCTTGAATCCCACAGGCCAGTCCAGATTCCCAGCCTAGGTTTCTGAAGACCACACTTCTATGTATGTACATATACTCAAGATTGTTTCTGGAATTCAAATCCTTGAGTAGGAGGATTGTTCAAGTTTATCTTGGGTGTTGTTGATAGTTGTCTTTCCCCTGCTTGAAAGTAAAGGGGGGGGGGGTTTAGATTGGTTACAGGTTATACTGAGTGACTGAAGGTAGCACAGTGACTTGAGTACAAAAGTACAATAAAGCTTTTATTCTGTCTCCTGCTGGCAGGGGAGAAAAATCCAATCATTCTAGACTGGTCTGTGGGACTCAAGGAAATAAAACTAGCAGGCAAAACCAATTTTTCTTTTGCATTGTGAACAAGCACTTCTAGTTCAGAGCTCTTCCATTCGATCTCACCACAGCCTCAAAGTAATGGCAGATTTCTTGAGAAAGGAAGGGATTTTGGTTCATTATTATTTAGTCAGTTGGTTAATAAAGGCCAAATCTATTCAAGAGGTCCTTATTATATCCAACAGAGGTGGTTCAGGTTTTAGAAAGCTTGGGCTGGGTAATCAGCTTTTCTAAGAGCAAATTTCAACTTAGTCTCTGGAATATGTAGGAGTGCTCTTTGATACCAGTGGGGTGAATTTTCCTGACTCAAGAAAGCATTTCCAAGATAGTCAATCAGATGCATAATATCCTTGCTCAGAGAGTTCCTAGGGCTTGGGATTACCTACAACTTCTGTGGACAGTAGCAAGCACATGCGACCTCTACAGCTTTTTCTGCTGTCTCAATGGTCCTCTTAAATGCAAGACTATGAAATTTGTCTTCACCTTTCATGATAGATAAGATGTAGTTTATTATGTTTGTCTCTTCCCCTAAGTTTACAGAAGGGAGTAAGTTTGGAACCTCCATCATGGATAATTCTAAGAGACACAAGTTTAATAGGATGGAGAGCCCACTGTCAGGCCATCAGGTTAGCATTATTTCATTTCCTGCCAGTGCTGAAGGAAATGCCAGTGTGTTATTTCTGACAATTTCATGGCAGTGGCTTATATAAACAAGCAGGGAAGCATATGAAGCCAAGGAGTGGCCAAAGATACAAACCTACGGTTCCAGTGGGTAGAGCAGAATCTTTTACAACTCTCTGATATACATACTTTAGGACTAGGAATGTAGAAGCCGATATTCTCAGCAGAAGTAGTCTGGATCCCAGAGAATGGGAGCTCAGCCAGGAGATTGTTTAGAAGATAATGATTTGATAGGGTCTTCCTTACATTAATCTCATGGCAATTTATAAGAATGCCAAGACCTTCCAGTTTTTCAGTCAATGCAAAGAGAACAGCTCCAAATGAATGAACACTCTCAGCCTTGACTTAAAAAGTATATGTTTCTCCTCGCAGGCCTCTACTAGTAATAACTCTGAGAATAGAGAGGCATCTTTCATTGGTAATTCTAGTGGTTCTGAATTAGCCAAGAAGACTGAGTAATGGATCTGGTGAGGTTATGGTGATTCCTTGATTCACATTCTCTAGGATTGAGATCGTTTAATGTCCAATTCATCTTATGACCTGGAGTTTGAGAGGTCAAGATTGCATAGAAAGGGTTATTCTTCCTCAATAAGTTATACTCATTTAAAAACTTGCAAAAAACTACTTATGATGGCTTTTGTTCATATCTGGCATCTATTTGAAGCTGCTTGTAAGGAGAGGTCCACTTCAAATTGGTGCACTGATATTTTTAAGATCTTGACTTTTCTTCAAAGAAGCCTGGACAAAGGTTTTGCCTTAAACTCTCTAAAGGTCCAAGTAACTGTTATCTCCTGTTATGAGATAGAGTCCAAGGAGTCTCAGTGCTTCTGGATATGTCTCATTTTCTCCATAGGTTAAAGCATATTTTACCTCCTCTTGAGCTTTTTTTTTTTTTTTTTTTGATTGACAATTTTTATTTATATAACATACAGTCAGCTTCAGAGCAACAGGCAATGAAAATCATAATAACAGCAAATTCCAGATAACATCCTCAACATTCTCTACTAAAAGAATTACAGACAGTAGGTGCAGCATGATCCGAAACAACCCTCCAATAACCCTGTCCGACCCTGGTATGTAGTCCCCCATCCCCTTCCCGACCCCCCTTCCCCCCTCTGTTACAGCCCCGCCAGAAAGGGGAGGGGCCTCTCCCAGTATCAAGGGTGACATCTAGTGCAATTAGCTCATATCCCATCACTGTAGATGGGGCTTCATCAGAGTCCAAATCCTATGGAATTTTGGTACGGAATCCTTTCTATAGCTGTCAGCTTTTTAATCAGAAATATATATCGTAACTTGGTAAGCAATTGTGTGCGGGTTGGTATGTCCTGAGACTTCCACCGGGCTGCCACCAGCAGTCTGGCTGCTGTCACCACATGTGAACAATGCCTGGTGATCATCTGAGAGCATCACACATGGGAATCCCAGGAGCCAAACCTCTGCCCTCACCGAACCTTAACACCCAGGACATTGTCCATCCACCTTTGGCAATCCTGCCAAAATACTTGTATATGTGGGCAATGCCACCACACATGAATATATGAACCTTCTTGAGAGCATTATCGCCAACACAAAGCTGAGCTCCCCAGGAATCACTGTGCTAATCGGGCCGGGGAGTAATGCCAGTGATGCAAGAGTTTGTACCTGTTTTCCATCATAGCTGCTGACATTGAGGTCTGTCCTAAATAGCAAATACAGTCTTCCCATTTGCCCCTGTCCCAGGTAATTCCCAGATCTGACTCCCAGGCAGCCAAGTGGTGGCAGTATGGAAGTCCCCTCCCACCAATAACTGATAAACCTTGGAAATGATCTTCTTCAATTTACCCGCCAGAGCGTCTCTGTTGGAGGGTGGGGGCAGCCCCACTCGTGGAAATAAAATGTCTCAGCTGGGCATATGCTAGGAAGTCAGTATGGGGTAGGTCATATGTATCATGCAATTGCGCAAACGGTATCATCCCTGTAAGCCACACCTGTCCTAAGCACGCAAGACCACACTATTCCCAACTTCGAAAGACTGGATTGGTCCTCCCGTTAGGAAAAGCCCGCATACACTGTATGGGTGAGAGGGCCGAGTAGGTCTTACCACCCACCAATGCATGCCTCCAGCGTTTCCAAATAGTATAGGTACTTTGAAGTGCCGGTGGGAAGTCCCTTACCTCTCGGGGGAGGGGGGGACAGCACCAGATCAAAACAGTGTATAAAATAGGGGGCCACCCACTAAGGCTTGCTCTATCTCCACCCACTGCTTTGTGGAGCCTAGGTCATGGCAGTTGATCACATATTTAAGTTGGGATGCAACATAGTAATGCAAAAGGGAAGGTAGTCCCCACCCCGTCCTCCCGCCGGGTCCTACAGAGCACCGCCCGGGCAACCCTAGGCGATCACCTACACAAAATAAAGAAAAACAGTTTCCTCTGTAGAGGTTTCAACTCATGGGTCAGGAGTAAGCACGGTAATGCCTGAAAAAGATACCCCAATCTGGGCAAAACGTTCATTTTGATAGCATTAATCCTGCCGAACCAAGAGAGCTATAGTCGCTGCCATTTATCCAACTCGCCCAGTAAACTGCGCACCAAGGGTTGGTAATTCTGCTGTACCAACTCGTTAAGATTCAGTCCCAGATTTACCCCCAAATAGCGAATAGGGCCAGTCGTCCATCGAAACGGAAATTCCCTTTTCCCTTCCCGCTCTAACGCCTTGGGATTTATCAGGATTTACCCGAAACCCGGAGAGACGCCCATACTTTTCCAACTGGTTCGAACAATTCGAACAAGCTTTTTATCCATACCAATAATCTCACCTCAATCTATCCAAATGTACACCATGTTCCATGACTCCTAGACACTTAGCCAGGTCTCAGTTCTAAAATCTCATTACCATTTAGTATTCATTGTATTTTTATTCCCAAGTTTTCTTGATCCAAGTTCATCTACCTGTTCGATGTAATCGCATTCTTTCATGCTTGTTTAATGTTATAATGTAAACCGAAATGATATGTAACATTGCTACATGAATTTCTGTATACAAAAATGTTAAATAAATAAATAAATAAATAAATAAATAAACTGGTGTCGTGTCGCAGTCAGGGAGGTCAGTAGGTGGGAAAGCAAAAAGATAATATCATTGGCATAGAGCGATATTTTGTATTGTTGGGAGCCAATGGGGATCCCTTGTGCCTCAGGGGTATGACGGATAGTCGCCGCCAGGGGTTCCAGGCTAAGGGCAAACAAGAGTGGGGGACAAAGGACAGCCTTGCCTAATCCCACGCTGTATCCAAAAATTCTGTGTGTAGCTATTGTTAATTTTTAGACATGCAAGGGGGTCCCTGTAGAGCTCCTTAACCCAGGTAGAAAAAAACCCACTCAAACCTACCTTTTCCAATACTTCAAACAAAAAGGGCCAGTACTCCCTATCAAAAGCTTTTTCGGCATCAATAGTCAAAAAGATCACAGGGCTGCCCTCCATTTTGGAACTGTAGATCAGATTAATCAGTTTCCTAATATTATCTGCCATCGTCCGGCTCTGCATAAACCCTGCTTGGTCAGTATGAATTAGACCTTCTATCATCCCCCGTAGGCAGAAGGCTAATATTATGGCCAAGATTTTCAAATCAATATTATTTAATGATATGGGCCTATAGGACGCGCAATTAGTAGAAACTTTCCCTGGCTTAGGGATGATTGTGATACTCGCCACATTCCCAAAGGGTAGCAGTTTGCCTCCCTCCCTAAATTGATTGAACATTTGAGCTAGGGGGCCTCTCAGTGTGGTCCTGTACTTTTTATAAAAAAGGAGGGGGGTGAACCCATCCAATCCCAGGGCTTTCCCGGATTTTGATTGCCCAATCCACCTCCAGCTCAGAAATAGGTTTTCCCATTAAAATTTGATCTTGATCTGTCAATTTAGGTAAGTCAATCTCTGTCAGATAGAAGATATGTCCGACCTTGCTACCTCCACCTCAGGGGTGTATAGTTCTTCATAAAAGGTTTTAAACCGAGTCCGGATAGCTTCCGGGTCCCACAACATTTCTCCAGACCCCACTTTAATCTGATATATGCCTTAAGTCGCTTAGTTTGCAACCGATGCGCTAGGATTCTACTGTTCTTATCACCAAATTCATAGTATTGCTGTTTTAAATATCCAATCTGTGGGTGATCGCTGCAGTGTCCAAAGCAGCTATCTCCTCCCTTTTCCTAGTCAGGAGCCCCGCCCACAGGGACCCAGGATTCTGCTTATGATGACGTTTCAGTCCTGCCAGGTCTGGTAATAAGGCCTCACATTTCTTGTTCGTCTGTTTTTTAAGGTATGTGCCCAGACCTATCAGGTGACCCCGCATGACTGCTTTCATGCCTTCCCATACGGAGATAGGTGTTACGTCTGCTCCCCCATTCAAACTAAAATATTCTTCAAGCACCTCCCCCATATGTTCTTGATAAGATTTAATTTTCAAAAGATAGTCATTCAATTTCCAAAACTTCTGGCCCTGATCCCCATGAGACCTCACAAGCGTCCACAATATGGGAGCATGGTCCGACCAGGTTAAGCACTCAGTATCTGTTGCCCCTGTTTGTGCAATAAAGTGTATAGGAATTATGGGGGTGTGAATAGAAAGTATAGTTTTTGCTATGAGGGTAAGTGAGTCGCCAGATATCCACTAATTGTCCATCCATCATTAATTGTTTTAAGGCATGCCTAATTTTTCCCTTCCTCAGTCCAGCGACTCACCTCTCTCAATGTCTCTAGCTGTAGGGCTGGGGCACAGTAAACACTAACTAGCACCAGCTGTGAGTTTTGCAAGGCTACATTTAGTAGCAGAAATCTCCCATCAGGGTCTCGATATTGATCCTATATTTGTACCGCTAGGTGCTGGGCAAATAGAATCCCCACCCAATGATACCAATGATGGGAAGTAGCAGACGCAAAATACTGTAAGGGATATTTTTTTTAGAGTAAAGTAAGCGTTCATCATGGCGCCTCAAGTGCATCTCCTGGATGAATGCTACAGAGGCCTGTAATCGATTAAGTTCCTTAATGAGCATTTGTCGTTTATAAGGCGAGCTTAAGCCTTTAAAATTCAGGGAAATACATTTAAGCTCATCCATTCCACCCAATTGCCCCCCACCCAGTCCCTAGGTCCCCTTGTCTCTCTATAGCAGGCCCAAATTTAATACCCTCTCTCCCCAGCCACGCGTACCCCAGATACTGTTGCGTATTCTCCCAACAGACCCTTTCCCTCCCCCCTTCCTGTCCCGCTAGACCCCTGCCCACCATAAAGGTTGAACCCTACCTAAGGGAGGATAGCCTGTCATTCCTTCTCCACCATCTCACATCCTCCAGAATCCATAGAACAAGAAAGGATCCCCGCCTTCCCACCCTGTTACAACTCCAACCAATATCTAAAACTTAATCAACAATTGAACTGTATAACCAGCACGCAGTCCAGTCCACCAGCGGAATAAGTTAAGCATCTGATAGGTGTGCTGCTTCCTTCCAAACGGTAGACCCACCATCACCATATAAGTACTCCCTGATGGGGCACCTGCCCAACAATACCACTGGTTGCAATGTTCCGTGTCAGATTTTCCTGTCCCTTTCCTCTCCAGGGATGAGGAAATAGGAGTCCTGCCATTCATGCTGGTATGTCCAGAGCTGGGTTGCCGGCGCTCGCTGGATTCCTCGTTAGGTGGCACCCGCCTTTTCCAGCTCTCTGCCATTGTGGTTGGGCCTGCATGGTTACTCGGGCTGGTGGTTTCTCTCCAACAGACCCTTTCCCTCCCCCAACACTACTATGTTGGGGGAGGGAAACTACTATGACCGCAGCCTGCAATATAGATACAGCATCTGCCAAGTTTTTAACCTGGGAGGTTACATTGTGGAGGGTGAATGCCAGGCCCCAGGGATAGATCCACCTATACTGGATGTTTTCTTGCCAAAGGACCATTGTTAGTGGTTGAAGCTCTCTCCTCCGATGCAAAATCATGGGTGCCAGGTCATTGTAAATCTGTAGTTCGTGTCCCTCCCAGCTAAAAGGGCTCAAGCATCTGGCACAGCGCATTATGTCTTCTTTGATTAAAAAACTATGCATGCATGCGATAATGTCCTTCGGGGTATTCCGCGGGGCATTCCCCAATGCCCAATGGTCCCTCTCAATCACAATATCAGGACATTGCAGCTCCTCTATGCCTGATTCCGAGGCCAAAAGCACCGAACATACCTTGCGCACCACTTCCATCGTATTGGCGAATTCAGGAGTCTCAGGCAGGCCCCGGATTCTTATATTGGACCGCCGGGATCTATTTTTAAGATCCTCTATTTTTAACACAGCTTCCTCTTGTTGTTTCTGAAGCACTGCGATATCCTCTGTTATGGCGGTAAGTTGTGTGCCATGCGTCTCAAGGACCCCTTCGATCTCCTCCACCCGCCGTCCAAGATCATGTAAATCAGTTCGGAGGCCATCTGTATTAGCATTTACATTATCCTTAAGAGAGCGGATATCTTGCCTGATTTCATCAAATCAGGTATGAAAGTCTGTCTTCGTGGGCGTTGCGAGGGACGCATCCTGATCAGGGAAGTCTCCCTGACTCTCCACTGGCGGGGTCGCATGGCCCGGGTCCGCAGGTTCGGCCGCCAGGGCCACGAATCGAGATTCCCCAGCTTCATAAGAAAATTGTGCCAAATCGAGTGTTTTCTTGCTGGCCATGATGTGTGCCTGAGGATTGACAAATTTCCGCTGTCAGAGTGGATATCGTGGAGGAGATAGGCTAAAAAATCACCTAGTAGTCATGGAGGGGATGGAGAGTCAGGCTCAGACGTCCATTTTAGTTCGTGACGTCACGCCCTCCCACCTCCTGTTAAGCTTTTAATCCCTCTGTGTGAACTTAATCTGGTTCGCGATGCCTTAGTGAAACAACCATTCAAACCCCCCTTAAGAGTGTTTCTCTGAAGGATTTGTCACTGAAGATAGTTTATTTAGTGGCCATTAGTTCATTCAGGTGTATTTCTGAATTTCAGACTTTGTCATGCAGGAATCCTTTTGTTTGTTTCTCTTAGACTCCATTTTGCTTTGCCAGTCCTGTCCTTTTTACCTAAAGTCATCTCTCCTTTTCACTTGAATCAGTCAATTTCTCTTCCAGTTTTCCCAACAGAAGAATGTCAAGGTAATCAGAAATCACTTAAGTACTTAGACGTCTTTTGGATTTTTCTCAGATATTTGAAAGTTTCCTGTTTCAGAAGTCTGACAGCTTGTTTATCCTTTTTGGAGGGCCGTGTTAAGGCAAAGTAACTTCCAAGGTTTCTTTGGCAAGAAGGATTAAAAAAACGATTGCCTCAGGCTCCAGAGTGCCTTTGAGCCCATTCACAAGAACTCAAGCTTCTTCGCCTTGGAGGATATTTGCAAAACAGTTATCTGCTCTTTTTTGCATACATTCACTAAGCATTACAAATTGGATGTTCATTCAAAAGAGGATGCAGCCTTTGGTGCTTCTGTTCTCAAATTATCACTAATTTGTTCCCTCCCAGATTAATTGGGCTTAGGTATTTCCTTCTTCCCATTTATTTGAAGTAATGTAGCAGGATGATAAGGAAGGAGAAATTGTCTTACTTGATAATTTCCTTTCCTTGAATCCTGTGATACCCGTCTAGGACCCTCCCATTAAGTTGAACCTCTGTATTATTTGAAGTAGTGTACTTCAGTTATAGAATTTAAGAGACAAAGGGAGGTTTATTTTCACTTTTTGTTTTTTTTCTTTTACCACCTTTTGATTCCAGAAGATTGTAAGGATATTCTTGGAATATACCTTTTAGGTGTGTGTTTGTTTT
This sequence comes from Rhinatrema bivittatum, assembly GCF_901001135.1. Lineage (NCBI taxonomy): Eukaryota > Metazoa > Chordata > Amphibia > Gymnophiona > Rhinatrematidae > Rhinatrema > Rhinatrema bivittatum. The sequence goes on along the minus strand of NC_042624.1, from coordinate 29,688,611 downwards.
TTCATGTTATCAAAAGTTTAAATCCGTTTTTAGTTTCTTTTCCACAGCTTTGACATATGAATACTGGTTTTTGGTTGAAGCTGCACCATGGCAACTACTGGCAAGGATATCCGTGAAAAGGAGTGTCATTTGTCTCCATTGGTAGAAGGTGCAGTAAACCCAAGTTTGGACTGGTGTAGCAGGATTAAAGGAAAGGAAATTATCAGGTAAGACTAAATATTTTCCTAGGGCTATTATCATCAGACAGTTAACTCATATAATTATATAGTGATACTTCTCAATGATATCAGTTCTGTAAAAGAACATTTGAAATTCCCAGGCATCACTAAGATCTCATTTTTAATCAGACATTTGGCATCAGAGGGACTCTTTAAGCTTTTCCTTTTTTTTTTCCTGTGGCAGGCGTGCATTATTTCGCAGTTCCAGCATTCTCAATCATGCTTATGCCAGTGGACCAGTGGCGTTTGCTCACAAGCGGCTGTCCACACAAATGATGCTTCAAATGGAGAGTGTGGCTAAGTGTACCTCTTATTTCATTGAGCCTGTGCGATGGATGGAGCCAGCATTGCTGGGTGTTTTGGATGGTCAGGTGAGAGGTTGATGGAATATGACCATATGGAAACCTATTTTCAAAAGGACTTCTACGTGTTTACCTACAAAATGGCCTTTATGAAAGTTGTTTCCCCAATATGTGCATAAAATTACACACATCCTGTATGCATGTAATTTTACACACAAAATGGAGAGGCATTCCAGAGGGTAAAACCTGCATAGACTTTGGATTTATGCTCATTCTTTTCAATTTTGAAAGGTATGTACTTACATTTTTTTGGAAAAACTCCCAGCATAAATTAGCAGATGTAACTTGTGTGGGGGTTTTGCTGGGATAATTTTCAAAACGAACTTGAGCTCATATAAGTTTGCTCTGAAAATTGATGTAATTTGTGCATGTAGCAGTCTGTAAATTTATGCAGCTCGCTACAAAATCATCTCCAAAACGTGTCTGATAGTGGGAGATAATCATAGTTACAAGGAGAACTCAGATCTATCATATCTTCTTCTTATTATTATTATTACTATTACTGCTACTACTACTAGTAATTACTTCTGTAGTGCTACTAGAAGTACGTAGCCCTGTCCATTAAGCATCTTATTTATTTCTTCATTTTTCTTCATTTTTATAGACCGCTCATTCGGAGACATCTCTGGTCGCACTGTACAGCAAATAAATCCAAATACAACCATCTACTAAAACTACAGTTGATGATCTGATAAAATAAAATACACATCAATAACACAATAAAAAACAATAAAAATAATAAAAAAAAATATTAAATATTTTCCTTTAGTGAAAAATGTACCAATACATGATTAATGTTTCTCTAGTGACTACAATGGGAAAAGCCAATACTTCACATTTTATGAAAAAGCAAATAATTTGCCTCTAATCTGAGTTTTCTTGGTGCTCAGTTCCAAAATTCTGCACCTATAACCGAAAAAACTCTTTCCTGGACTGAACTTTTCCTCACTTCCTTAGCAGTTGGCAAACAAAGCAAGGACTCTGATACAGATCGGATCTTCTGTTTGGTATATAAATGTGTATCAAATATTTCAAATGCCTTGCTCCCTCACCATGAGTAACTTTAAACATTGAACATATTACCTTAAACTGGACTCTTTGGCAAACTGGTAACTAGTGTAGTTTTAGTAAAGGAACTGCACTAACCCTTCTTGGGCATGAAAAAAATAAACCCTGCCATAATATTTGTACAATTTGAAGCATTTGAATACTTTTGACTAGTAGTAACACCACCAAAAGCTCATTTCAGTAATCCAAGATGGGCAAGACAAAAGATTGAACCACCAACTGGATCATCACGTTTGACAACGTCCCCACCCCGAATTCTCTTTAAAAATCTAAGTTTAAAGAAAATGTTTCACCACTGTTGAAATGTGATCATCAAAACTCTAGAACTTTGGTCACTACACAACTCCACGCCCCCAATCTCAAACTTCAGTGAATACATTGGTGTATCTCCTGCCTTGATGTAAAACTATTCTGTTTTACCCACATTTAAAATTAATTTCTATGAAACTCCTGTGCCACCAGATACAAACTCATTTTAATCTTTTCTACTGTTGCAACATGATCTTTCCCTGCTAAGATCTTCCTCATTTCAGGTCATGTTTCAGGAGCAAGTAAAAAGCCCGTAAAATCCATCCATAGTGAGATTACAGGAAAGAATGTCTTTCTAACCCATAAACCCTAGAACGCACACTTACCCACCATTATTTCTCACTGAGGATACATTCTACATATATTATGTTATTTATTTTATTTAAAATCATTTATTAATCACTTTCTAGATCAAATCTCCCAAAGTGATTTACGACACATATTTTAAAACAATCAAATAACAATCACCAATAAATAATACAACTGAAATTTAAAACATTATCTGAACTATATATTTATTGAGCACAAATGAGTGAAACCTTTTAGGTCTTTCTGAACTTTAAGAGAGTGATGCTACTGAGGTGAATAATATGGTTTATTTTACTTTATCTAAATATACCACCTTTCACCTGATAAATCAAAATGCTTAACAAAACTATAAGAGGAGAACTATTTTTTAGGGCATTAAGAGGTATAATCATATAAATTATGTGCCTTTTCCAAATGGTAATTTCTTTAAAAAGATGTTTAATGCCTGAGCTATTTTTTTCTCATTGGACTATTAACGTATTTGTGATGTCATAGACCATTCTGAAAGCAGCTTCCTCTTCATCCAGACATATGGGTTATGCCCACCTACCAGCAGATGGAGACAGAGTAATATATTCACTAACATCACCCCTTATAGAGTCCTGTGCTGACCTTAACCTGCCAGTATTCTCTCTCCAGCAGATGACAGGCAAGCAATCTATGCTGTGAACTGAAGCCTGATTTGGCAGGTTAAAGAACTGGAGATATTTGTAAAGGCAGCTCCTGAGATGAAAGTCTAGTATTCCCTCCCTTAGTTGAGCATAGCCCTGTTGTAGGGGGCTTCTAGTTAGCTTTCGTAGCTGGCCTGCTTCTTCCTCTTCCTCAATCAAAAAAAGGGTTATAGTTTTCCTCTGATGCCTCCCATTGGGGATAATAAAGCTCAGGAAAAAAAAAAGCAAAGGAAGAATTTGAAAACAAGAATGGTTGGCAACAGGAAGGATAGCCCCCGGGTGAGTTGAGACGTCTTCTAATTCCTTGGGCTGTAGCGATGAAAGTTTTGGTTTGGTGTGGCAGTGCTAGAGCTATCTCCTCTTCACAGTGCGGGAAGTGAACTGCACAGTGTATCTATTGAGTGTTTTGGCAACATGTTGGAGAAGGCTTGTTGTGCCACTGGTGTGTGGAGAAGAGAAAGGGGCTGAGAAGCATGGGGATTGGACTGCTCTGGCAAGGGAGGGGGATCCGCATCAGTGGGGCAGTTCCTTTTCTTTAATCCTGCCGGTGGAAACATGGCAGAAAGTAAGGAGCTAGAACCTCCTCCTCTCAGTGGAGGAGGCAGATCTAAATTCATGAAATTGCAAAGCCTCACAATCAAAGCATGTGGCTGACTGCCACATGCTGGGGCTGGAGCCATGAAGCAATGTGCACAATCAATAATGGTGTTGTTTTTCCCCAATATGCTGAACAAAGTAGGCAGCCAGCACACACAGTAAGAGACCGGTTCTGACCCCCTCGGACTTTTCTGGCAATCCAATTATTTGAATGTTATTTCATCTAGAGTGATTCTCAAGATCATAAAGTTTAACAGCTGCTGCTGTTTGGGATCTTTCTATTTTGTCCACCCTAGCCCAGGGGCCGAATCCTTACTGCCAACTGTGTCAGTGATCAGTTCTTCCTGCTCGTCGTCAAGCTTGCAGTGCCGCTTTGCTATCAAATTCTGAGGCTTTAGATTTTTGCGTTTTTCTCATCCTGGCACTTTGGCTGGGGTTTTTAGATGTTGACATAATGAATTGCTGTGGCGAATATTTAACTTTATATGTGAAAGGTTAACATGCCTGGCGGGAACTCAGCTTCGTGCAGCCTCTCGGCTCAAAGCATAACCGGAAGTCCAGGAATATGGATATTTGTGCTAGGGAGCAGACCTCGTTTACCTCGGAGGTCTTGAAAGTGGGGTTGACAATAGCCTGCCGTTTCCAGCAGTAGCTTGGGTACATCCCAAAGTGCAAGATCATATATCCGGACTGGTCTGACTGGATGAAGAGAGAGGAGAAATTTGTTTTTCCCTGAAAAATTCCTTTCCTTGAATCCAGCTAGGCCAGTCCAGGATCCTCCTTGATCTCCCAAATGTATCATTACAACTGTTTTAAAGTTTAGGAGACAGAGGGCATGTAGTCGTTTCAGCAGAAGTGGTTTTTATGTTTATGTTGTAAATAGTATATATTTTCTTATGTTCGTTTCTCCTTGGAAGCCCCCCTGGTTGGGGAGGAGGGAGAATTTACGTGAGTTATGTGGTTAGTTTATTAAAGGTAATACTGGTAGACTGAGGCCTACAAGGGATGACACGTACAAACCTGCTAGTCTCTATCTCCATCTGCTGGTTGGTGGGCATAACCCATATGTCTGGACTGGTCTGGCTGGATTCAGGGAAAAGAGATTATCAGGTAAGAACAAAGTTCTCCATACTGTGACATCAGTCACACCTGATTGGCCAGAGCTGGTCTGTTGCATCATTCTTTTCTTGTTCTAAAACAATTCTTAAAACACATTTTTACAATGCTTCCTGGAAGTTTAATGGTTACTGTAATAAGGTCTGTATATGGTGACTGCTGAGGTCACATATATGGTACAAATAATCTTTTGTATATGTTCACTTGGGTAATGTTCACTAACACCTTGATATTGTTGGTTTACCTCAGATTCAGTGTCCCAAGTGCAGGTGGAAGTTGGGATCCTTTAACTGGTATGGAGAACAGTGTTCCTGTGCTCGCTGGGTAACCCCAGCCTTCCAGATCCACAAGAACCGTGTGGATGAGATTTTACCTGTACAGATCCCAGGACTACAGAAAGGGAAGACATAAGAGTGTGCTACTGCCCAGAGACTAGGAAAACAGGAGATGATGTTATGGCTGGAAAATGATCACCTGTAGAATATGCCATAAAGAAAGTAATCTCCAAATCTGCTTCAGATCACACCTCTTGCATGGTACATGCCAGAATGTTTGCCAGTCTGAAGGAGCAGCTTATTCAGAGCTAATTCTACTCCAATTTTAGAGATCATAGCTAAGAATGTGACAAGAGTATGTTACATAGTTGGTTAGATTGAATGAATCCAGAAATCCATCAAATCCAAAATATTACCATGCTAAATATACAATTAGTACAAAGAAAACTGAGTATTGTATAGATACATATACAATATGTATCTATACAATACTTTATAATATTTTATAAGTATACTTCATTTCTAAAATGTAGTATTCGCTACTGTTAGTCTCTTCCTGAATAAATTTGGGTTGTTTATAGATAAATTCTTGAAAAATTAATTTACTTAAGACATCAGTCGGTCTGACAAGCTGAAGTTACATCAAAAGCAACAAGCTGTTTCAGCTACAAAGGCAGTGGTTATTTCTGTTCCTGAAATTCCATTTTGTTTTAACATATATGCAATTTTCTATATGGTAGCTGGATTTTGGCACAGCGAACTCACCGCTCCTCCTCTCTGTCCTCTTTTCATGTTCCCGTCTTAAGCTAACTCTCAACTAGTGTGACCACAATAATTCTTATTCTGGGTTGTGAGTTCTTTGTTGTGCTGCCTGCTGGGTACTCCCAGGGCCCTAATGCTCAGGAGTTGTATTCTAGGATGTGTGTGGTTTTTTTACAGCCTCTTCCATTAATCTGTTTTCATATCAGAATGGAATAGGCAGGAAGATTGTTTTCTTGATAGCATAAATGTTGAAACAAGAGTTACAAGTAATTAGTTTTGTTAAGACTAATTTATTTTTTTTTATTTACATTTATATGGCTTTTCTATAAGTATTCCCAAAGTGGAAAACAAGATAAAGCATGTAAGCTTCAATTTATTTTAAGAAAAAATGAACATTGTAAAATATCTCAGATAGCACATGATACAAAACATTCCATAAAACAATGTGAATAAAACCAAAAAGAGTATTATTCAATATAAAAAAAAAACAGCATGTGAAAATATAAAACTCATCATACATTTCATAATAAATCTAATTAAAAAAGGAAAATTTAAAACATTCAAATATATAAACATTCAAATATATAAAAACCACATTAGAAACAGATCAGCCAATTGCAACACATAAAAGATATGACTAATAAGACATATTAAGCTCTCTAACTTCTTATTCAATCAAGAAGCAGACCTGTTCTAAAACAGATAAAAACAAACAATAGAAACAAGAATACTGAAAGGGGCCAAAGTTTGAAAAAGACACAAAACAATATGTATCAGAGTGTACCACTAATATGCTTTTTCAGTTGCTGGTTCAACCTTGTTGAATTCTCTGCTAGTATTCTTACAGACAACTCCTGTTCAAAAAGCTTTTTAAAATGATTAAAAGCTCGCATTTGATCTTGAAATTTAGCTACTACTAGACCCACTCAGGTCCTTGATTTAGATCTCATGTTCTATACATAAGTAGTTTTGGTTTACTTATGTCATCATTATATTGCTGTTTTTATGATTTGTTTTCATCTGTTTTTTATCTTAAGTTTAGAAGAGATGTACCACTTTGAATCTCTCTCTAGGCAGTCAAAATCTTTTAAAATAAATATTACTATTAAACATTTATATTGCTGTACAAGGTATACACAGCACTGTACATATTTCCTAGCGTGTAGCAGATGGACTCAGGACCAATGGGTATAGTGTACTCGTGCTAGCAGTTGGAGACGGATCAGATTTCAATCTGACATCAGCACCTAGTACATATACCCCTCCAGGAAGTGCAGATTCTCAGTATTTTTCCGTCTCCAAAGCAGTTAGGAGCTATCTTCACGCTCGCCGAGCGTTAGAACAAAATTAAAGAACAAAAACATCCTGAAGACGAGCCCCGCACTCCTGCGGTGATACCCTCGGGTCCCTCCCCCAGTTGAGTTTCCCGAGGTGATTTCCATGGTCCCTCGGAGGTAAGAGCCTCGGTCCGGTGGCCGAATCGCGGCAGGGACCTAGCCCCCGAGCGAGAAGGGTTCAGGCGCGGCACAGAGGCAGCCTAGGTCCGGAGCCGAATCGCGGCGAGGACTTAGCCCCCGAGCGAGAGGAGTTCGGGCGTGGCTGAGAGGCAGCGGGTGCATCCCCTCGAGCGCGGCGGTGAAGGTATTTACCCTCTCCCCCCGCAGCCGGAGACCACCCGGGTCGCAACGGGGAAGCGCCGAAGACAAGGTAAGGCGTACATCTTCTATTTAAACGGTCTCCGAAGATCGAGGAGGAGCAGAGTCTGCCCACGTGGAGACCCTCTAAGGAGGTCGCCATATTGCCCACACGCTCGCCATAGCCATCTTGGCTTTCTTCGCCGCCCGCTGCCTGATCAAGCGCACAAATTAAGCTAAGCGCATACTTTAGGCGCCCGAAATTAGCTGGGCGCATATTTTAAGCTAGGTGCCGATTTTTGGGCATGTATTATAGGCGCCGATTTTTGGGCGCATTATAGGCGCCGATTTTTGGATAGGCGCCGATAGTTGGGCGCGCATTATAGAATTTTGGGCGCACCTTATTAGGTGCACTTTAAATCCTCCGCACATAAGCTTCGCGCACAGTGCAAGGCGCATACCTACGGCTCGGAGCAAAACCGGCGCGCATATACCAGACGCAATGGATCGCATAAGAGCTTACGCGTCCACAGAAGCGGCACCTCCAATAACAGGCATAAAAGCCCAAGGCCTCTGCCCTGCATGCCACATCAGAGCTGCACAGAGCGAGGAAGAGGACACCCTATGCGCACACTGTGAGGAGGCCTTGGGAGACCCAGGCCAGGGCCAGCCCCACCCGGGTCCCAGTGCTAGCTTCTCGGGAGGCACCCCAGATCTAGCTGGCCCCAGTGATTCCATTCCTCAAGACGGGGAACCCTAGGGAACCGGCGCCCCTCAACTTGGATCCGGCATCGATCTCCTGGGTGGAGTTATTTAAAGGGATTCAAGCCTTTGTCAAGATGCAGACTGAACCCCATGCTGCGGAAGACCCTCATGCCCCAGGACCCTCGAGGCCTAGGCACAGGCTCCCACCACCCAGAAGCCCCACCTACGGGGACACTGATTTCTCCGAGGAAGAAGTTGAGCCCCTCGAGGAGGGAGAACTCCCCTCAGGGACGGAGCCGCATCGAACCATGAGATGCTTCTTCTCAAAGGATGAGCTTCCGGACCTGGTATCTCAATGCCTGTCGGAACTCGCTATCCCGGGCCAAAGCACCCCAGGGGAACCTAGAATGAACCCCCTGCTGGAGGGCCTTCGACAGAATTCCCACCATTTTCCCCTCTTACAGGCGGCACAACAGCTAATTGACCTGGAGTGGAATGCGCCGGAATCCTCATTCAAAGGGGGTTGAGCCTTATCGGCCATGTACCCCCTGGACCCAGCAACCAAGGAGCTTCTGGCATGCCCCAAGGTGGATGCCATGGTTTGCGTGGTCACTAAGTGCACCACCATACCAGTGGAAGGAGGAGCAGCCCTAAAGGATGCACACGACCGACGCCTGGAAGCCATACTGAAACAGGCCTTTGAGGTAGCAGCCATGTCCCTACAAATTGCGTCCTGCTGTACCGTGGTGACAAGCTCCTGTTTATCCCAAGCCAGGAACAACACCCCGGGGGAAGACATGGAACCGGCACTTTCATTCCTCACTGACACTGCCTCCGACCTAGTACGCACGGCAGCCAGAGGAGTGTCATCCACAGTGGCAGCCAGGAGACAACTCTGGCTGCGAAATTGGTCGGCCGACACCTTCTCCAAGACACGCCTCACAAGACTGCCCTTCAGGGGGGATCCCTCCTGTTCGGCAGCGAACTAGAGAAGTTGCTTAACAAATGGGGCGACTCTCCAGTACCTCGCCTACCAGAAGACAAGACGAAGAGAAACCAGCATTCCTTTCGCAGGCCTTCCAGAGGCAGAAGCTCTCAGCGCTTCAACCCTTACAGGAACAACTTCCAAGCGCCCCGCCCTACGGGCAGGAACCAGTCCTTTCAGAACAAACACAGCAAGAGGGGAACCAGCTCTGGTCCAGGCCCCAGCCGCACCCCACAATGAGATTCAGCCGACCCATCCAAGGGAAGAAGCCATAGGGGGCAGACTAACCATATTCTACCGCAGATGGGTCGAGATAACTTCGGACAAGTGGGTCCTAACCATCATCAGAGAAGGATACTACCTGGACTTCCTCCGAACCCATCCGGACAAGTTCGTGGAATCTCCCTGCCACGACCCCTTCAAGAGGGCGGCAGTGGAAGCTACCCTGACCAGACTCCTGACCCTAGAGGCCATAACCCCGGTTCCAGCACGGGAATTAAATTCTGGGCATTACTCCATTTACTTCATCGTGCCCAAGAAAGAGGGTACGTTCAGACCCATCCTGGACCTCAAGTCGGTCAACCGACACCTAAGGGTCCCAAGATTTCGAGTGGAAACCCTGCGGTCAGTCTTAACGGGCAATACAGCCAGGAGAATACCTCACATCCCTGGATCTGTCGGAAGCCTACTTGCACATCCCAATCCATCAGGAACACCAGCGCTACCTACACTTCAAGATCCTGAATCACAACTATCAATTTCGGGCACTACCCTTCGGGTTAGCCACTGCACAGCGGACCTTCACCAAGGTAATAGTAGTGGTAGCGGCGACACTCAGGAAGGAGGGAATCCTTGTCCACCCTTACCTGGACGACTGGCTGATCAGAGCAAAATCACCGGAGGAGAGCCAACAAGCAACCAACAGAGTCATAACTCCACTGGAAAGCCTAGGATGGGTAGTCAATACAAACAAGAGCTCCCTACAGCCATCGCAGTCGCTGGAATATCTAGGAGTCCGATTCGACACCAAGGAGGACAAGGTCAGCCTGACCCCCTACAAGGAGATCAAAGCTGCGGGACCGACTACAGACCCTGCTGAGCGCCACCCAGCCCACAGAATGGGATTACCTTAAAGTCCTCGGTCTAATGGCATCCACACTGGAAGTGGTACCATGGGCACGAGCCCACATGAGACCTTTGCAGCGTTCACTCCTATCACGGTGGAGTCCACGATCCCAGAACTACACCGTGCATTTACCTCTACTGACCAGAGTTTGGACCCAGCTAAGGTGGTGGCTGCAGCCCAACCACATGAGCCGGGGATCAAGAATATTCTCCCCGACCTGGACCCTGCTCACCACAGATGCCAGCCTACACGGATGGGGAGCACACTGCGAAGAGCTAACCGCCCAAGGGCGGTGGAACGAAATCGAGTCAAGATGGAACATCAACCGATTAGAGGCACGGGCAGTCCGGCTAGCCTGCCTTCGGTTTGCCCACAGACTTCGAAACAAAGCGGTCAGAGTGATGTCGGACAATGCCACCACGGTGACCTACATCAACAGGCAGGGCGGAACCAGAAGCCAACAGGTATCCTTAGAGATAGCCCCCCTGATGACCTGGGCGGAAGCAAACCTCCAGGACATCTCCGCCATCCACATCGCCGGGAAGGACAACACCACGGCAGACTTCCGCAGCAGGGAAAGCCTAAACCCGGGAGAATGGAAGCGATCATCCACAGCCTTCAAGATGATAGTGGATCGGTGGGGGACCCCAGACATGGATCTTCTGGCAAACAGATCCAACGCCCAAGTACCCAGATACTTCAGTCGCAGGCGAGATCCGCAGTCACAAGGGATCGACGCCCTGGTGCAGACCTGGCCACCGGGGACCCTCCTATACGCCTTTCCCCCATGGCCCCTGCTGGGCGCAATCATTCACAAGGCGCAGCGACACAGAGGTCTAGTTCTTCTGGTGGCCCCGGACTGGCCAAGAAGACCCTGGTACGCAGACATGAGAAGACTACTGGCAGGGGACCCTCTGCCCCTGCCCCCACACAGGGACCTACTACAACAAGGCCCTATCCTTCACGAGGATCCAGCTCAATTCTCTCTTACGGTCTGGCCATTGAGAGGGCCCGACTGAGGAAGAGGGGATACTCGGGGGCAGTAATAGATACCCTCCTCCGGGCACGCAAGTTCTCCACATCGCTAACATATATAAGGATCTGGAGAGTTTTTGAGGCCTAGTGCGAAGATCACAACATCGAACCACACTCCTCTAAAGTCCCAATAATCTTAGAATTCCTACAGAATGGACTCCAGAAGGGCCTGTCCCTCAACTCAATCATGGTACAGGTGGCAGCACTGTCATGCTACGGCCCCAGGAACAAGGGCGACAGCATAGCCGCGCACCCAGACATATCAAGATTCCTCAAAGGGGTCAAACACATTCGCCTACCACTAAAGTGGCCAGTGCCCCTGTGGAACCTCAACCTCATTCTGGAATTCCTAGCGGGACCCGCCTTCAGATCCCTCCGAGGCCTGTCTCTCCGTCTACTAACCCTAAAAATGGTGTTCTTGCTGGCCGTTTGCTCGGCCCGCCGCATTTCAGAGCTACAAGCACTGTCCTGCCATGATCCATTTCTCAGAATCACCCTGGGGACCATCCAAATACGCACGGTCCCATCCTTCCTACCCAAAGTGGTCTCACACTTCCACCTCAACCAAACCATTTCATTACCAACCATGGAAGGTGTGAAGAAGTCGGAAGAAGGCTGGTCTCTACGCCATCTCGACATCGGCAGACTACTATCCAGATACCTGGAAATGTCAGAACCGGTACGAAAGACGGACCATCTGTTCGTCCTGCACAGCGGGAAGAAGCAAGGGGATGCGGCCTCACGGGCAACCATTGCCCGCTGGATCAAAGAAGTCATCAAGGCGGCCTACGTAGAAGCGGGAAAACCACCACCTCTACAGGTCAAGGCCCATTCCACCAGAGCCCAGGCGGTTTCCTGGGCAGAAACCAGAATGCTGTCACCTGCCGAGATCTGCAGGGCGGCAACATGGTCCTCCATCCATACCTTCTCCAGATTCTACCGTCTGGATGTTCAGGCTCGGGAGGACACAGCATTTGCAAGGGCAATCCTTATTGGACCACGGGCAGCCTCCCACCCAGTTCAGGAGTAGCTTTTATACATCCTATTGGTCCTGAGTCCATCTGCTACACGCTAGGAAATGGAGAAATTACTTACCTGATTAATTTCATTTTCCTTAGTGTAGACAGATGGACTCAGCAGCCCACCCTCGGCTGCCATTACACATGGTCGTTCATCATCTCAAGGTAAGCCATGTTTTTTACTCATCATAGGGCATCCACCCTGCCGGGTGTCGATGCTTTCCGGTTGAGGACACTGGCGGTCTCCAGCTATAGTCGATCAACCAATTCAATCCAATCAGAATAAACACATTAAGTTAATCAATCAGTCAGTCACACATATATCCATAATGCTTTGCAAGTAAGAATACTGAGAATCTGCACTTCCTGCAGGGGTATATGTACTAGGTGCTGACGTCAGATTGAAATCTGATCCATCTCCAACTGCTAGCACGAGTACACTATACCCATTGGTCCTGAGTCCATCTGTCTACACTAAGGAAAACAAAATTATCAGGTAAGTAATTTCTCCATTATACATGAACAACCCCTGTTCTTTGGAGCTTACCATCTAGTCAGGAGAGACAGATGCGATAAATATGCATTTAGGGGAGAATCAAGGAAAATGTTTAAAGTCTCAAGGTGAGTTAAAAGGTGTAATTTAATTGAAGACAGGGATCATTGTATCACAAAATTAGATTATGAGCCCTCTGGAGACAGGGAAATACCTACAGTACCTGAATGTAATGTACTTTGAAGCGTTTGGAAAAAGTAGAATATAAAATAGATAATTGAAAATTGCAAATAATATATTTATGAAGCAGATCTCTGTCAGTAACGTATTCCCCTATTTTGGACTGGGAAAAGAGTTTTTCTGGGTATTTCCTCCAACCTAACTTCCCTTGGCCGATCTGAGCAGAGCCTCTTGGACTGGTCTAAGAGCCCCATTTGGAAAATGTGATCAGCTTATCTTTTAAGTATATTGGAAAAAATGTGTTATGGACATCTAGCTTCCATACTTAAGCCCTCATAAAGTTTTCTCTTTATCACTGATGAATAATAAGGATTGTAATGATATAATAAATAAGACTGAAGAAATGTGTGAATTTTTTATTGCATAGACTACAATCCAGCAAAGTGATTAAGGAAAAAATGTATTGCCAGGGAAATGAATTTAGTCTCTTATTGAACACTAGTGAAGTGTATGGAAAGCATTTGTTCTGTTCAACCTACAGTACTTTTAATATGACATCAAGAGCCTCTGCATGGATGTTGGCTGCTCCAAGTCTCGGGCCTCAGAGAAGATGTGCAGGATAGTCTTGTTCACATGCCCTGTAATGGAGAAAAATCTCTATAGAGATAAAGTCAAAGAAGATGTGGGTCTAATTAAAGATCACTGTGCCATGCTTCATATACTCTCTGCAGCCACCTCTAAGTCACCCATCATTATAATGAGGTATCATAGTGAACCAATTGGGAATTTGTTTTTCCTACCGAGACATTTTTCTCACCCTACTCATTAACAAGCTCTTGCCCTCATGACCACAGAAAATCAAACCACCATGTAACAACCCACTCAAAATTAAGGATGGGTTAGTGATTGAATTTGGAGCACAGACCACATTACAGAAGAATTCCCTGAGTGAAGGTTGAGGTTGTATGTAAACCATTGGCCTCTGATAACTTTGAACAGCTGGATTCTACGGATTATAATAGAAGACTACTGATTTTGTTTATTGGAGATTATTTTAAATCACCTTCTGAATGACTCATTTATTTCTCATCAGGAGATGGTAATCATGGAATTCTCCTTCCTTTTACAGACTAGAGTGGTTGAACTGTTCCACTGCAGAAGAGGACAGGGATTTTACTCTAAGTATCTCCTGGTCCCCACACTGGACAATTCTGAGCTATCCCAGACCTAAGGGCTTTAAAGAAAAGTACAACAATCAGAGTATGGAACAAGTAATGGTCCATTCACAATGCGAAGAACATTTACTTCTTTATTTCCAATGACAACTCTACTGTTCCAGTATATACAACATGATATATTTAAAATAGTCCCCGACACGGACCCAGTGCTTCGCTCAAAGGCTGCATCAGGAGGGACAACACAATAAGTTCATATACACTTATTATTTAAGATTCTTCATATACAGGGAGTATATGTATATGCACTCCCTGTATATGAATAATCTTGACCTGTATTTCAGCAGAGAAATACAGAGATTATTGGAAATAAAGAATTAAATGTTCTTTGAACTATGTATAGACCATTACTTGTTCCACACTCTGGATATTGTACTCCTTGCTTGTTGTGTGTGGATCTCTCTCTTACTATTCCTTTAAAGAAAAGTGCAAGATGATTTTCCTGGCATTCTAATTTCTCTCCTAAAAAATGGAGACTGACAGTGAGGCTCAAGGATACATACACCAATATAGAGATATATTTAGTCACAGGCAGTATCTCAGATATGTATTAGGCAAACACCACTTGCACTATTGCATATTGCCATTTGACCTATCATACAGATTTACAAAATGAATAGCAGTTAGCATAATGTGTTTCTGTACTTGTTTTGAGGTGCTTTGATAACTTTCTTTAGTAGTGTCTCCTTAGTTTTACCCTTTACTAACCTTCAGACTGTGTGTCTATAGTTCCCATCTTCCAAATTTCTCCTCATACCCAGGGCCAGTGGTCCGTTCTGGAAAACCATTATCATATCAATTTCTCAGAGCTAGAGCCCTGTAATTAACACTCTGACAATTTGGTAGGTATGTTCTATCTGAATAAGCAAGAAGAAAGAATTCACTCCTGTGTTGGGTTACTGTCAGGCTTTGAAACTGAGCTGTCTTTCATGGGATGATCCTAAGATGCACATACCTGTTAGGGAAAGAACATATTCTAGCAGACTAGCTCAATCAGATACTAGACCGCCACAAGTGGTCACTGAATCAGAATGTAATGAACAAGATATTTCTTGAGTGGGGAACATTTGAGAAGGACTCTTCATAACCTCTCTCAAAAGAAGAGTGCACAGCTTCTGTTCCAGAAGATAAGAAGGCAGCATAATGTTGGGTATTAGGGAACATAACTTCTATATGTGTATTCTACTATATCCCTGTGTAGGGAGATACCTAAAGTTTCAATACAATGCAGTAAAATATGGATTCTGACTTCACAAAATGACTTCTTGACCTATATTGACCTATATTTCAATACTGAAACCATTACTAAAGAAACCAAACGCTTGCCCATCAGACCCAGCTAATTTTAGACCCATCGCAAACTTACCACTTATCGCCAAACTGATGGAAAAAATTGTCAACAAGCAACTATCAGATTATTTGGAAGATCATAACATTCTATCCCCAGCTCAATATGGATTCCGGAAACGCCTAAACACCGAATCGCTCTTACTATCTCTCACTGACACAATCCTCGTCAATCTGGAGAATAAACAATCTTACCTGCTCATTCTTCTGGATCTTTCCGCTGCATTTGATACGGTAAAACACTCTACTCTAATAGACCAACTAGCCAACATAGGGATCAAAGGCACAGCCCTTAGTTGGTTCCATTCCTTCTTAAGCAACAGATTCTACAAAGTAAGGATAAACAACAAAGAATCGCATCCTATCCTGACAGAACAAGGAGTCCCACAAGGATCATCACTTTCACCCACCCTCTTCAATATCTACCTCCTCCCTCTCTGCCATCTACTCTCAAACCTTAAGCTTACCCATTACCTCTATGCAGACGACATACAAATCCTCCTTCCGATCACAGAATCCCTTCAAAAAACTATCACGTACTGGAACGAATGCCTACAGCCCATCAAAAACCTACTCTCAAGCCTCAACTTAGTATTGAATGCTAATAAAACTGAAATGCTCATTGTCTCCCAGGATCCACACACAATCTCTTCCAGCTTTTCTCTACCAAACACAAACAGCCCGTTCTCATCTGACGTCAGAGACCTTGGAGCATGGCTTGATAATCACCTAAACCTAAAAAAGTTTGTTAACAATACCACAAAGGACTGCTTTTACAAATTGCAAGTCCTCAAAAAACTTAAACCCCTCCTTCACTTCTCCGACTTCAGGCTAGTACTACAATCCATCATTCTTTCGAAGCTCGACTATTGCAACTCCCTGTTTCTAGGTATACCCGCCAACACTATCAAACCATTACAGATGGTTCAGAATTCAGCGGCTAGAATTCTAACTAACACTAATAAAAAAGATCATATCACCCCAATCCTTCGGAACTTACATTGGCTCCCCATTAAACAAAGGATACTCTATAAGGTACTCACCATCATCCACAAAGCGACAAACAAACTAGCCCCCATCACATTAAGCTCTCAACTCCAACCGCACACTTCCTCCAGACCTATCAGAAGCGCATACAGAGGAACACTGCATGCTCCGCAAATAAAATCATCATTGAGCAAACGAGCGCTATCTTCAGCAGGCCCACACCAGTGGAACACGCTTCCCCCAGAACTCAGATTAGAACCCAGTCATCAAGAATTCAAAAAAAGACTGAAGACTTTTCTCTTCCAACAAGCTTTCCCAGACGCTTAATTCTTACTGTGACGGACAGACTTCCTAATTTACTAGATATCCCTTAATTATGGACACTGTATCAAATACTACTTTTAATAACCTGAAACGGGACAATTATCTTGGAGCTCAAAATTCATGTTATTTCTTATATTTATTTGGCTTTGCTTATATTTTTATTTATTACTACGTTAAATTAGTTATACTTCTTCATATTTAAAATATTATACTCTTTATTTATGTCCCAGTTAAACTATTATTACTTTATTTAGTACTATGTTAAATTGTCAAACAGTTATACTGTTCCATAGGTTCTACGGTTCTATGTAAAGCTCCGCTCTCTGTTGAGCAGTTATTTGTTTTGTGTAAACCGGAGTGATTTGTAGTCCCTACAAGAACTTCGGTATATAAAAATTAAAAATAAATAAATAAATAAATAATTCAGCAGAGAAATACAGAGATCATGAACGTTGGCCAGAATAGCAATACATGACTTAATTATCTAGTCTGCCAGCACACGCTGTTCAACTAGACCTTTCTGAAAGAATAAAGTCTTCTCTGCAAACAGAACTGACCTAAAACCTAAAGCAGAGCTCAGTTCTCCATAGAAACTAGACCATTCAATCCAGAAAGGAGACTTTTATCAGCCAGGTCAGCTCTGTGGTCAGCTGTCACACTGCCCGATCATATGCCGGACAGACCTCCAAGGGGGGAATCAAGTTGGGAGGGGGGGGGGGGGTCCAGCAGAGAAGTGAAGAAGAAACCCTATTTCATGCTCTTGTTTTACTATGCATGAGCTCCTGAATATGCACTTCCTGGATTTTACAAACAGCATGGGAGAGGAACTTGGAGTGACAGTAAAGAAGACCCATTAACACTATCAGAAGCAACATCCGAGCCATTGCTCTCTGCCCCTCCCTGCAACGGAGTGGACAAGTTTCAGTATCCTGTAAGGCTTTACAAGTAAGAGTCTCCTGCCTGCTACCTAGCAGCCTGAGTCAAACTAGTAGACAAGTCATCTCAAAAGCCAGTCATTGAACAAGATACCAACATCTGCTTCCTGCTACAGAGACTGCCTTTGGGAACTGCTGCTTCTCTCGCAGCTTAGTGACAAGCTTCAGTGGTGAGAATAAGGGTAATCTCCTAAGTATTATTGGTGTTTAACAAAATTTATTATTATTTCTAAGCAAGTCCAAGCTAGTCTGATGTGTGTTGTTCTCAGTTCATCTATAATATGCCACACTTTCAGGCCAATACAGAACGGTGCGCGCAGGTCGATGGCACCGTTAGCCCCCAATTGGACACATATTTTCGATGCGCTATTATTACCCCTTATACAGTAAGGGGTAATAGCAAGTAGAAAACGCACGACCCCCCCCCCCCCCCAAAAAAAAAAACTAATAGCAAATGCATGCTGATGCGCCTATTAGTTAGTCACACTCAATACAGAAAATTACTCCTGCCAAAGGCAGGAGTTAATTTCGGACGGCACAGGGCAAGTGTACAGAAAAGCAGAAAATTTTTTTCTGTACACCTTACGACTTAATATCATAGCGATATTAAGTCGGAGGCCCCAAAAATAAAAAAAAATCTTTAAAAAAAAATAAAAAATCTGCCCATGGGTTGGAAAATGGACACTCAATTTTGCCGGCATCCGTTTTCCGAACCCTTTGCTGTCAGCGGGTTTGACAACCGACGCCAGTAAAATTAAGCGTCGGCTGTCAAACCCGCTGATAGCTGCCGCTTCTGCCAATAAGGAGGTGCTAGGGATGCGCTAGTGTCCCTAGTGCCTCCTTATTAGCGCGGGCCCTCATTTGAATACTAAATTGCGTGCCCAGGAGAGGTGCCTGGGCGTGCGTCGAGAGAGCGGGCGCTCGCCTCAGAGTGCCGGCTCTCCCACGCACTTTACTGTATCGGCCTGTTTAATCATTATAAGTTGAAAGCATTTTTATTTTACAAATTTTGATAGCATTTGATGTTGCAATGTTAGCTTAAATTTTTAGCATAATGGATGGTTTAGTTTAATTTTTAATTTTATTATTGATAACATGATTTTAATGTATTTTACAGTGTTCTAATCTGCCTAGCAAGGGTATCCATTATAGGCGGAATAGAAATTGTTTTAAATAAATAATAAATTAGAACTTCTACAAGGAATCAAATTAGCCCTTTGAAAACCCCCTTTCTTACACCTTAAATAAAAAAGCTGGCCATACCCAATCTGGCCCATTATAATAGGGATAGTTTGAGAAAAGTCCTCCGTGGTCAATGTAAAATGAAATTATACAGTACCTTAAATTAAGACAGGTCATTGATAGAATGAAGCGGTCTAAAAAAAAGAATGGGAAACTGATAATGCTCAGGATCACACAAACGGGTACACAGAAGGACGATCCCCTTTATCGTGCCCCTTTATCGCACACAAAGTCGCATGCTCCTGTGGTGCTCTGACCTTACCATGGTATTTAAATTTCCCCTAGAAATGTCATCAGTAGGTGAGAACACAATGCCTCAATCATAGGTGGAGCTGGAGACAAGCCGAGATAATGGAGACAAATGGCAACAACACGATCCAAAAGCATCTAGTGTCTGATGTAAGCAGAGGGATGCTAGTTTGGATGTAAGATAGTGGCAGTCAGTAGCCTCTGGAATCACTGTGGGGTTTAAATGTCTCCTGGAAATTGTCATCAGTAGGCGGGAGTACAATTCTTCAACTGTGGGAGGAGCTGGAGACAAGCCAGGGTAATGGAGACAGAAAGCAACAATGCAATTCAGCAGCACTTAGGGGTAGATTTTCAAAGAGTTACGTGCGTAAATCCTGGCTTTATGCGCGCTGGGCCAATTTTCAAAGGCCCAGTCATGTGCGTAAGTCCCGGGGCCTCGGAAAAGGGGCGGGGTAGGGCTAGAGGCCCCTGGCACAGCTGCCATTTGCTGCTGGGCCAGCGGATCGCGTGCCGGCAGGGTGCTGACGCGTGCAACCTACGCCTGCACCAAGGCAGATGCAAAAGGTAAAATAAAGATTTGGGGGGGTGGGCTAGGGGGCGGGTAGGTTAGGGGAAGAGGAAGGGAGGTTAGTGTAGGGGGTTGGGAAGTTCCCTCCCAGTCCATTCCGAAATTGGAGCAGATTGGGAGGGAACTGAGGAAGGCCACAGGCGTCGGCGCGTGCAGGATACACAAGTGTGCACCCCCTTGCACATGCCGACCCCCGATTTTAGAACATGCGCGCACCTGCGTGCGCATGTTATAAAATCAGGCGTCCATGTGTGCACACCGGGTAGCACACACACCTTTGAAAATCTACCCCTTAGTGTCTGATGTAAGGAGAAGGATGCTAGTTTGGATGTAGCAGCCTAAGATTAGCAAAGCACAATGGAATTTAGACAGCAATCAAAATTAAAATGCCTCAGTGAAAAGCATGATCAGCAGTTTGTAAAAAGATCAAATGCATTCTTATGAAGAATCATAAGCATCTTGCATTGTGTGGTTTCTAGCGATATTTTGAATATTTATTTATTTATTTACAAATTTTTATATACCGACTTTCCTCAAAAAGAAATCAAGACGGTTTCTGTTCAAAAGGAAAAGGAACATAGTGGAAGAAATATAGCTATCAACACACGAATCATAAAATGAAAGAAGTCAGATCCAAGATGGCTGCCAGATAGAAGGCTGGGTGAGGAGTGAGCTCTTGAGTCTGAATTGAATCACCTCAAAATTATGCCCCGTACTAAAAGAAAGGGCAGAATAAGGACGGAGACCCCGACTCCCTGATTCCTACCCTATCTCAAGCTGTAATCAAGGGTTTCTTCTCTCCACGGAGCGTTGGTAACCCGGGAGATGTCTGCTATCGGCGTCTGGGAGGAGCAAATACCGACGGCGTTGGATTTTCATACATCCTTAAGCCCCGGAGCGCCTGTGACGCCTGTGCTGCCTCATCTCGCTCTGCCCCAGGAATCGGGTGAGGTTCTTCGATGCGAGAAGTCTGAAGTTCCAGTGCCCCTCGGGGGGGTAACTGGAGAAGGAGGAGTGAGAATGAAAGTCACCGGGGAAAAGGCTCCGTTGTAAGCCTGCTGGAAAGAGGAAGGAGTAGCAGTGGAGAAAAGAACTTGAGCTTAAATCCGCTGACTTCAATACCTGAGGGACACAAAGGAGTGACAGTGGCTTCAAATTTGAGGCAGGAACGCCATCTCAAGATGGGGTAAGCGCCATTGCTAGCTGGAGTGGTGACGAAGCACCAAAAATAACTTTGGAAAATGTCTGGATAGTACTATTGGAATTAAAATCTTCTATAGTGAGTTTAAATGCAACGCTATTTGAAACAGAATCGGAAACATAGAATTGTATAGTCCAAATAGATCCGTTGTTACTTGATCATTCACAGAAGCTGGAAGGCCTAGAAAATTGGGTCACTCAGATGCAAACAGTTCAAGCTGGCCTAATTCAGGGTGAAATGTTAAATATGAGGAAGATAGAGAACATGGAAAATGAAACTAGATATAGAAATTTGAGAGTCTTGAACTTTCTATCTGTCAAGCTTATATCTCCTATTGAACAGTTTAAAAAGTACTTGGAAAATTTACAATTATCTTCAGAAGCTATTCCAGCTATAGCCAAGATTTTCTATGTGTTATCTGGAAAGAAAAAAGGCAGTGATTTGCAAAATAGAGCTTCTCAAATACAAAGTGTGAGTAATCTTACAGGGTTTTTGGAACAAACAATGGAATACCAAGAGGAATATCGTGGGACACTATGTATAAGATTTGTCTATGCTTCGGACAGAGATAAGATATTAAGGCTATTCCTCCGGAATAGAGATAAACCTTATCTTGGACAAAAAATTTGGATATTTCCAGACATTACCAGAACTACACAGATACACAGAAAGAATTTCCTTCAGATGAGCCAAGAGGTTAAAGACCTGGATGCTCAGATAGTAATATATTATCCCAGCAAATGTGTAGTTAAACATAACAACGAAAGATATGTGTTTTTTGATCCACCGAGTTACGTAAATTTCTTGATGCACATTCCCTTAAATAATGCTACCTCAATCTGGTCATGGGATACATAAAAAAAAAAAGGGGGACCTATCCTTCTTATACTTCATGTTTTTCTGTTTTTTTTTTAGCTCCACTATATATCTGGATCTCTTTATTACCTTATAATGGGTGTATTTCTTGAGATGGAATGTATTGGTTTGTTTTTTCTTCTCTAAAGTTTTACTTTAGCTTATAATGTATAAAACCAAATGCTTCATGTATTTGAATGTTAATTCATGACCCATTCATTGATAAGCTGAAATTACTGTCTATTTCTGTTTAAATTGCATAAATAAAAAATTAAAAAAAAAAGAAAGTATGCATAGATCCTTAATTAAGTTGTTACATAACATCTCTACATGACACCAAAAATTATGTGCAATGTAAGGTACTGCCATATAGCCACAAAGGTTTTTGAATGCAAGATTTAAGCCAATTAAAATACTATATTTTTTTTAAAGAAAGGAAAAGGCTTAAGAAAAACTTTCCTAACAGGATCAGTAGTGACTGAGAGGGAAGCCTCAGAGGGTCGAGGGAGCCAAATCTCCTGGCTATCGGACCTTCTGGTATGCCATGGACAAAACCCAGTCAGGGATATCCAACCCCCTGGTTGCCCGGCTCCACCTGAATGATGGCCCATGAAGGTGCCTAACACCTCAGGGAGTTTCTGTCATCCTCTACCACCCTACACCTAACACTTTATTATAAAAAAATTATTAGCTACTTTTTTTTTTTTTAACTAACACCTAGACTGTAGGTTTACACCTCTACCTTCTGCTGGAGTCAGAGAAATACTGAGGGACTACAAGTATCACTCTCGGTTATGTAGCAGTGCCTCAAAGTTTTGCTTCTCTGACTCCATCTGCTGGTAGGTATGCAAAACCCTCTGGTTTGGACTGATCTGGTTATGTTCAGGAAAGATAGGGCCAGATTTTAAATCTTATGCACGAGCGAAGATTTGTTCGCGCAACCCGGCACGAACAAATCTACGCCCGATTTTAGAACATGCGCATGCTGCCGTGCGCATGTTATAAAATCCAAGGTCGGCGCGCACAAGGGGGTACACATGTGCACCTTGTGCGCGCCGAGCCCGAGGGGAGCCCCGATGGCTTTCCCTCCAAGGCTGCTCCGAAATCGGAGCGGCCTTAGAGGGAACTTTTTTTCCGGCCTCTACCCACCTTCCCCTCCCTTCCCCTATCTAATCCACCCCCCATCCCTAACTAAATCCCCCCTACCTTTGCAGCAGGCGTAACTTGCACGTGCCGGTCGCCAGAGCACTCGACCCCACCCTCGGACCGCTGCCATGCCCCGGCCACGCCCCAAGCCGCCATCACGCTCCCGGGCCGCCCCTTTTTGCAAGCCCCGGGACACACGCGCGTCCCGGGGCTTGCGCGTGCTGCCAAGCCTATGCAAAATAGGCTCGGCGTGCGCAGGGGCAGATTTCCTTTGGTTACGCACGTAGCCTTTGCAAATCTACCCCATATTGTTTATGAAAAAGAAAAGAAATGCAGTAACCTGGGATCACTGCCAGGAAAAAGACAGCACAGTTTTGTAAAAAAGTTACTCAGAAAGAAACAGAACATGCAAAAATAAGGTTAGAAGAAGTTTAGATATGGTTGAGGATTATTACTGCTAAATGAGCTGTAAGAATATATAGTTTTAGTGAGGAAAGTAAAGATACCACCTGTCACCACAAATAATAAAATTAGCAAATTAAAATGAATATCACTGGCTAATGTACAAAGGTTTGTTTACATACAGAAAAAAATAATTTAATGAAAATAGCTCTTTGTTATACTTACTATATGGTATAACCTGGCAAGTGAAGTCCTTATTAGGTTAATGTGGCAGTGCAGGTAACAAGGCATACTAGTTTGTTATAAAAAATTCTTTCCTTTTTAGGAGATATAAAAGATTTTTTGCAGAGAAGGCTGTCTACAGTTGTCTGTGGTGGGTATTGACAGCGGGTACTGTTGGCCAGTGCTGAGGGGTGGAAGTGTTGTTTTTGTGCAGGTGTGCTGGCAGCCCGGGGCTCCAGGTGCATGCTGCAAGTGGCGCAGGCATAAGCTGTGGGGGGGCCCTAGTACGACCTTTATTTACCCTTGCTGTTTTTTCAGCAGGCCGGTCAGTGTCCATAATCAGGTGAACACGCCGGTGGGAACTGGTGTTCAGCGCGACTGCGGTCCTGAGGTCAGTGCTTGTGTGCCGCTGTGGTATCGTAAACTTAGGCCCTGAAGGAGTATCTCAGGGGTTAACTATAACTCTCCTCTTTCTCCGGCATTCACTGGAGACAGCAAATTGTGCAAGCTTCCTTCTGCCCCTGAGACAGGAAACCTGTCTCATAAACGACCTACTCCAGACAGGCTTGCCCCAGGAATAGATCTCACTGTCAAACCGAAACTGCTCGGTGCCTACTTCCTCACACATAGTCAGCTAGTTTAACACATCTTAAAACTGTCTCAATGCCCAGCTTATGAACTTTCCCTCTCCTGGCTTGCTAGCTTACGCGTAGTCAGCACAAAGGCCAGGAAGGACATTTATGGGATGTCGCTGAAACATCCAATGTATGATGTATGTATTTGCAAAGACCAATGATGTTATGACAAATCTGCATGCCATGCTTTATGATGGAAATTGTGAACAATAAAAGGGAGCCCCGGGGAAGGAGGAGAGAGGTGACCTTCCCGGGGACGCGCTTCACCACGAATCCTGCCTGATGTGTCTTTATCACTGCTACATCTGGTGAGCCCGACGTGATTTATGTCCTGATCCAAGGAGTGACCCAAGACGTGACAACTCCCTGCTCATTCGGCTGGACAAAAGCCAAGGTGCGCACCGTATTCAGCAGACCTGCTCTTGCAAGTGTAAGTATTTTTTAAGTTTTTTTCTCAGTAAGTCTGTTCCCAAACATTCGTGAGCATGGGAGGTAAAATTTCAGTTCAGCAGCAAACGCATGCGGAAGAGCTGAGGAAAATTGTGAAGAATCATTATTTCGTCACCAAGGGAGAAATAGCACATATCAAATCAAGGGACATGGAAAAATTGATAAAAGAAATAGCTTGCCGTTGTCCCTGGTACCCGGAATCTGGAACCCTGAATGTTGATCATTGGGTGCAGATAGGTAATAGCCTTCATACATCTCTACGAGCTCCTATAAGGCAGTTATTGCTCTGGCAAAAATGTACAGAGGCTCTAGAACACATCAGGACTAAAAATCTCAAGGCACCACCTCCAGTTCATGCGTCCTTAGACACAGACAGTAAAGAAGCAGACAGACTGCCTGTCAGCACAGCTACTACACACACTCATCCCCTACCATATCTGCAAAATCCCTCAGGAACAGCAACTTCGCTGTATCCTCAGCTTCCCATGCCAGAACCCATGAGACAGCCCATTCAGACCTCCCAGCCTGATTTAGAAAAGCAGCCCCTAAGCACAATCGAGCCACAACTTGGCCCTTGCGGTACGGTTCGAATGAGTTTTCTCCAGGAACAACAAAAGGGTAACCTTACAGGGGAAGAACTGTTAGAAGGACTTCAAGCCTTTCCCATCACAGAAAGGATCAATGATATGGGCGGGAGAGAAATGAATTGGTCTGCCCTTCCCTATAGTGTTCTCAGGGAACTCTGCACAAGCATCAAGGAGACAGGATTCCACTCCTCTTACACCCGAGGGCTGCTTGAGGCAATGTCTAATGGCTATAAATTAGTTCCCCAAGATTGGAAAGACTTGTCCCGTATGCTCCTCACCCCGGCTCAGTATGTAGTATGGGAATCTGAGTACCAAAGAGAAGCACTGATAGCAGGAACCACTTCAGGTGGCGCCTACTTACCAGAACAGCTATTTGGATAAGGTCAATTTGCCACCATAGAACAGCAAGCACTTGGCATACCAGCGGTCGCCTATCCAGCAATTATCCACTGTGTAAACAAAGCCTTTAAAAAGGTCCCTGAATCTGGAAAGGTCACAAAGTCATTTATAATGACCCGACAAACAGCGACAGAGCCCTACACACAATTTGTTGATCGCTTACAGGAAGCCATTAGGCGACAGGTAGATAATCCAGAAGCGAGCATAGAGCTCCTGCTAAAGTTAGCTTTTGAAAATGCAAATGCTGACTGCCGTAAGGTTTTGCAGTCCATAGTTGGCAGACCTGATTGCAGCCTAGCAGACATGCTTAAGGCTTGTGCAGATGTGGGCACCCACGCTTTTCAGATGGATGCCCTCGCTGTTGCCCTCAGAAAGGTCAATTTCACAATCCCAAAGGCACATGTTTTAACTGTAAGAAACCCGGCCATTTTAAACAGCATTGTCGTGCCCCAGGTGGCGGGGCGTATAAAGGAACCGATTCTGCAGGGGTCTCTAGGTCACGACCAAAAACTGTGTGCCCAAAATGTAGGAAAGGGTTCCACTGGGCAAATCAATGCCGAAGTACCAGTCAGGGAAACTAGACTCCGGGCCAGCGACAAGCCCCAGCCCAATTGTCGCAGCCCCTAAGATCCGGGCACAATCAACCACAGCGGAAGTCATTGGCAGTGCCAGCATAGATCTTATTAATCAAGATACAAAATTTGTAGCATTCCCAGGGCAGGTCACTCTGATGCCCTCTCAGCTCACAGGCCCTCTGCCCGAACAAACTGTTGGGCTGATTCTACCCCGGTCCACTGCAAGCAAGGCAGGGATCTATGTCATTCCAGGGGTTGTAGATTCTGATTATGAAGGTACTATTATGATCCAATTCGAAACCAAATCCTCCCTCACATTGCACAAAGGGGACTCCTGGGCACAGCTAGTCATGGTCCCCTGTGTCTTGCCCATAGGATAACAGCAGACTTCCAGAGGTTCCAGCGGCTTCGGATCTACCCGAGCCCCAGCACTGCATCCTAGCATTTTAGCAGTGACTCAGGCAATCAGAAAAGAGAAACCAAAGAGAACCTATTTGCTAGACGGTAAGCCCTTTGAAGGCATTTTAGATTCAGGAGCTGATGTCTCAGTCATAACCACAGATAACTGGCCCACCGATTGGCCGACCGTGGACTCCCCCTCGGTGTGGGGGGTGGGAGGGAGACAGCTGGCCCGCCGCAGTGCTCGCTGGCTAACAGTAACAAATCCCTCCGGCTCAGGCACAGCAAACTTAAAACCAGTAATCCTTCCCATTCATATCAATTTATGGGGACAAGATTTAATGAGTCAGTTTCAAGCCCGAATTGTACTAGAAGATTAGCAAATCCTTGCCAGTATCACTTGCCGTTACATTTTTTGTATAAGGAGTTTAGTTTAAGTTAATATTCTCAGTTCCTCTAGGCTTGAAGAATTGATTCATTTAATGGAGTTCTCTTTCCTCTGTTTATTTTCTCTTGAGAAACACTGTTCCTTCCCCTCACCCTGTCTTTCTGTTGTTAACTCTTGGTTATCACTCGTGGGGGGGAGGGAGAACTTTTGAAAAGAAAAAACTGAACTTAGTACTGCAGTTTCTCTTCTTAATTTCTGTATCTGTCTCTGATACATTTCTTTATCACAGCACATACTTTATACATTAATACTTTCAAACTTCGTTAATACTGAACTGAGGTCACTGACAAGGATATTTACTAGTGTTAAAATTTAGAAGCTACTGAAATCTGAAAGGACACTTTCACCAAATAATTAATTGAACTGAATCTTAGAGGAAGAAAAGAAAAAGGGGAAGTAACAGTTGCTTTGGCGTTTAGCAGACAGAGCACTGCTTTTTAGGGAAGTGCTTGTCTGTTCAGTGCTGAGCGAACAGAAGAAAAAAAAAAGGAAAAGAGGTTTACTTTTGTTTAAACGGAACATATTTAAGTTCTACTTATTTGATAATTAATTGATTGATGTTTAAGCTCCAATTATTCTAATTATTTAGTATTACACATTATACCTCAGCTCAGAATCTTATTGACTGAATTTACTCCAGGTTGACATCTATACAGTGATGATAGTGCATCCACTAGGAGGCGCTGTGCTATTCTAACAGTTGTACTATATTATTATTTTTAATAATTCTTTGAATACTAGTTTTCATTTTTCAGGTCTATGACCCTCCTATCTTAAGGAAACTTCAGTTTTATTTTCTTTTTCTAAAATTTTATTCAGAATTCTGAACCTTTATTTTTTACTGATAGAGGTTGCTACATCTAAAGCAATCCCTCCCAAGCCTTTTCTTGCACATCCAAATTGATTTTATTAAATTGTATAATAGAATTGATTCTCCAAGGTTAAGAAAGTAAACATTTCACTTTAATCATTACCTTAATAATTTTTTGCTGAGTGCCAGATTTTAATATTTTCCAGATTGACAGCCTTCTTGCCATGAGGGAGGAGGAATAGCCTAGTGGTTAGAGCAGTGGACTATGTACATAATTATGAACCAGGAGACCAAGGTTCAAGTCTCGCTATCACTCCTTGTGACCTTGGGCAAGTCACTTTACCCTCCATTGTCTCAGGTACAAAAACTTAGATTGTAAGCCCTCTGGGGATAGAGAAATACCTACAGTACCTGAATGTAAACCGGTGTGATATCTCAATTGAGATGAATGTCGGTATATAAAAATAAATAAATAAATAAATAAAATAAATGTGAAGATGAACACTTTACTTTGCAGCTTATTTTAACAATTTTTCAAAAACATTTCTCACACATCTTTTTGATTTTTGATCTTTGATCTAATTTTATTTCTGATACATCTTGATATGACACTTAGATTGATGCTTCATTGTTTTAATAATAACAAAGTAGGAAAACATTATATAAGATTAGTAATAGTAAAGTTATAGTCATAATGAAATCTTCTCATTAATTAATTTGAATCTCAGTTTCTCTTCCTATATTAGGTACCCAAAGCCATAAGAAACACATATCGCAATTAAGCCTTGATGAATGAAAAATTGATACACCTTGCTGAAAGATTGACTACGACATTTATGGAACTTACTCCAGCTCAAATCTCACAGCTAAACGTGAATGATACCTTTACATATGTATAGCTGCAGTCATGCTTGCTTTGTAATGTTTTATAAATGCTGATTTAAACATTATTTCTGATAACTAGTATGTTTGTAATGTTGCTTCTTCTCTTCCTGGAACATAGGTAACCCCCTCATTAAATTCCTCCCTGAACCTCCACAACCCTCAGAAGGACAGAGACCGGACTCCCCACAAAAAGCAGCACCAGATGACCTGGGGGCACATCATAACTAGAAAATACTCCTTCCTTAATGCAACCATCACTGAACACATGCACAATTTCACAACATCTCCTGGCTCCAGGTCTCAGAAAGACTATTCCCATTGCTGTATATACATATCAAATTATAAAGCAAATCTCACACATACCATAGAGCAAATAGAAACCATGACTGCCGATGCACCACTCTCAGATAGAACACCGGCATCCCCCTGGGAATGGCTATGGTCCTGGCTTCCTGATACCGGTGGTCTCAAACAAATTATTCCTATTGTGATCATGATAATTGGCTTACTCATTTCCTTATGCTGCTGTATTCAATGCATACCAAATCTTGTGTAGGGATGTGAATCGTGTTCCATACCGTCTTAACGATAGAAATCATCTGGCAGGAGAAGAAAATAGTGTTAGGCACGATTTTTTAGTTAAAAAATCGTTAAAAATCGTTTTTTCCGATTAGTGCGCACTAACGGGAGTTAGTGCGCACTAACAGAAAATGATACAATTTGACACTTTTCAGGTCAGTTAAGGTCAGTTTAGGAATGAATATGTATTCCTATTGGCTGCCCTCTTATTTATTCATGTTACCAAGGTTCCCACTGACAATATATGGGGGATGGGAAATGGAAACAGTTGGTAGCTTGACAAAAAAAGTAATGTGATCAGTCAATGTGACTAGAACTTGTGCCCTAACCCTGATACCAGGGGTGTTGTGATCTTCCTGCACACAGTGCCCTAATCCTGGCACCAGGGGTGTTGTGATCTTCATGTACACAGTGCCCTATCCCTATTAATACCAGGAGTGTTGTGATCTTCCTGCACACAGTGCCCTATTCCTGATACCGGGGGTGTTGTGATCTTCTTGCACACATCCCGGTATCAGGGATAGGGCACTGCATGCAGGAAGATCACAACACTCCTGGTATCAGGAATAGGGCACTGTGTGCAGGAAGATCACAACACCCCTGGTATTAGGGATAGGGCACTGTGTGCAGGAAGATCACAACACTCCTGGTATTAATAGGGATAGGGCACTGCATGCAGGAAGATCACAGCACCCCTGTTATCAGGGATAGGGCACTGTGTGCAGGAATATCACAATACCCTGGAGGAGTGAGGGTCAGGCAGCTCCCCCCTGTCTGTGAAGCCAGCCTCTCACTAGTAATGCATGGAGGGAGCTGTCTCAGCCTTCACCATCCTCCCCCCCCCTCACCCACACACCATTCACTGGCTGGGACATGGGGGAAGTCAGGAGTGAGGGTCAGGCAGCTCCCCCCTGTCTGTGAAGCCAGCCTCTCACTAGTAATGCAGGGAGGGAGCTGTCTCAGACTTCACCATCCTCCCCCCCCCCCCCCCTCACCCACACACCATTCACTGGCTGGGACATGGGGGAAGTCAGGAGTGAGGGTCAGGCAGCTCCCCCCTGTCTGTGAAGCCAGCCTCTCACTAGTAATGCAGGGAGGGAGCTGTCTCAGACTTCACCATCCTCCCCCCCCCCCCCTCACCCACACACCATTCACTGGCTGGGACATGGGGGAAGTCAGGAGTGAGGGTCAGGCAGCTCCCCCCTGTCTGTGAAGCCAGCCTCTCACTAGTAATGCAGGGAGGGAGCTGTCTCAGCCTTCACCATCCTACCCCCCCCCCCCCCTCACCCACACACCATTCACTGGCTGGGACATGGGGGAAGTCAGGAGTGAGGGTCAGGCAGCTCCCCCCTGTCTGTGAAGCCAGCCTCTCACTAGTAATGCATGGAGGGAGCTGTCTCAGCCTTCACCATCCTCCCCCCCCCTCACCCACACACCATTCACTGGCTGGGACATGGGGGAAGTCAGGAGTGAGGGTCAGGCAGCTCCCCCCTGTCTGTGAAGCCAGCCTCTCACTAGTAATGCAGGGAGGGAGCTGTCTCAGACTTCACCATCCTCCCCCCCCCCCTCACCCACACACCATTCACTGGCTGGGACATGGGGGAAGTCAGGAGTGAGGGTCAGGCAGCTCCCCCCTGTCTGTGAAGCCAGCCTCTCACTAGTAATGCAGGGAGGGAGCTGTCTCAGACTTCACCATCCTCCCCCCCCCCCCCCCTCACCCACACACCATTCACTGGCTGGGACATGGGGGAAGTCAGGAGTGAGGGTCAGGCAGCTCCCCCCTGTCTGTGAAGCCAGCCTCTCACTAGTAATGCAGGGAGGGAGCTGTCTCAGACTTCACCATCCTCCCCCCCCCCCCCTCACCCACAAACCATTCACTGGCTGGGACATGGGGGAAGTCAGGAGTGAGGGTCAGGCAGCTCTCCCCTGTCTGTGAAGCCAGCCTCTCACTAGTAATGCAGGGAGGGAGCTGTCTCAGCCTTCACCATCCTACCCCCCCCCCCCTCACCCACACACCATTCACTGGCTGGGACATGGGGGAAGTCAGGAGTGAGGGTCAGGCAGCTCCCCCCTGTCTGTGAAGCCAGCCTCTCACTAGTAATGCAGGCGGGATAGGGCACTGCATGCAGGAAGATTACAACACCCCTGGTATCAGGGATAGGGCACTGAGTGCAGGAAGATCACAACACCCCTGGTATCAGGGATAGGGCACTGAGTGCAGGAAGATCACAACACCCCTGGTATCAGGAATAGGGCACAAGTTCTAGTCATATTGACTGATCACATTACTTTTTTTGTCAACTACCAACAGTTTCCATTTCCCATCCCCCCAACCATCACCTCAGTTGGAACCTTGGTAACATCAATAGATAAGAGGGCAGCCAGCCAATAGGAATACATATTCATTCCTAACTGACCTTTACTGACCTGGAAAGTGTCAATTTGTATCATTTTCTGTTAGTGCGCACTAACAGGAGTTAGTGCGCACTAACTCCCGTTAGTGCGCACTAACACGATTTAACGATTTTTAACGATAAATCGTTAGAATTTCTATTGTAACGTGTGTTCTATAACGATTTAAGACGATATTAAAATTATCGGACGATAATGTTAATCGTTAAAAAACGATTCACATCCCTAATCTTGTGTCTATGCTTAGACCTTGCTTTTCACCCAGATATAAAGGTGTCCTTTATGCTGCTTAATGGGGAATCAAGAGCTCGGCGGCAGTTGGCACACCACGCTGCATAAGCTCTTAGTGATATGGGGAATCAAGAGCTCTGCGGCAGTTGGCACACAACGCAGGCTCAGCTCTTGCCTCCATATCTCCCCTTCCCTATCTTCAGCCTATATATGCCAAGCACAGCAAGCCCCAGATTGGGTCTCAAGCATGGATACAAAGATTTTCTTTATGCTGCTTAATAAAAATAAAAACAAAAGGATGAGATGTGGTATCGTAAACTTAGGCCCTGAAGGAGTATCTCAGGGGTTAACTATAACTCTCCTCTTTCTCCGGCATTCACTAGAGACAGCAAATTGTGCAAGCTTCCTTCTGCCCCTGAGACAGGAAACCTGTCTCATAAACAACCTACTCCAGACAGGCTTGCCCCAGGAATAGATCTCACTGTGTCAAACCAAAACTGCTCGGTGCCTACTTCCTCACACATAGCTAGTTTAACACATCTTAAAACTGTCTCAATGCCCAGCTTATGAACTTTCCCTCTCCTGGCTTGCTAGCTTACGCGTAGTCAGCACAAAGGCCAGGAAGGACATTTATGGGATGTCGCTTAAACATCCAATGTATGATGTATGTATTTGCAAAGACCAATGATGTTATGACAAATCTGCATGCCATGCTTTATGATGGAAATTGTGAACAATAAAAGAGAGCCCCGGGGAAGGAGGAGAGAGGTGACCTTCCCGGGGAGGCGCTTCACCACGAATCCTGCCTGATGTGTCTTTATCACTGCTACATGCCGCGTTTTTCTTTGGTGCCGCGTCTGCGGCCTCGCGGGTGGTGTGCTGCGTGGTGCATGGAGACCCGAATGGCACCAAAGCAGAAGATGGCTGTGTGCCACGCTTGTGGCTCCTCCGCAGCATGGCTAGACGCCTTGTTCCTCTGCCCGGAATGCAGATTGGGGCAGGAGGGCTCCTCGGCGGGCCCGTTCCTGCTTCTGCTGAGGATGAGGCTCAGGAAGTCGCAGCTTGAGAGGGTGATTTTCTGCTGCCCCTTTCCCCAGTGGGGTTGAGAGCCTCTAATGGGGATGGGAATTCGATGGACAGTCCTCCAGGCTTGGGAGAAGATGACTCAAGGAATTTTCTCCAGAATTTATTCTCCTTTTACATGAGGCCTACCTAGCCAAGAAAATGGGCTGCAGAGCGTCCCTGCTGCCCCTCGGATAAAAAGCCCAGGAGGGCTTCACAGGGGGCAGGTGATATCCTATTGCACCTGCAGTTGCGTTGAGCGGGCATCAACTGCACTCCCTAGGGATGGTGAGGATTCAGATCACATGCAGGAGGACCTTCTTGATCATGATGGGACAGATCCAGAGGCGACACTATTTATTTATTTATTTGGAACTTTTATATACCGACATTCATGTGCAAAATTACAAATCACATCGGTTTACAGTGAAACAATAAGAGCAAACGAATGCATTACATCAAACAAGGGATACATGTAACTGGGATCCAATGGTTACAAATAAATACTAAGCTCTTCAAGATAACAAGAAACTAGAAATGCACAGTATCACATATCCAGGATACATAACAGGGGTTCAAAGCTAACTATGATAAAAAGGAGTCTAGAAGGAACAAAGCAAATGAAACTGGGTGAGAATGGACCAATGGGTAAACATCCCGGGGATGGGATAAAGGTGGAGACAATAGGCCAAAGGAAGAAGACAAATTTGTTAACATGGCAAGTAGAGAGATGCATAACTTGCCTACGAAGTTATGCCTTGTTCCGAGAAAGAAAAGCTAACTAAAAACTAGTCCAGTTATTAGAGGGAGAGATGGATGGATCCTCTGAGTTAAGGAAAAGCTTGACAGAATAGCCAGGTTTTGAGTCTTTGGATGGCTCCAAGGGTGACCCTGATCCAGATGAGTTTCCGGTGCCTGAAGAGAATGATCCGCGGGTGGTGCATTTGTTCAGGCGGGAAGAGCTGCGGCCTATGATTCCTCAGGTTCTGGAGGAGTTAGGCATGAAGATCACTCAGGAGGAGTCTGATAATGAAGGCCTCAAGCCGCTCCTGGATGGGTTTAGAGGGCCCACAAGTACCTTTCCTTTGCCGAAGAAGATCTGGAAGTTGGTGAACCAGGAATGGGACTTCCCAGATGCAGGTCTGAAAGTGGGCAGAGTGATTGCTAAGCTTTATCCCCTGATGGAAGATGCCCTTGACCTGCTGAAGGTTCCGCAAGTGGACGGGGCTGTATCGGCTGTTACCAAGAAGACAATTCCAGTGGCAGGGGTGGCCGCCCTGAAGGATTTTCAGGACTGTAACCTGGAGGTGCAGCTCAAACAGATGTTTGAGATCTCCGCATTGAGTCTTTAAGTGGCGGTATGTGCCATCTTGATGCAGAGGGCCTGTCTATGTTGGCTTCAGAAGGCTCCGGAGTGTACGGTGTCAGGAGATGGTGGTTTCCTGCAGGCGGCCCATCTAGAAGCTTGGAATGCCTACGTGGCAGATGTGCTGTATAGCCTGGTGCGTACGTCACCTTGTAGAATGGTCTTGTCAGTGGTGTCTCGTAGACTTCTGTGGCTGCGCAATTGGTTGGTGGACTTACCATCCAAAGTCCAGCTCTGTAATCTCCCGTTCAAGGGGAAACTTTTGTTTGGGGAGAACTTGGTGAAGGTGTTGGGGGAGTCGAAGTTTGCCAGAGGACAGGAAGCCCACTATGAAGGTGTTTCCAGCTCAGGCCCATTTTTGGGATTCTCACAGGTTCCGGTCCAGCAAGTCCTTTTCTGGCTCCGCGGCGAAGCAGAGCGTTGGACGACAGCAGTCCTTTTGTGGAGCCTGCAGGTCAGCCAGAGATGGGACAAGTCAGGGCTCTGGAGGCAGAAAGTTAGTCCAATGAAGCCGGGGTCCCCACTCCTTCATAAAAGCTGTAGGAGGCAGATTGTCCATTTTTTACGAGGAGTGGGAAAGGATTACCTCAGACCATTGGGTTCTAGAGGTAATATGAGAGGGCTTCGCCAGGGTATTAACAGGAAGCAGAAAATGCGATCACATAACTCCAACATTCCAGCATTGGCTCCCCATCAAGTATCGCATAAAATACAAAGTGATTTGTATCCTGCACAAAATTATTTATGGGGAACAAATAGACTGGTTAAATGCGGCCATTCGTCTACACACCCCACAAAGAAGCTTAAGATCAGTTAACAAAGGCCTTTTAAATATTCCATCAGTGAACTCCACCCATTTAAGCCAGGTAAGAAAGAGAGCCATCTCGCTAGCTGGCCCCAAACTGTGGAATTCATTATCAACAGAACTAAGGCTGCAATCAGAGATCAAAATTTTTAAAAAAGATCTAAAAACATTGCTATTTGGCAACGCCTATAATGACCATGACTGAGATCAGACCAAGCAATCTACTTCTTTTTCTCCTTTCTTTTACTACTTTTAATAGTCTACTATGTATTTTATTAGTATTGTTATTCTATTAATAGTACTTTATCACTTCAGACTGGCAGCCCTGGTGCTGCCTTGGAGGAAGAAGGTCTCATGATGGGAGAGCACCAACCAGGTGCAGCAGGAAAGGATCCTGTAGCAAGGACCTGCTCTCCAGGTGATGCATTGTCCTTTCGCACTGAGGATATCTCCCCAAGGCCTACCGCCCAGGAGGGAAGGGTTAGGTCTGCCGTCATAGTTGGTGATTCGATTATTAGGAATGTAGATAGCTGGGTGGCTGGTGGGCGTGAGGATCGCCTAGTAACATACCTACCTGGTGCGATGGTGGCGGACCTCACGCGTCACCTAGATAGGATTTTAGACAGTGCTGGGGAGGAGCCGGCTGTCGTGGTATACGTGGGCACCCACGACATAGGAAAATGTGGGAGGGAGGTTCTGGAAACCAAATTTAGGCTCTTAGGTAGAAAGCTTAAATCCAGATCCTCCAGGGTAGTATTCTCTGAAATGCTCCCTGTTCCACGCGCAGGTCACCAGAGGCAGGCAGAGCTCTGGAGTCTCCATGCGTGGATGAGACGATAGTGCAAGGAAGAGGGATTTAGTTTTGTTAGGAACTGGGGAACCTTTTGGGGAAGGGGGAGTCTCTTCCGAAGGGATGGGCTCCACTTTAACCAGGGTGGAACAAGACTGCAGGCGCTAACCTTTAAAAAGGAGATAGAGCAGCTTTTAAACTAGAACAAAGGGGAAAGCTGACAGTCGCTCAGCAGCGCATGGTTCGGAGAGAGGTATCTTTATAGGATACTAATGATGCATTAGAATTAGGGCATCCCGACAGTGAGGTTCCAATAATTAGAAAAGTAGTCCAAGTGCCTGTAACTAAAAACTCCCCTGAGCTAAAAAAAATTCTAACTTATCCCTATCAATTAAAAAGCAGAATGAAAATACAAACAAAAAACAAACTTTGAAATGTTTGTATGCTAATGCCAGAAGTCTGTAAGATGGGAGAATTAGAATGTATAGCAGTGAATGATGACATAGACTTAATTGGCATCTGAGGGACATGGTGGAAAGAGGATAACCAATGGGACAGTGCTATACCGGGGTACATAAAGCGCCACACCTCCTCCCGAGTGCTCCTCGCAATGATAAAGAGGAGCACTCGGGAGGAGGTGTGGCGCTTTATGTCCGGGATGGCATAGAGTCCAACAGGATAAATTATTCTGCATGAGACTAAATACAAAATTGAATCTTTATGGGTAGAAATCCCTTGTGTGTCGGGGAAGACTATAGTGATAGGGGTATACTACCGTCCACCTGGTCAAGATGGTGAGACGGACAGTGAAATGCTAAGAGAAATTAGGGAAGTAACCAAATTGGTAGTGCAGTAATAATGGGAGACATCAATTACCCGAATATTGACTGGGTAAATGTATCATCGGGTCACGCGGCTAGAGAGATAACGTTCTTGGATAGAATAAATGATAGCTTTATGGAGCAATTGGTTCAGGAACCGACGAGAGAGGGAGCAATTTTAGATCTAATTCTCAGTGGAGCATAGGACTTGGTGAGAGAGGTAATGGTGGTGGGGCCGCTTGGCAATAGTGATCATAATATGATCAAATTTGATTTAATGACTGGAAAAGGAACAGTGTGCAAATCCAAGGCTCTCGTGCTAAACTTTCAAAAGGGAAACTTTGATAAAATGAGAAAAATTGTTAGAAAAAAACTGAAAGGAGCAGCTACAAAAGTAAAAAATGTGCAAGAGGCGTGGTCATTGTTAAAAAATACCATTCTAGAAGCACAGTCCAGATGTATTCCACACATTAAGAAATGTGGAAAGAAGGCAAAACGATTACCGGCATGGTTAAAAGGGGAGGTGAAAGAAGCTATTTTAGCCAAAAGATCTTCTTTCAAAAATTGGAAGAAGGATCCAACAGAAGAAAATAGGATAAAGCATAAACATTGGCAAGTTAAATGTAAGACATTGATAAGACAGGCTAAGAAAGAATTTGAAAAGAAGTTGGCTGTAGAGGCAAAAGCTCACAGTAAAAACTTTTTAAAATATATCCGAAGCAGAAAGCCTGTGAGGGAGTCAGTTGGACCGTTAGATGATTGAGGGGTTAAAGGGGCACTTAGAGAAGATAAGGCCATCGCGGAAAGATTAAATGATTTCTTTGCTTCGGTGTTTACTGAAGAGGATGTTGGGGAGGTACCTGTAATGGAGAAGGTTTTCATGAGTAATGATTCAGATGGACTGAATCAAATCACGGTGAACCTAGAAGATGTGGTAGGCCTGATTGACAAACTGAACAGTAGTAAATCACCCGGACCGGATGGTATACACCCCAGAGTTCTGAAGGAACTAAAAAATGAAATTTCAGACCTATTAGTAAAAATGTGTAACCTATCATTAAAATCATCCATTGTACCTGAAGACTGGAGGATAGCAAATGTAACCCCAATATTTAAAAAGGGCTCCAGGGGCGATCCGGGAAACTACAGACCGGTTAGCCTGACTTCAGTGCCAGGAAAAATAGTGGAAAGTGTTCTAAACAACAAAATCACAGAACATATAGAAAGACATGGTTTAATGGAACAAAGTCAGCATGGCTTTACCCAGGGCAAGTCTTGCCTCACAAATCTGCTTCACTTTTTTGAAGGAGTTAATAAACATGTGGATAAAGGTGAACCGGTAGATATAGTATACTTGGATTTTCAGAAGGCGTTTGACAAAGGTCCTCATGAGAGGCTTCTAGGAAATGTAAAAAGTCATGGGATAGGTGGCGATGTCCTTTCATGGATTGCAAACTGGCTAAAAGACAGGAAACAGAGAGTAGGATTAAATGGACAATTTTGTCAGTGGAAGGGAGTGGACAGTGGAGTGCCTCAGGGGTCTGTATTGGGACCCATACTTTTCAATATATTTATAAATGATCTGGAAAGAAATACGACGAGTGAGATAATCAAATTTGCAGATGACACAAAATTGTTCAGAGTAGTTAAATCACAAGCAGATTGTGATAAATTGCAGGAAGACCTTGTAAGACTGGAAAATTGGGCATCCAAATGGCAGATGAAATTTAATGTGGATATGTGCAAGGTGATGCATATAGGGAAAAATAACCCATGCTTTAATTACACAATGTTGGGTTCCATATTAGGTGCTACAACCCAAGAAAGAGATTTAGGTGCCATAGTGGATAACACATTGAAATCGTTGGTTCAGTGTGCTGCGGCAGTCAAAAAAGCAAACAGAATGTTGGGAATTATTAGAAAGGGAATGGTGAATAAGACGGAAAATGTCATAATGCCCCTGTATCGCTCCATGGTGAGACCACACCTTGAATACTGTGTACAATTCTGGTTGCCACATCTCAAAAAAGATATAATTGCGATGGAGAAAGTACAGAGAAGGGCTACCAAAATGATAAGGGGAATGGAACAACTCCCCTATGAGGAAAGACTAAAGAGGTTAGGACTTTTCAGCTTGGAGAAGAGACGACTGAGGGGGGATATGATAGAGGTATTTAAAATCATGAGAGGTCTAGAATGTGTAGATGTGAATCGGTTATTTACTCTTTCAGATAGTAGAAAGACTAGGGGGCACTCCATGAAGTTAGCATGGGGCACATTTAAAACTAATCAGAGAAAGTTCTTTTTTACTCAACGCACAATTAAACTCTGGAATTTGTTGCCAGAGGA
Organism: Rhinatrema bivittatum; assembly: GCF_901001135.1. Classification (NCBI taxonomy): domain Eukaryota; kingdom Metazoa; phylum Chordata; class Amphibia; order Gymnophiona; family Rhinatrematidae; genus Rhinatrema; species Rhinatrema bivittatum. The sequence continues at coordinate 29,649,430 of NC_042624.1, read as the reverse complement.
TGTGGTTAGTGCAGTTAGTATAGCTGTGTTTAAAAAAGGATTGGAGGGGATCACGTGGGGCGATGAGCTGAGGCGGACGTGCTTTGCTTCGGCTCCCGGCTTCACAGCCAACAACTAACGGCGGACTTACCTTCTGCGGGCTCAGGCAGTTATCGGCACCTCCCTACTTCTAGCACATGTCGATAGTAAATTATATGAACCGCTCACCGGGGATCATGGCATCGAAAACCGCCCGAAAAGATAAAGAGAAAACTAAGGCTGTCCCGGAGCGTAAAATGGCGGCGGCAGCGGCGGCAAATGTTGGCGAATCTCTTTCTGCAGGAATAGTTACAGTAGCGGATATTAAGGAAATAATAGCGACAGAGCTGGATGAAAAGTTAGCGGGTATATCGGAGAAACTAAATGAGGTGAGAGAAGCGATTACTGAATTAGGCCCCCGGCTTGACCACGTGCAGGGCCGCGTATCATTGTTAGAGGATGATGTTATGGCTTATATGGGGAAAGTTGAAACGCAAGAAAAAATGATGAAAGAGGTCCAAATCAAACTTGAGGATCTAGAAAATAGGGCAAGGCGATCAAATCTACGTTTCCTTGGGCTACCTGAAACAGTGGATCAATCTGGGCTAGAAACCTTTTTGGAGGCCTGGCTGCCTGAAGAGGTGGGGGTCCCGGAGCTGAAAAATCAGCTTACCATAGAAAGAGCCCACAGGGTAGGAGTGAGAAAAGAGTCGGATCCGAGGCCCCGCATAGCGATCGCAAAAATTTTAAACTATGCACACCGCCAAAAATTGTGGGTTGCATCGAGGAAAAACAAGGACATCTTATATCAAGGAACAAAGATACGCATTGACCAAGATTTCTCTGCCCGTGTCTCCCAACAACGGCGGGCTTTTTCCCCAGTCTGTGCGAAACTGGTGGATAAACAAATTAAATTCGCAGTTCAATTCCCGGCTATCCTAAAAATCTGGGATGGGGGCAAAGGGCATACGTTTGAGAACCCCGAAGCAGCGCAAAAATATTTGGATGCCCGTAGTGCACAGGCATGAGGTTTGCTGAGACCCTGCACATTTAAGTAGGCCAAGCTTTCCCTCAGGGACATTATAATTCAAATATCCCTGCATATTTTCACATGACTGGGAAAGCGAAGGCTTTTGGGATTCAAATTTTCTACTGCCAAGTTGATTACTGTTTTAATAGTTGGCTGGGGAGTGGGAACACTCCAATCGTGTTCTAGCGCCTCAGACAGAGGGCTCTTTGTCTGGGTGACGCATTTAAGGAATAGGGTTATTCCCTTGGGAGACGGGAAGGGAATGGGATATGGGTTTGGGGGGTTTGGGCAGGGTACACATTCCATGATTGTGCTACGGGTCGGGGGATTTGACTTATCTTTTTTCAGTAACCTTACGAAGAGGGGGAGCTGCAGGCTAGGCTGGGGGCCAGCAGCTCTTTATGTTCTGATTCAGGGAACTTCTAGCGGCCTGGAATTCAAATGGACGGAATATGGGTAAATACAGGATAGTTTCCTGGAATGTGGATGGCTTAGGCTCTCCAATAAAAAGGAAAAAAATTTTTCAACATCTGCAGCGCTTAGAAGCTAACATCGCCTGCCTACAGGAAACGCATTTATCAGAAGGAGAGAACATTAAATTGCGTAGAGAATGGGTCTCTGACTGTTACTTTGCCCCGGCAGCGGACAGGAAAGGCGGGGTGGCAATCCTAGTTAATAAAAACACTCCTTTCCTAGTAACGAAAGAGGTCAAGGATCCCAACGGCCGTTTTATTCTCATGCAGGGCACTTTAGCAGGCAAGCAAATAACTCTCTGCAATATATACGCTCCCAATGTGTCCGATGGGAAGTTTTTCTCTCAGTTGATTTCCTTGATACTAGCCAACGTACATGGGGACCTTTTAGTGGCTGGAGATATGAACAGTACTATTGATGCACAACTGGATAAATCTCAGATACCTAGAGGATTCCGCTCCTCTGCTACCTCAGGAGTGGTACAACTGAGCAAGCATCTGGGGCTGGTGGATCCTTGGAGAATATTAAATCCAACCACGAGAGAATATACACATGTCTCGCGAGCCCACAGTACCTTATCTCGCATAGACTACATACTGATACCGGATCGGCTATTTTCGCGAGTGGACAAGGCAGACATTGGAGCCATAGTAGTGGAGGATCACGCACCCATTTGGGTAGATCTTTGGGTTTCTTTAAAAAACACCGGAAAAAAAAAGTGGCGGCTCCCTGGTTATCTGATGAAAGATGTGGATTTCCATCAGTATTTACGCACTAAATGGGAGGAATTTCAAGAGAATAACCAACAACATCTGAATGACCCAACTTTATTCTGGGAAACTGGTAAAGTTGTTATGAGAGGAGAGATCATTGCATATACTATTAAGAAAAATAGACAGCTTAATAATACTATTCTACAGCTGGAAACGCAATTGCAGCAGGCGAAACAACAGCTTGCAGCCTGTCCCTCTACCTCCAACAAAACGACATATTGGGCGTGTGTCCATGCGCTCAATGCGCAGTTACATTTACGGGCACAGAAAGTCTTACAGGCTTCTGATCATTACTTTTATAGATATGGCAACAAATCGAGCAAACTGTTATCCAGACTAGTAGCGATTAAAAGGAGAAAATCATACATTACTGGTTTAAAAACCAATAACGGCCAATATGTGATCAACACAGCGGATATCCTTGAAACGCTCCACCAGTTTTATGCGTCACTTTACAAGGAGGACAGGGAAGGCGACCACCTTGATGAGGAGTCCTTTTTCACCGATATCAGCTTGCCATGTATTAGTGAAGCTCAGAAAGAATTGCTGGCGCGCCCTATCTCTGCAGGAGAAATTGCTGGGGTGCTAAAAACAGCAAAATGCAATAAGTCGCCCGGACCGGACGGATTCCCAGTGGAATATTACAAGATGTTGGGTGCTAGTTTTCTTGATAAAATTGCTTTATTCTTCAACCATGCGTGGCTGGGGGAGGGCTTTCCCCCTTCATTTAATGATGCCTTCATTACGGTCTTACCCAAGCCGGGAAAAGATATTCAACAAGCAGCGTCATATAGGCCAATATCACTACTGAATACGTATTTGAAGATGTATGCTAGAATCCTCGCTATCCGCATGGGAGGAGTCCTTCCATCGTTGATATCTTCTTACCAGGCGGGCTTTGTGGGAGGAAGGAATGCTGGTGCCCACGTCTTTCGGTTGATCACAGCGTTAGAAACATCCAATCGGCTTCAGCAGCCGGCAATGGCTGTGGGCTTCGATTCGGAGAAAGCCTTTGATCGTGTATCTTGGGACTATATGTTCTCCGTAATGAAGCGATTTGGATTTCCGGAATTGCTTATTAAGGCTATCTCCATTCTCTACAGACAACCCAAATCCTACATAGTGGCAAATGATTCCCTCTCAGGCGAGGTCCAGATTCAGCGGGGAGTTAGACAGGGTTGCCCTCTGTCTCCGATTCTGTATATTCTCTCTTTGGATCCTCTGCTCCGCAAATTGGCTCAAACGCCTGCTCTGCAAGGCCAGCAAATAGGCGCAGGCAACTTTCTACTAGCTGCCTTTGCGGACGACATGCTAGTTTACTTAACCAATCCCATTAAAGCTCTGCCTCATGTACTTCACATTCAACGGGCCTTTGGACGCTTTTCAGGGCTGAAGATCAACGTAGATAAGTCTGAAGCGTTGGATGTATCTGGAAGCTTACAGTCCAATTGGCCAGGTCATTTTCCTTTAAAATGGGTCTCTAAGTCGATAAAATATCTAGATATCCATATACCCGCTAACTCGAAGGATGTGTACTCTCTCAATGTAATACCTCTTAAGAAGAAACTGCTACTAAAACTCCAAACCTGGCATACTTTACCACTCTCTTTGTCGGGGAAAATATTATTGCTCAAGATGATAGAAATCTCTAAGTGGCTTTACTTATTTAGCATGCTGCCTCTCTGGCTCCAAGCACCAGATGTCGCGGAGATTGACAGAGCGTTTAACAGATATTTATGGTCCGGAAAACGTGCAAGGATACCTCGGAAAGTTTTAATGCGACCAAAAAGTGACGGGGGATTAAATTGCCCTAATTTGAAACTATACAATTACGCAAGTTTACTTCGACACCTTAGGGATTGGATTCTGGTCACAGACCCGTGCTCGCCTATGGGCTTCATACAAAGTTGGCTGCATGCTTTCTCCCCAGGAGCTGTATTGCATGGGACTTATAAATCACTTCCGTCCTACTACGCTACCAGTATTCTTATACATCCCATACGCTCAATGTGGAAACTTCTCTGTAAACTCCACCACGTAAGTCCGGAGAGTACGGTCTGTCAATCAATAACGGGAAATCCTGGCTTCCCACCAGGAATGGAACATGTCCTCTTCGCCAGATGGGCAAGCGTAGGATTAAAAAATATCTTTCAACTATTTCATTTTGAGACGGAAGTAGCATATGTTCATTGTTTCCAAGAACTTCAGAGGCTCTACCAACTTCCTCATGCGGACTTTTATGGATACTTGCAATTGAGGCACTTTATCCATGGTCAGTCACATAATAACACATCCTTCAAATGTTCTTATAATCTTCTTACATTCATTACAGGACCTTTGGGGAAACGCTTTACCTGCTTGCAGTATTATCTAGCTCTCTTGAAATTAAGGTTAACGCCAGTATTTTCAAATGTGCTACATAAGTGGAATAGAGCGTTACCAGACCCTATTTCTCTGGAAGATATCAAAGGCTGTTTTCAACAAATACCTATCTTGTGAGAATGTTCTCTTGCGAGACAAACAATATAAATTTTATCATCAGGCATATTACTCCCAACAGGCGGCCTTTCATATGGGCCTGGCGACAAACCAAGACTGTTCCAGATGTGGAGATAATAATCCGGGTTACTATCATAATGTCTGGTCGTGTGATATAATACAAGACTTTTGGAAACACTTACAACACATGTTATGTGAAATTTGGGGTTTCACCATACCGCTGGAGCCGCGGATCTGGCTTTTTGGTCTTGTGTCCTATCTGGATGGCCATTTAAGTAAACCCCAACTTCAATTTATGTACAAACTGATACTTACAGCACTGGATACATTACTGAATCAATGGATAAATCCAGTCCCACAGTACAAGACAGTATGGAAACACAAAATACAACAGATGTTACACTTTGAATATTTATCAGCACGACAGAAATCTGCTAAACATCGAAATCGAACTTGTAGTATTTGGCAAGACTATGTGGCCTACTTACCTAAGGAAGCCATTGTGGGCCTTCCTTCTTTGCGGGAGGAGCAGTAAGTGTACAACTGGACAGCTAAGTTAGATGACAGTCCTGGCTAGAGTAGAGATTGATGGCAACATGTTGTAGCTTTGTAAAGCTAATGGTTAAAAAAGGCGAGCAAGTAACATCCTTTACAATGCTAGTGAATGAACATTGTCATTTCGTAAGGTACCTGCCATGGTGATGTGGGTGGTCAAAGTTCTTGACCCGTACTGAAATGTGACATGTGAACTGTAACATGTGAAATGTGTTTGTGGGACATGGGTTAGGGGGGAGGGGGAAAAAAAAGGGAGGGAACATCTTCTTCTTCACATAGTTTTCATGGTTCTCCATATGTAATTAGGGAGGGAGAGCATGGGGAGAGGGGGGGGGGAGGGGACACAACACTTGAATGTTTAGAGGGTCGAATAAACCAAAAATTCACAACAGCAAGCACCAATTTGTTCGAGGTGGATAGCATCATGTTTTATTTTCTGCACCAAGTGGCTGATCTTTCACTTCTATAGGAATTGTCCTGGAGGGGAAAGTTATCGAATAAGTGAATGTTATGAATAGTATAGTTGAATGTTATGAATAGTATAGCTGTCTGATATTGTATTACAACATAAATGTGTGCTGTTTAACATGTAGCCCAAATGCAGGTACTTATAATTTCTGGAACGTGTAGTCCACCTAACTTTGGGTGGCGTGGGTCGGCTTTCTACTGGCCTGTTTTCCGATGGACAGTAATAAGATGGCCTAGGCATTAAAAACTGGCCGATTTACAGATACAAGATGGAAGTTTGAAGATGGACCTAAATGCATGTGTTGTAATGAAAATTTATTAATTGTAAATTGGAATTGCTGTTAATAAACAAATATTAAAAAAAAAAAAAAAAAAAAAGGATTGGATAAGTTCTTGGAGGAGAAGTCCATTACCTGCTATTAAGTTCACTTAGGGGCGGATTTTAAGAGCCCTGCTCGCCTAAATCCGCCCAAATCCAGGCGGATTTAGGCGAGCAGGGCCCTGCGCGCCGGTAAGCCTATTTTACATAGGCCTACCGGCGCGCGCAGAGCCCCGGGACTCGCGTAAGTCCCAGGGTTTTCGGAGGGGGCGTGTCGGGGGGCAGGCCCGAACCGCGCCGCGTTTTCGGGGCGTGTAGGGAGCGTTCCGGGGGCGGGCCCGGGGGCGTGGCTACGGCCCGGGGCGGCCCGGGGGCGTGGCCGCGCCCTCCGGACCCGCCCCCAGATTGCGTCCCGGCACGCTAGCGGCCCGCTGGCGCGCGGGGATTTACGTCTCCCTCCGGGAGGCGTAAATCCCCCAACAAAGGTAAGGGGGGGGTTTAGACAGGGCCGGGCGGGTGGGTTAGGGAGGGGAAGGTGAGGGGAGGGCAAAAGAAAGTTCCCTCCGAGGCCGCTCCGATTTCGGAGCTGCCTCGGAGGGAACGGGGGTAGGCTGCGTGGCTCGGCGCGTGCCGGCTATACGAAATCAATAGCCTTGCGCGCGCTGATCCCGGATTTCAGCGGATACGCGCGGCTACGCGCGTATCTACTGAAATCCAGCGTACTTTTGTTTGCGCCTGGAGCGCCTATTCGCGGTTTTTGAAAATCTACCCCTTAGAGAATAGCCACTGCCATTAGCAATGGTTACATGGAATAGACTTAGTTTTTGGGTACTTGCCAGGTTCTTATGGCCTGGATTGGCCACTGTTGGAAACAGGATGCTGGGCTTGATGGACCCTTGGTCTGACCCATTATGGCATTTTCTTATGTTCTTATGTTCTTAATTTTAATTTGTAATTACTTTATTGTATTTCCTTCAATTCTGTGAACCGTTGTGATGGGAATTCTGAACGACGGTATATAAAATTCAATAAATAAATAAAAATAAATAAATAGAGTTTTCATGCTCGGTAAGGGAGACCTTTGTGGAGTCTCATGTGGTCTCCTGAAGCAAGTGGGAGGCGATATTGGGGACTCTGCAGAGGATACTCAACCTAAAAGCCATTGTTCCCATCCCATTGTCGGAGCAAGGACTGGGAAAGTATTCCGTGTACTTTGTGGTGCCCAAAAAGGAAAGGTCCTTTCAACTTACAGAAGGTAAACCAGTCTCTTCGGGTCCCGCGCTTTCGCATGGAGACGCTACATACTGTAGTAGCAGCGGTGTGCAAAGGAGAGTTCTTAGCTTCCCTAGATCTCATTGAGGCATGCCTGCACACTCCCATCCAGAGAGATCATCATAAATTTCTTCGTTTCATGGTGTTGGGCCATCATTTTCAGTTCCGGGCCCTCCCTTTTGGTCTGGTGACGGTGCCATGCATGTGGCAGTAGCCCTTCGCAAGGAAGGAATTTTAGTTCTTCCATATCTGGACGATTGGCTGATACAAGCAAAGTCCAAGGAAGAGTGTGAGAGATCTCTCCAGAGGGTGATGATCACCTTACGGTTGCTTGGTTGGGTTATAAATGTGCAGAAGAGTCATTTGGAGCTGTCGCAGTCCACCCTTTTTGAACACTTGGGGCAGAGTCTTCCTGGCAGCGGACTGGGTGGTAAAGTTGCAACCAGGTGACGCATCTCCTTCGGTTGACGGTGCCAACAGCGTGGGACTATTTACAAGTCCTGGGGTTCAGGGCTTCCACGTTGGATTTGGTTCCCTTGGCTTTTGTGCAATGTGCTCTGATGTCCAGGTGGAGTCCTTTGTCGGAGGAGTATCATCTTCCATTGCCTCTGCCTCGAGAATCCAGGTCCAGTCTCTCGTGGTGGCTATCTCATCTCAATTTAGAGAAAGGGATAGCCCTGGAGCCCTCGAACTGGGTGGTGCTTTCCACGGACACAAGTCTCTCCGGTTGGGGGGCAGTATGCTTGGGACGGTCAGCGCAAGGTCTTTTGCTACCAGGAGAAAGATCCTGGTCCATCAGTCGTCTCGAGACGAGGGCAGTCCGTCGAGCCCTGGAAGTTTTCCTGCCCTTGGTAAGGGGGCGGATGGTTCAGGTATTCTCAGACAACACGACCGCGGTGGCATACATCATTCGGCAGGGCGGTACGAAAAGTCATGACGCAGCGCTGGAAGTTCGAAGGTTGTTTGCTTGGGTGGAGCGCCATCTTGAAGGTCTAGCAGTGTCGCATGTAGTGGGAGTAGACAACGTGCAGGCGGATTTCCTCAGCAGGCAACATCTGAATTCAGGGGAATGGGAGTTGTCCCCCGAGGCGTGGAATTACATCTGAGCAAGGTGGGGTGTCCCCCGCTTGGATTTGATGGCGAAGCGAGTCAATTCAAAGATGGAGAGATATTTTTCAGTCGACAAAAGGAGTCCGGTTCTGTGGGCCATGATACGCTGGTGTGCACTTGGCCAACAGGAATTCTTCTTTACATGTTCCCCCCCCATAGCCCCTCATTGGTTGGGTCCTCAGGCGCATAGAAATGTATCCCGGGAGTGTGGTGCTGGTGGTGCCAGAGTGACTGTGGTGACCGTGGTTCGCATATCTGGTGCAGCTTGTGGAAGAAGGTCCTCTCAGGCTAGCTCATCTTCCAGCGTTTATGTGTCAGGGGCCCATATTTTCCGATCGGGAGGATCACTTCTGTCTTGCGGCCTGGATTTTGAGAGGCGGAGGCTGCGTTTTAAGAGTTACTCTGAACAAGTCATTTCCACGCTTCTGTAGACTAGGAGACTGGCTACAACCATGGCGTATGTTATGGTGTCTTCAGCGTCGGCTGGATCTCCTGGCGATGGATGTCTCGCATATTTTAGAATTTCTGCAGTACGATTTGTCCAAGGGTTTAGCGTACAACTCACTTCGTGTTCAGGTGGCAGCTTTGGGTGTGCTCAAGGGCAAGTTTCCTGGTGGACCTCTTGCCATTCATGCAGATTTAATCAGGTTCCTGAAGGGGGTAAAGCATTTGCGTTCTCTGGTGCGTAAGACTTGTCTAGATTGGAGTCTAAACCTGGTTCTCCATGTCCTGTGTAGAGCCCTGTTTGAGCCTTTGCAAAGAGTGACCCTGAAGGATTTGACACTGAAGGCAGTGTTTTTGGTGGCTATTTGCTCTGCTAGGAGGATTTTGGAGCGTCAGGCCCTATCTTGTAGGGACCCGGTTTTGTGGATCTACAGCAACAGGGTGTTGTTGTGAACAGTGCCTGAGATTCCCCTCAGAATAGGGAGTTGCATCTTTTGGATGTGCAGCAGATTCTTTTACGCTATTTATTTATTTATTTAAAGACTTTTTTTTATACCGAAGATCATGTACAAGTACATATCGCTTCGGTTTACAGCGAACTAACAGTTGGAAATTACAGCGAACAATATGAACATAATTTAATACAAATTGAACAAGGATAGAATTAGAATTGAACATTTATAACGAGAGGGGATTATGGGGAATAGCAATAGGAAAACATGAGAATCAAAACAAGGAATACATGATAAGGAGTAAGGGGAACTTCGAGCAGTTAAACACGTCCGGACCTAAGTTCTATAAAGTAGGGTCAGGTAAGGAACTTTGAGTAAATGCTCTTGAGAAGAGCCAGGTCTTCAGTTTTTTTTTTGAACGTCCACAGGCAGGGTTCTTGAGTGCGTTTTGCCATTCTGATCATTTCTTTGCCTTGTACAGTGGAGTGAAGAAAGGGTACAAAGCCTCTAAGGCTATTATTTCTCGTTGGCTTAGGGAGGCAATTTGTTCGGCGTACATTTGTAAAGGTCGGCAGATTCCTGTGGGTTTGAGAGCGCACCTCCCAAAGGGCACAGGCTATATCCTGGTCTGAGTGTCAGCTTCTGTCGCCACAGTAGATTTGAAGGGCTGCGGTGTGGACCTCGAGTCATACTTTCACCAGACGTTATCGATTAGATGTGAGGGCGCAAGACGAAGCATCCTTTGGTGAGAGTGTTCTGTGAGTGGGTCTTTCAGGTTCCCACCCAGTTTAGGGGTGCTTGGGTACATCCCACTGGTCTGGACTGATCTGGATATGTTCAGGAAAGGAAAATTGGTTTTTACCTGCTAATTTTGTTCCTGTAATACCACAGATCGGTCCAGAGGCCCACCAGTGTTAAAAAAAAAAGGAAAGTGAAGATATTAGTAAGCAAACGTTTTTGCTATGAGGAGTATTTTAGTTGGACAGGTTCTGCGATGCTCCAGTTCTTGTCTTATTTTGTTGTGGACACGCAAAGTTTTCAGTTTTAGGGGTTTCCAACCCTGTGATTTCTTTCACCCGTTTGAGGGGTGTTTAGATTAATCTTGTTTTGGGCTCAAGTCAATACTGAGGAACTGCAGGTGGCACTCTCGGTTATGTAGCAGTGCCTCAAAGTTTTGTTTCTCTGACTCCATCTGCTGGTAGGGATGCAAAACCCACTGGTCTAGACTGATCTCTGGTATTACAGGAACGAAAATTAGCAGGTAAGAACCAATTTTCCTTTAGCATACTGTGCCCCAAAAAATTTATAGCACAGTCCAAGAGACAGAAAAAAAACCTATTAACATACGCATCTGAAACTTAAGAAAAATTATTGCATAAAGACATCTATTTAAAGAGTATCAGTAAGCCATTAACCACTTTCTCTCAGTGTTGACAAACCGGTCTTCTCTATCATTTACCCTCAAAAGACTATTATTTTTAAATGTTCTAATTGCTAGTGAAAAGTTTGAAGAGACAAGTCCCAATATTAGCTAGTGTGTTCACACTGTGTTAGAGGAAACTTGCACAAAGTAAGAAAAACCATTTATCTGCAAAGGTGCTCAGATCCAGACAGAAAACATCTCAACGCTTGTTAGAATGGAGTCCATGGAAAGCGCCAACTGCCTAAAAAAACTGACTTTAAATAGTATACAAGAGATGATGTCAGCAGACTGTCACACCAATCTAGGAACACTGCAAACAAACCATAAATTAATTAGAAGCGAGAATCAAGATCATAAATCGTTATAGATATCTTATGGAAGATATGTGTGAAAACCACCTATTAATGAAAGCATCTACTGTATATTAAAAACATGTCCGGTCTTGATCACACTTTAATTCTTCTGGTGTCAAAGATTTTAGCTGGTAAATCCAAAATTCTTCTCTTGTAACAACTTCCTGGAACGATTCCTCCACACTAAGAACATAAGAACATGCCATACTGGATCTGACCAAGGGTCCATCAAGCCCAGCATCCTGTTTCCAACAGTGGCCAATCCAGGCCATAAGAACCTGGCAAGTACCCAAAAAATAAGTCTTTTCCATGTTACTGTTTCTAGTAATAGCAGTGGCTGATTTCTAAGTCAACTAAATAGCAGGTAATGGACTTCTCCAAGAACTTATCCAATCCTTTTTTAAATACAGCTACACTAATTGCACTAACCACATCCTCTGGCAACAAATTCCAGAGTTTAATTGTGCATTGAGTGAGAAAGAAATTTCTCCGAATAGTTTTAAATGTGCCACATGCTAACTTAATGGCATGCCCCCTAGACTTTCTATTATCCGAAGAGTAAATAACTGATTCACATTTACCCATTCTAGACCTCTCATGATTTTAAACACATCTATCATATCCTCCCTCAGTCGTCTCTTCTCCAAGCTGAAAAGTCCTAACCTCTTTAGTCTTTCCTCATAGGGGAGCTGTTCCATTCCCTTTATCATTTTGGTCGCCCTTCTCTGTACCTTCTCCATCACAACTATATCTTTTTTGAAAATGATGTAAGAACATAAATCTTCAAAAGAGTGAGACTATTCCATACAATGGGCAACCAGGGATGCAATCACCTGATGGTTCCTGATGCAACTCCGGTGCTCAATCATTCTTGTGCCGATGGCTGTCACAGTCTTCCCCACATTGTATGTATCACACGGATATCAAATAGTGTAAAATCAGTAACGATGCTCAACAAAGATATAGATATGGTGTGTTGTGTTTTAAAACTCCACTTATCGAGCAAGCTCCACAGGGCTGATGTCCTAATAATACTGTGACAGGTTTCACAGTTTTACATATACCTTTTTGCACAAAATCAAATCAAATCAAAAGATCCCATAAATTAGTGCCATGGATGTAGGTGATCCGTGGGGGATACTTGAATAGCAAATGACGTTGCAATATTTGCTAATGATGAAGAATGGAGGGTTTTACTTCATATACCTGGGCTGAAAAAGGCAAAACACATATTAACTTGGATTTCTTCCTCTTTGTTCAAGAAATAGCCATTCACAGTGTCAGAATTTTGCTTACAAATAAACTTTGCAAACACAAGCTTTTAGATACCTCATGGCTAAAAAAACAATGGAACATAATAGTGCTTCTGACTGAAAATTAGATAATGCTGTAAAAATTTACTGGAGCCTCAGAAATTGGTTAACAAGTAAGCTGTATTTCAGAGATCAGGGATGTGTACTATGAAAGCACAATAAGCTTTTTCAGTCTATCTGTATATGGAACAATGTAGTTTGAAAGCCATCAATGGTCTTAATAGTCAAATCAAAAAATGTGATCTCATTCTCATTAATGGTAGTTGTGAATTTCAAATTTGGTTGTAAACTTCAGCCAGTGCAAGCAATCGTGAAATAAAGAAGTTTAGCCCTCTCATAATAAAAAACAAACAAACCACGTCGTCTATATAACATCTCCAGATGACCAGATATGCTGAAAAAGGGGAGGTGATGTCTCCAGGAGTCCTTGAATTGGCCTTTGTACAAATTAGCTAGATCAGGCACCATGGTGGCACCATGGCCAAACCTTGGATTGGTTGATAATACTGCTTATTGAAAGTAGAAGTATTTTTTGTTAATGCAATTTACAATAAACCAAGTAAAAATAAAGTCGGTATGCGATGTGGATACAGACGCAAATCAAAATATTGAACACCCATCTTGAGTGCATGTAACCCCATCCCCAAGTGTACACTAGAGTTACTAGACACTGATGGTGCCATAAAAGTTTTTAAATCTCTTTCGGATTGGAACCATTTATCGGCTATTTATCTCGCTGCCTCTCTTACACCCAGGTCTGGATCCTTTGTTGGTGAAGGGAAAGATTTACTTTCAGGGCCCAATGTGCCAGGGGTGACTTTATGTATGTTCCCCGGGAAAGGTACACTTTACCCAGCACTGTGGGTGCTGTAGGTGCCAGAAAAATACACAGGAGACTTGGGATTTAATGTCCAAAATCAAAATCTTTACTGATGGGTAATCAGATGAATGGCACAATTCAACTTAATTCCTTTGGTTTCCACAGGTGGTTGTTACAGTTATTTTCCTTTCTCTATCTGTCCAAGGGAAGCTTATCGGGGTTGAGGGGCAAGGGAAACACTATCTAGGGATTGAATTAGTGAGGTTCCCAAGTGGGTAAGGGCTTCCTTGGGATGGAAAATCCCCCTCCAGCTGGCCAAAAATCTATTAAACAGCCTCTGCACAGACTCCCAACTATTTCTCTCCCAGGGAGGTGAAGACTCCAATTAAGGGGGTCCTCAGATGTAACTCAAATTTGGTTTTACGCACAGTTCTCAGTCCTTCTCGATCTCACTCACTGTATTCGAATCCCAAGTTGAAAAGGGATCCCCTGGAATATGCAGCTCTCGATATTCCTCTGATAGAGCATGAAGAAGGGGCAGAAAAAACTCTTCCTCTCAGATCTTCTAACCAAAACATGATCTTAACACCAGAAAATGCTGCAGCAGATCACCACCGTTCCTCTACTTCCTTGGAAAGTCATTGTGAGACAGGTCTTCCCTATCCTGGGCCCCCCAGGGAGAGGCTTCCCTGTGTCCTCACCCCAAGCAACTCCCAGAAGTCTCAACAAAGCAAAAACTTTCAAAATACCCAAGAACAATCCAGCTGGCCAGTTAGAGGACTGAAAGGGATGCTCCTTCGACTTTGCCCAAAAACTGCAGGCAGATGGTACCTAAGTCAAAGTAAACTCCAGAACTTTCTTCCACTCAGCAACTGAACTGCACTGCCCCAGAGCTCTCAGGAGAGAGCTGCTTTTCTTAACTCACCAGGGGATGGCCTTTCCAGCACCCTAAAAGGGAGGAGCTGCCTGTGAATTTTACCTCCCCTAATTACTTATTTATACTGCTTTCTGAATATAAGAATATTCAGGACTTAATGATGCGTTACGTCCGCATTATTATGGTAAGGGGCATAAGGTGACTGAACAAGTTGGTGGAGCACCACTATGGGCCTGAGCCCCACCCCAACTACCACAAACAAATGCCAGGGCCAAGAACCACCTTAGCCCTCACCTGTTCCATGGGAGTCTTGCATAGAAAAAGGGGTAGGAGGGATGCCCATTTGCCTCTTTCCCCACTGACATCCCTTAAAAATGGCACCGATTGACCGTGAGACCAGCATCATAGTGATGTCAAATTAGCGCCAGTTTCAGGGCCGGCCAGCGCTATTTTGTTCTATGGCCATACTAGAAAATGGTGTCAGACGGTTTTCAGACTGGTGCCATTTTGTCCCCAGGGAAGCACCGAGGGTACCTCAGATCAGGTCCAGCAAGCTTCTTATGGCAGTATTTGTTGCACCGTGCAGGTTACCCATATTTCTCTTAAGGGTAGCAACTGCTGCTCCATGCAGTTATCCCATAAAAACTGCTGCTCCATGCAGTTATCCCATAAAAAATGTACTACTAGCAACATTTTTACAGGGTGAAAAGCCTTTTTGAAAATTCAGACAGTGCTGCTTGACATGCTTTGCTTATGGATTTGGCCATAGAAGCAGTCCTGTGCTTTTTTCCTTATGTCTGTGTAACAGTACCCCAGATCATAAAAGTCAGGACCCATGTTGGTTATCATCTGAATGCAATTCCTCTCCCCCCCCCCCCCACTGTCAAAGCAGAGAACAATGTGCAGTTGCAACAAAAGCATCAAGGTTTATTGGTTAAGGGTAGTAATCCCATGCCTTTATACTGGGCGACTTCAACCTCCACACAGACCTCAACAAAAAAACTCATAGCTGCCAAACCCTTCTGGACATGCTATCTAGTTTCAACATGACTCAGCAAGTGAACACCCATACTCATAAGGCGGGTCATACTCTTGACCTAATTTTCACTAGCCACCACTTCTTAAATACTTACACCTCAGCCAACCCAGTCCCCTGGTCTGATCACTGCCTCATCCACTGTAAATCTCAACTACAACACGGATTTAGAAAAAATCACAGCACGGAAACACTTCTCGCCAACCTATCTAATGAAATTCTAAGAAGTGCCGACATCAAGATTAACCACCTCCTAATACTCCTAGACCTCTCCGCGGCATTCGATACCGTAGATCACAAAATCCTTCTATCTAGCCTTTCAAACATCGGCCTCTCTGGCATCACCCTCAAATGGTTCACCTCCTTCCTAAATAACAGATCCTTCAAGGTCACTATGAACAACATCTCATCAAAACCCCTCCCTCTAGACACCGGTGTACCACAAGGTTCTGCCCTTTCGGCCACCCTCTTTAACATCTATCTAATTCCTCTCTGCCACCTCATCTCCAGTCTTGGAATAACTTTCTTTCTGTACGCCGACGACATTCAGTTCATCATACCTGTCACCAACTCAATAGAAGACGCTCTTCGCACAGCTGCCAAACACCTAACCACAATTAGAAACATGCTTAACAAGTTAAAATTATGCCTAAACATGAATAAAACTGAATGTATCCTCATTGGAAGAAACATCTCAGACCAAACCATCGCCCACAACTCTCTTCTAATCAACAACATATCCATACCTCTAAAAAGCTCAACAAAGGACCTCGGCATATGGATCGATAAAGATCTCATCCTAAAAACACACATAGCAGCCAAAACCAAGGAAGGTTTCTATAAACTTCATGTACTAAAACACCTAAAGCCGCTCCTCCACCATCAGGAATTCCGAACAGTTCTACAATCCCTGATCTTCAGCAGCTTAGACTACTGCAACTCAATGTTATTAGGTCTCCCCAAATCCACCTTAAAACCGCTGCAGTTACTGCAGAATGCCGCTGCAAGAGTACTGACCGGAAATAAAAAATCGGTTCACATCACCCCAATACTAAAAAGCCTACACTGGCTACCAATCATTCAGAGAATTGAATACAAAACCCTAACGATCATCCACGACGCATTACACAATTCAGTTAACTCCACAGTCAGTAAAATGTTCCATCCCCACAAACCTCAACGGAACACCAGAACTTCTGAAAAACGTCTACTTGAAATACCCACATATCCTATGGCTAAGCTTACTAACACCAGAAATAGAGCTCTCTCCATAGCGGGGCCTAAACTCTGGAACGCCCTACCATGCTACCTCACCACTATCATCAAAAATAAATCATTCAAAAAAGATCTGAAAACCTGGATCTTCAGCCAGACTTTCAATGATGATTTAAGCAATCCACAATTGTGATGCCTTAAGCTTCCCATCCTTCTCCCCTCTTCTCTTCTCCGCATACCTACCCCTTCCTCCTTCCATTACCTACCCCATCCCCCCCTCATTTCCTTCTTTTCCCATTCAGACTTTCTTGTATTCAGAGCACGAGTTTGTATATACCTTCCTCGTTTTTCGTTTCTATTTTCATTTTCGTTATTTGAATTAAATTATTTTTTAGTTATCTCCTATTACATCCATATGCTAGTTGCATATACTTTTGTTTCTCAAATTGTTCTATGTATCATTGTTTCGTTCCAATGTAAACCGGGGTGAAGGCATGTGCTAAACCTCGGTATATTAAAAGCTTCAAATAAATAAATAAATAAATAAATTTTTACAGGGTGAAAAGCCTTTTTGAAAATTCAGACAGTGCTGCTTGACATGCTTTGCTTATGGATTTGGCCATAGAAGCAGTCCTGTGCTTTTTTCCTTATGTCTGTGTAACAGTACCCCAGATCATAAAAGTCAGGACCCATGTTGGTTATCATCTGAATGCAATTTCTCCCCCCCCCCCCCCCCCCCACTGTCAAAGCAGAGAACAATGTGCAGTTGCAACAAAAGCATCAAGGTTTATTGGTTAAGGGTAGTAATCCCATGCCTTCTGTTAAGGGTAGTAACTGCTTCTCCATGCAGGTTACCCCCATGCTTCTCAGTTCCCTGGACCATAAAAGTCAAGGTCCTTAATTGTTATCTAAATGCACTTCACCTTTTCCCCCTGCCATTGAAGCAGAGAGCAATATTGCAGTTGCATCAAAAGCATCAAAGTAATTGCCAAACCAGCAAGTTACCCCCATGCACCCTTTTCTTTATTTCCATCCTCTAGCCTTTAGTGATGCATAGTGTTTATCCCATGCGCCTTTGAATTATTTGAATGTTTTTGTCTTCACCAGCTCCTCCGGAAGACATTCCAGGCATCCACCACCCTCTCTGTGAAGAAATATTTCCTGATGTAGGTTCTGAGTTGTCACCCCTGGAGTTTCATTTTGTCACCCTAGTTCTACTGTTTCCATTCCATCAGAAAAGGTTTGAAGTCATACATAATTAAAACCTTTTAGGTATCTGAAGGTCTGTATCATATCTCCCCTGCACCTCCTGTCTTCCAGGATATATATATTTAGATCCTTCAGCCTCTCCTCATATGTCCTCTGATACTGATCTCACACCATTTTGGTTGCCCTTCTCTGGACCACCTCCATCCTGTCTCTATCCTTTTTGAGATAGGGGCTCCAGAATTGAACATAGTACTCCAGTTGAGGCCTTAACAAGGACCTGAATAAGGGTATTATCACTTTTTCTTACTGGTTATTCCTCTCTATGCAGCCCAGCATTCTTCTGGCTTTGGCTATCACTTTGTCACATTGCTTCACCATCTTCAAATCACCAGACACTATTACCCCAAGATCCCTTTCTTGGTCCGTGCACATCAGTTTTTCACTCACCTTAACATACAGCTCTTTTGGATTACAGCATTCCAGAGGCATGACTCTGCACTTCTTGGCATTGAATCCCAGCTGCCAAATCTTCAACCACTCTTCTAGCTTTCTTAATCACTTTTCATTCTCTCTTCTCCTTCAGGCGTGTCCACTCTGTTGCAGATCTTAGTATCATCCTCAGACTAACTTTACCTTCTATCCCTTCCTCAATGTTGCTTACAAAGATATTGAACAGAACTGGTCCCAAAACTGATCCCTGTGGCACTCTACTTAACAAGGATCTCTCTTCAGAGTAGGTTCCATTTACCATTACATGCTGTCTCCTATCGGGCAACCAGTTTGTAATCTATGCCACAACCTTTGCGTTTGCTCCTAAGCTTCTCATTTTATTCACAAGCTTCCTATGTGGGACCGTATCAAAAGCTTTGTTGAAATCCAAGTAGATCACATCGCACGCTGTTCCTTGTTCCAATTCTCTAGTACGCCAATGAAAAAAATCAATCAGATTTGTCTGATAGGCCCTTCCCCTGGTGAATCCATGCTAAGTCTGGTCCAGCACCCACTGGATTATAGATTGTTCACTGTTTTTTAGAACATAAGAACATGCCTATAATGGGTCAGACCAAGGGTCCATCAAGCCCAGCATCCTGTTTCCAACAGTGGCCAATCCAGCCCATAAGTACCTGGCAAGTACCCAACAACTAAGTTTATTCCATGCTACTGTTGCTAGTAATAGCAGTGGCTATTTTCTAAGACAACTTAATTAATAGAAAGTAATGGACTTCTCCTCCAAGAACTTATCCAATCTTTTTTTAAACACAGCTACACTAACTGCACTAACCACATCCTCTGGCAACAAATTCCAGAGTTTAATTGTGCGTTGAGTGAAAAAGAACTTTGTCCGATTAGTTTTAAATATGCCACATGCTAACTTCATGGAGTGCCCCCAAGTCTTTCTATTATCTGAAAGAGTAAGTAACTGATTCACATTAACCCGTTCTAGACTTCTCATGATTTTAAACACCTCTATCAAATCCCCCCTCAGCCATTTCTTCTCCAAGCTGAAAAGTCCTATCCTCTTTAGTCTTTCCTCATAGGGGAGCTGTTCCATTCCCTTTATCATTTTGGTCGCCCTTCTCCATCACAACTATATCTTTTTTGAGATGCGGCGACCAGAATTGTACCCAGTATTCAAGGTGTGGTCTCACCATGGAGCGATACAGAGGCATTATGACATTTTCCGTTTTATTCACCATTCTCTTTCTAATAATTCCCAACATACTGTTTGCTTTTTTGACTGCCGCAGCACACTGAACCGATGATTTCAATGTGTTATCCACTCTGACGCCTAGATCTCTTTCTTGGGTGGTAGCTCCTAATATGGAACCTAACATTTTGTAACTATAGCATGGGTTATTTTTCCCTATATGCATCACCTTGCACTTATCCACATTAAATTTCATCTGCCATTTCGATGCCCAATTTTCCAGTCTCACAAGGTCTTCCTGCAATTTTTCACAAACTGCTTGTGATTTAACTACTCTGAACAATTTTGTATCATCTGCAAATTTGATTACCTCACTTGTCATATTTCTTTCCAGATCATTTATAAATATATTGAAAAGTACAGGCCCCAATACAGATCCCTGAGGAACTCGACTGCCCACTGCCTTCCACTGAGAAAACTGTCCATTTAATCCTACTCTGTTTCCTGTCTTTTAGCCAGTTTGTAATCCACAAAAGGACATCGCCTCCTATCCCATGACTTTTTAGTTTTCTTAGAAGCCTCTCATGAGGGACTTTGTGAAACGCCTTCTGAAAATCCAAATACACTACATCTACTGGTTCATCTTTATCCACATGTTTATTAACCCCTTCAAAAAAAATGAAGCAGATTTGTTAGGCAAGACTTCCCATGAGTAAATCCATGTTGACTGTGTTCCATTAAACCATGTCTTTCTATATTTATTTATTTATTTATTTATTTTAAACTTTTATATACCGATGTTCCTGTATAGGATACATATCGCACCGGTTTACATATAAACTGAACAGTCGCTGTGAAGAACATGAAGTATAATGAACAAAGGATTCATGAGACAAAAAAGTTATGTTCTACGATTTTGATCTTTAGAATAGTTTCCACTATTTTTCCTGGCACTGAAGTCAGGCTCACTGGTCTATAGTTTCCAGGATCGCCCCTGGAGCACTTTTTAAATATTGTGGTTACATTGGCAAGTCTTCAGGTACAATAGATGATTTTAATGACAGGTTACAAATTTTAACTAATAGATCAGAAATTTCATTTTTTAGTTCCTTCAGTACCCTAGGATGCATACCATCCGGTCCAGGTGATTTGCTACTCTTTAGTTTGTCAATCTAGCCTACTATATCTTCCAGGTTCACAGTGATTTGGTTCAGTTTGTCTGACTCATCACCCTTGAAAACTATCTCTGGAACTGGTATCTCCCCAACATCCTCATTAGTAAACACAGAAGCAAAGAACATAAGAACATAAGAAATTGCCATGCTGGGTCAGACCAAGGGTGCATCAAGCCCAGCATCCTGTTTCCAACAGAGGCCAAACCAGGCCACAAAAACCTGGCAATTACCCAAACACTAAGAAGAACCCATGCTACTGATGCAATTAATAGCAGTGGTTATTCCCTAAGTAAACTTGATTAATAGCAGTTAATGGACTTCTCTTCCAACAACTTATCCAAACCTTTTTTGAACCCAGCTACACTAACTGCACTAACCACATCCTCTGGCAACAAATTCCAGAGCTTTATTGTGCGTTGAGTGAAAAAGAAGTTTCTCCGATTAGTCTCGCTAACTTCATGGAATGCCCCCTAGTCCTTCTATTATTCGAAAGTGTAAATAACTGAGTCACATCTACTCGTTCAAGACCTCTCATGATCTTAAAGACCTCTATTATATCCCCCCTCAGCCGTCTCTTCTCCAAGCTGAAAAGCCCTAACCTCTTCAGCCTTTCCTCATAGGGGAGCTGTTCCATCCCCTTTATCATTTTGGTTGCCCTTCTCTGTACCTTCTCCATTGCAACTATATTTTTTTGAGATACGGCGACCAGAATTGTACACAGTATTCAAGGTGTGGTCTCACCATGGAGCGATATAGAGGCATTATGACATTTTCCGTTTTATTAACCATTCCCTTCCTAATAATTCCTAACATTCTATTTGCTTTTTTGACTGCTGCAGCACACTGAGCCGACGATTTCAATGTATTATCTACTATGACACCTAGATCTCTTTCTTGGGTGGTAGCTCCTAATATGGAACCTAATATCGTGTAACTACAGCAAGGGTTATTTTTCCCTATATGCAACACCTTGCACTTGTCCACATTAAATTTCATCTGCCATTTGGATGCCCAATCTTCCAGTCTTGCAAGGTCCTCCTGTAATGTATCACAGTCTGCTTGTGATTTAACTACTCTGAATAATTTTGTATCATCCGCAAATTTGATAACGTCACTCGTCGTATTCCTTTCCAGATCATTGATATATATATTGAAAAGCACCGGTCCAAGAACAGATCCCTGAGGCACTCCACTGTTTACCCTTTTCCACTGAGAAAATTGACCATTTAATCCTACTCTCTGTTTCCTGTCTTTTAACCAGTTTGTAATCCACGAAAGGACATCGCCTCCTATCCAATGACTTTTTAGTTTTCGTAGAAGCCTCTCATGAGGGACTTTGTCAAACGCCTTCTGAAAATCCAAATACACTACATCTACCGGTTCACCTTTATCCACATGTTTATTAACCCCTACAAAAAAATGAAGCAGGTTTGTTAGGCAAGAGTTCCCTTGGGTAAATCCATGTTGACTGTGTTCCATTAAATCATGTCTTTCTATATGCTCTACAATTTTGATCTTGAGGATAGTTTCCACTATTTTTCCCGGCACTGAAGTTAGGCTCACTGGTCTATAGTTACTCGGATCACCCCTGGAGCCTTTTTTAAATATTGGAGTTACATTGGCCACCCTCCAGTCTTCAGGTACAATGGATGATTTTAATGATAGGTTTCAAATTTTAACTAATAGGTCAGAAATTTCATTTTTGAGTTCCTGTAGTACCCTAGAATGCATACCATCCGGTCCAGGTGACTTGCTACTCTTTAGTTTGTCAATCTGGCCTACTACATCTTCCAGGTTGACAGTGATTTAATTCAGTTCGTCTGACTCATCACCCCTGAAAACCAACTCCGGAACTGGTATCTCCCCAACATCCTCATTAGTAAACACGGAAGCAAAGAATTCGTTTAGTCTTTCTGCAATGGCCGTATCTTCCCTAAGAGCCCCTTTAACCCCTCGGTCATCTAATGGTGCAACCGACTCCCTCACAGGTTTCTTGCTTTGGATATATTTAAAAAAGTTTTTATTATGAGTTTTTGCCTCTATGGCCAACTTCATTTCATTTAATCTTTCTGCAGTCTCCTTATCTTCCCTTCAGCAGCATCTGCAATGGCATTATCTTCCCTTCAGCAGTGTCTCCATTAATTTCCCACCACTGAGGTGAGGCTAACAGGCCTGTAGTTTCCAGCCTCCTTTCTGCCACTACTCTTGTAAGCAGAATTACCACTGCTCTTCCCCAAACCTGCAGCACCAATCTCATTTCCAGGGATTTATTAAACAGGTCCTTCAGCGGACCCACCAGCACATCTCTGAGCTCCCTCTGTATCCTGGGATGAATCTCATCTGGCACTATGACCTTATCCACTTTGTATGCCTAGCTCTTCACATACATTCTGTTCTATAAACGGAGTTTCATCTACCCCATCCCCATCAACGGTCTTGTCTACCAGCAATGGTCCTTCTCCAGGGTCTTCTTTAGTGAACACTGAACTGAAGTATTTGTTTAATATTTCTGTCATTTCTTTGTCTCTCTCCACACACTGCTGCAGGTCACCTTTCAATTTCACTATACCACTTCTAGCCTCCCTTCTTTCTCTGATACATCTGGAAAATGTTTTGTCACCTTGCTTTTCTTCTTTGGCAGATTTTTCTTCTGCTTGATCTTTTTCTTTCTTGATTTCTTTCTTCATCTCCTTTGGTTTCAATAGATATTCTTCCCTGTGTTCCTCTTTTTGGGATCATTTATATTTCTTGAACACTGTTCTTTTTGCCTGTACTTTTTCAACCATCTCTTTTGAGAACTAGATCATTTTCTTTTTCCTTTTGTTTACTTTTCTAACAGATAGATTTGGTGCCTTTGTAATAGCTCCTTTTAATTAGGCCAACTGTTATTCCCCTTCTTCCATTTTCTCCCAATCTTCTAGTTCTTCCTCCAGGAACATCCCCATTTTGACAAAGTCAGTATTTTTGAAAATCAAAACTCTGGTCTTCATGTGACTTCATCTATATGACTTTACGATATTCTATCTGTGATTCTTGTTTCTAATTGATTATGGTTTGTTTGCATTGTTCCTAGATTGGTGTGACACACCTTGCTGACATCATCTCTTTTATATAATATAGAAAAAAACCTTAATGGGCAATACAATTTGACAATTGCACACAAAAAAGACGTATCCACCACAACTTATAATAATGATTTAGGGGACCTTCATATCATCCCCTCACTTTGATATCTTTTAAAGCCTTACGTAATGCTCTATCGATAAATCAAAGGGGTATTCTTTTAATCATTGGTCCAACATTTTTAGCATTTTTAAAAAAAAAATTTTAAATAGAGGTTCCATATTGGAAGTTATGATGGTTACATCATTACGTGGCAATTTTTTGTAGCCCCCTTTAAATCTGTCCGAATAGGGTTATCGTGTCTACGTCATCACGTGAAAAAATTTAAAAAGTTCACTTTGGCACCACAGTTTAAGATGCCGAACCTTTTGTGGGTGAAAACACGATGTGAAAAAAAAAAAGGAAAAAAGAGATGATTAGTCCCTTCAGTCAATGTAAGTCTTTTTCTGTTTTGACTTTCCTTAATATTGATGAGACACTAAAGCGTATATTTGTTGCATTTCAGAAAAGTAAACCGGGACTGAATATGAAGAAGGAACAAAGGTAAGGGATGGAGAAGGTACAGAGAAGGGCTACCAAAATGATAAGGGGTATGGAACAACTCCCCTATGAGGAAAGACTAAAGAGGTTAGGACTTTTCAGCTTGGAGAAGAGACGACTCAGGGGGGATATGATAGAGGTGTTTCAAATCATGAGAGGTCTAGAACGGGTAGATGTGAATCGGTTATTTACTCTTTCGGATAATAGAAAGACTAGGGGTCACTCCATGAAGTTAGCATGTGGCACATTTAAAACTAATCGGAGAAAGTTCTGTTTTACTCAACGCACAATTAAACTCTGGAATTTGTTGCCAGAGGATGTGGTTAGTGCAGTTAGTATAGCTGTGTTTAAAAAAGGATTGGATAAGTTCTTGGAGGAGAAGTCCATTACCTGCTATTAAGTTCACTTAGAGAATAGCCACTGCCATTAGCAATGGTAACATGGAATCGACTTAGTTTTTGGGTACTTGCCAGGTTCTTATGGCCTGGATTGGCCACTGTTGGAAACAGGATGCTGGGCTTGATGGACCCTTGGTCTGACCCAGTATGGCATTTTCTTATGTTCTTATGTTCTTAATCCTGGATTGAATATATGCTGATTTTAGCCCCTGAAGCAGCAGTTTGCAAAACATGCTACTGTGTTGGGCATGAATTAACTTTAAAAAAAACGGGGAAGTAGTGCACTTTTTAATATTCAAAGGTTTTTGCAAAAATGTTTAAAAAAAAATTGCAAAAAATGTTGGACCAATGATTAAAAGAATACCCCTTTGATTTATCGATGGAGCATTATGTAAGGCTCTAAAAGATATCAACGTGAGGGGATGATATGAAGGTCCCTTAAATCATTATTATAAGTTGTGGTGGATACATCTTTTTTTGTGTGCAATCATCTCTTTTGTGCCATTTAAAGTCAGCGTTACCACAGTCTCCATTCTAAGAAGTGGCGAGAATTTTCTCAGTCCTTTTTCAGGTAAGCAGTGGTTTTTCTTTCTTTGTGCAAGTTTCTCCTGACGCAGTGTGGACATGAAACATTAGCTAATGTTGGGACGGGACTTCTTGTCTCTTCAACCTTTTCACAAGCAATTAAAACATTTTAAAATCTTTAGAGGGTAAATGTTAGAGAAGACCAGATTGTCAACATTGATATTGAGAAGAAAATGGTTACAGTTTTTAAATAGATGTCTTTATATAATAATTTTTCTTGAGTTCAAGGTGCGTATTTAAATTTTTTTGTCTCTTGGACTGTGCTATTGAAATTTAGTGGAATAGCTTGATGTTCTTTCAATTGTTTTGATTGCCCCCAAAACTTGAACACAGCTTCTTTTTTCATTTTGTATTCATAAATTAAGAGGTAGATCTTAAAACAATATGCGATTGCGTACTTTTGTTGGCGCACCAGGTGCAAACAAAAGTACGCTGGATTTTATAAGATACGCGCGTAGCTGGGCTTTTAAAATCCGCCCATAAGTGTTTTCATAGATAAAATACACCTTGGAGGTTTAAAAACTTAATCCATTCTACTGCTGCAAGGTAAAAGATGGAACTGGATGACAAGAAATTCCTTAACCTATAAGAAACACATAAAATTCCCAACCCCTATATAAAAGTGGCCGTAAACTCTCCAGAGTTGTTATCTGCAATTATAAGAAGCTCTGGGGAATATTTTTTAAAATAAAAAATTGACATAGGATGGAAAGCTTTTTAGACTGTTCCTTTCCTTCTGAAAAACAAAATATACAACTCAAGTTATTTATTTATTTATTTGGAACTTTTATATACCGACATTCATGTACAAAATTACATATCACATCGGTTTACATTGAAACGAGAATCGCATGAAAGAATGCATTACATTAAACAAGGGATACAAGAACTGGGATCAACATTGCAAGTAAATGCCACATTCATCCTGCGAGCAAGAAACTGAAAAACGCACACTAACACATTTCCTGGCAATACATAACAGGGGATCTAATCAAACTTTGCTAGAATCTGAAGAATGTGAAGACAAAAGGGGCAAAAACATGTGAACTGGGTAGGAATGGACAAAAAGGTAAATTAACAGGGTGATGGGAAAAGGTGGAGACAATAGGCCAGAGGATGAAAGCAGATTTACTAACATGGGGGATAGAAGGATGCATAGCCTGCCAGCCATTTATGCCTTGATCAGAGCACGAAAAGCTTGATTAAATAAGTCAGTCCAATTGTTAGGGGTAGGGGTGGTTCATCTGAGTTAGGGAAAAGCTTGACCAAACAGCCATGTTTTGAGTCTTTTTTTTGAAGGTTGTCGGGCATCTTTCTTGCCGGAGATCCGGGGGGAAAGCATTCCATTGTGGAGGGCCAGCTGTGGAAAGAGCTCGTTTCCTTAAAGAAGATTTGGCAGGTGGGGCATAGAGAGTGTCTCTATGAGCAAATCTAACAGGTCTAGAGGGTTTGTGGAAACGAAGAGGGATCTTTAGATCTAGCGGAGTGAGATTTGCATGGCTTTGTGTATTAACGTTAGGACTTTGTACTGGATTCTAAATTTGATTGGGAGCCAATGAAGGTTCCGCAGGATGGGTGCAATGTGCTCTCTTTTGTTGGTCAGAATCCTAGCTGTAGCATTCTGCAACATCTGCAAGGGTTTGATGGTGTTTGCTGGGAGGCCGAGAAGAAGTGAGTTGCAGTAGTCTATTTTTGAAAAGATAATGGCTTGAAGAACTGTGTGGTAATCTTGGAAGTATAGGAGGGGTCTGAGTCTTTTTAACATAAGAACATAAGAACATAAGAAATTGCCATGCTGGGTCAGACCAAGGGTCCATCAAGCCCAGCATCCTGTTTCCAACAGAGGCCAAACCAGGCCACAAGAACCTGGCAATTACCCAAACACCTAGAAGATCCCATGCTACTGATGCAATTAATAGCAGTGACTATTCCCTAAGTAAACTTGATTAATAGCAGTTAATGGACTTCTCTTCCAAGAACTTATCCAAACCTTTTTTGAACCCAGCTACACTAACTGCACTAACCACATCCTCTGGACTTGTAATTTGAAAAAGCAATCCTTTGTGGTGTTATTAACAATTTTTTTTAGGTTTAGCTGGTTGTCCATGATGACTTCAAGGTTTCTCACATGGGAGGAGAAGTTTGGATGAGCGGTGAGCTGTTTGTTGGATACTACATTGTTGACATCCTGGGAAATGAAGAGGAGTTCTGTCTTATTGGTGTTAAGGACTAGGTTGAGGCTTGTGAGAAGGTGGTTAATTGACTGAAGACAGCTATTCCAAAAGCAGAGGGGTAGATTTTTAAAAATGGCGCGTTCACGTACTTTTGTTCGCGCTCCAGGCGCAAACAAAAGTACGCTGGATTTTAGTAGATACGCGCGTAGCCGCGCATATCTTCTAAAATCCAGGATCGGTGTGTGCAAGGCTGCCGATTTTGGGCAGCCGGCGCGCGCTGAGCCACGCAGCCTGCCTCCGTTCCCTCCGAGGCCGCTCCGAAATCGGAGCGGCCTCGGAGGGAACTCTCTTTCGCCCTCCCCTCCCCTTCCCCTCCCTTCCTCTACCTAACCCACCCCCTGGCCCTATCTAAACCCCCCCTACCTTTGTCCACGGATTTACGCCTCCTGGAGGGAGACGTAAATCCACGCTCGCCAGCGGGCCGCTGGCGCGCCGAGACGCGACCCGGGGGCGGTTCCGGAGGGCGCGGCCACGCCCCCGGACCACCCCGGGCCAAAACCACATCCCCGGGCCCGCCCCCGAAACGCCGCGTTGATCGGCCCCGCCCCCGGCACGCCCCCGGCACGCCCCCGACACGCCCCCGACAAAAAACCCCGGGACTTACGCGAGTCCCGGGGCTCTGCGTGCGCCGGCAGGCCTATGGAAAATAGGCGCGCCGGCACGCAAGGCCCTGCTCGCGTAAATCCGGGCAGATTTACACGAGCAGGGCTTTTAAAATCCGCCCCAGAGTATTTTAGGGAGTGAGTCTGTAATCGGGATGAGAATTTGCCCATCGTCAGCGTATATGTAGTGATTTATAGGGATGTGCAAACAAAAAGTTTATGTTCATAAGTCCATAAGTCGAAAGGGGGGGTCAATTTCGGTCAATATGGACATATGTAGAATTCCATAAGTTGAGTCTATGTCCATACGTGCACCGATTCCCTAAATAAAAATTTAAACCCCTCACCCTCCTTAATCCCCCCCAAGACTTACCAAAACTCCCTGGTGGTCCAGCGGGGAGTCAGGACGCCATTCCTGTATTCCTTTGCGAGGAGCATGTGACGTCGGCGTCACGTCGGAGTGACGCGGACGTCACATGATTCACCGCGCGTCCGCTCCGGGACCCTCGTTGGACCCAAACGGAACTTTTGGCCAGCTTGGGGGGGCCTTTGCGAGGAGCACGTGACGCCGACGTCACGTGCTCCTCGCAAAGGAATACAGGAATGGCGTCCTGACTCCCCAGGAGTTTTGGTAAGTCTTGGGGGGGGGATTAAGGAGGGTGAGGGGTTTAAATTTTTATTTAGGATCAACGATCGTGATTTCCAACTTATTCAACATAAGCTATGTTGAATAAGTTGGAAATCGCGATCGTTTTCGCCTCATCACTTTTTTAAGTTAAAAAAAAAAAAAAAGTTGCGTTTTACATATGCGGTCAAAACGAATGCACACCCCTAGTGATTTAACTTTAGATTTGCAAGGAGCTGGCAGAGCGGGAGAAGGTAAATGTTGGGTTGGGGAGAGAGAGGAACCTTATTTATTTATTTATTTATTTACTTACTTACTTACTTACTTACTTACTTACTTATTTAACACTTTTCTATACCGACCTTCATGAAAAGAATTTCATATCAGATTGGTTTACATGTAACAAGGGGTATAACTTAAACATCAATTAACCAGAGGCGAAAGTTACATATAACAATTTATTTATTTATTTATTATTTATTTAACAGTTTTTCTGTACAGACATTAAAATACACATCATATCGGTTTACATTAAAACAAAAAGTAATGGAAATGGACATTACAATGAACAGGGGATGGGGAAAACAGGGCAAACCAAGAATAGAACTAGAGAAGGTAGGGAAGAAAACAGGATTAACAGTGCAAAACCATTAGAGATATAAATAATGGAACAAAACAAGGGGTTAATAACTTGGAGGCTAGGTTAGCCAGAGGTAAAGGACAGCATAACTGAAAAATTAGATAAGGCAATGAGACAAAGAAACAGAGGCATAAATATGATGTCTAAACATGGCAGGGCGTTAGTCAGGTAATCAGAGTCCTGTCTGGTTGGCAATTAATGGTTTTGAAAGTTAAGGGAAGGCCTGGAGGAAAAGCCAGGTCTTAAGTTTTTTCGGAAGGTTCGAGGGCAGGGTTCTAGTCTGAGGTCTGTGGACATATTGTTCCAAATGGCTGGACTCGCTGTAGAGAATGCTCGTTCTTTGGTGGTTGATAGGCGCGTGGATTTCGATGGGGGGACTTGCAGGGTACCTTTATATGCTTCTCTGATAGATCTTGAGGATGAGTATAATTTGAGTGGAATCTGGAGGTCTAGTTGTTGCTGACTGTGAATGGTTTTGTGAATTGTGCAATATTCTGTATTTTATTGTCAGCCAGTGAAGGTTCCGTAGTATGGGAGTGATGTGTGATCCTCTGTTGGTGTTGGTTAGGATTCTAGCTGCAGCATTTTGGAGCATCTGTAATGGTTTGATGGAGGAGGTGGGGAGCCTAAGAAGGAGAGCATTGCAGTAATCTGTTTTGGAGAAGAGAGTGGTTTGGAGCACAGTCCTGAAATCCTGGAAATGGAGGAGAGGTTTGAGCCATTTCATAACTTGTAGTCTATAAAAACAATCCTTGGAAGTGTTGTTAATGGATTTCTTTAGATTCAGGTGGTTATCTAGGATTACTCCTAGGTCCCTTACTTGTGTGATCTGGGTGTTGGGTGTTGTCGGATGTATTAGTGCCAAGTGGTCGGAGGAGATGAGAAGGAGTTCTGACTTGGTTGCATTAAGAACCAGGTTCAAACTGGTGAGTAGGCGGTTAATAGCTTGAAGGCAGCTTTCCCAGTAAGTGAAAGTTTTAGAGAGGGATTCTGTTATGGGGATCAGAATCTGCATGTCGTCTGCATAGAGGTAGTGGATTAATTTTAGGTTTGTAAGCAACTGACAGAGGGGGAGGAGGTATATATTAAAGAGGGTTGGGGACATGGATGAGCCTTGAGGTACGCCTAGTGTTGATTTGATGTCTGGAGATTCTTTATTATTAATTTTTACTTTAAAGCTCCTGTTGCTGAGGAAGGAATTGAACCATCTGTGTGCAGATCCTGATAATCTGATTTCTGAAAGCCGATTTAGTAGGATGGCGTGGTTCACGGTGTCAAAGGCTGCCGAAATATCTAGAAGGACCAGGATGAAAGACAGCCCTTTGTGAAGGCCCATCAGGATGTGGTCAGAAAGTGAGATAAGGAGGGTTTCCGTACTTAATGATTTACGAAAACCGTATTGGGATGGGTAGAGGATATTGTGTGTTGAGCAGAATAAGAGAGAACATTGTGAGTCCTAGTAACTGCATGAAGGGGGAAGTCATGATTGGGATGAGGGATCTGATTGTACGTCTTGAGGGTTGTTGAAAAGCCTTCGAAAGAGGAAGGTGCCGATGGTGTATGATAGGGATAGGGAAGGTTTGCATGCTGTCTTCTCAGTGAATGGAGAGGTCTGGGCTTAACTTATGTATGAGCTGGTCTTTGTAGTATTTATTATTTATTTATTTAACATTTTTTTATATACCGAAGTTCTAGCAACAATGTTGCTAATCACTTCGGTTTACATATAACATTGGAGTGACTTAACAAGTGTGTCTTACATGGAACAGGAAAATGAACTTGGAGAAAATTGAATAAATACTAATAACAAATAACATTAAAACAACAACAATAGTAATAGAAATGTTATATACAGGCGAATTAAAATGAATCAATTATGAATTAGGTATCTGCAAAATAGACAAGAGGGATTGGAAAATTAATTCTTTAGTTGTTGAGCTAAGAGGTATTATATTGCATAGACCTGGAGGAGGGCTTTGTGAATAGTACTCAATCGTAGGCTTGAGAGAAAAGCCAAGTTTTAAGTCTTTTTTTTAAAAGTGAGGGGGCATTGTTCAAGCCTGAGATCTGATGGTAGAAAGTTCCAGTGGATTGGACCTGCAGTGGAGAAGGCTCTTTTGTTTGACGAAATTTTGAGTGGAGGGGTTTTCAGAGAGCCTTTTTGCGCAGTTCTCAGTGGACGGGAGGAAGTATGTAGCTGGAATGGGATCCTGAGGTCTAAGTATGAGGCTTTGTAAATGGATTTATGAATGGATGAAAGGGTTTTGTAGGTGATTCTGTATTTTATAGGGAGCCAATGGAGATTTTTTAATATTGGTGTTATGTGGTCTCTTTTTTTTGCTTTAGTTAAGATCCTGGCAGTGGCATTTTGGAGCATTTGTAGCGGTTTTAGGGAGATATCTGGGAGTCCAAGTAAAAGGGAGTTGCAGTAATCAATTTTAGAAAATATGATTGCTTGCAGAACTGATCTGAAATCCTGGGGGTGCAATAAAGGTCTGAGTCTTTTTAGAACCTGGAGTTTGAAGAAGCATTCTTTCACTGTGTTACTGATAAAACTTTTGAAATTCAGTAGGTTATCCATAGTGACTCCTAGGTTTCTGACCTGGGTAGATAGAGGAGGTGGTGCCGGAGGATGAGTGTTGGAGAGTTGGTAGTTGCCTTCTTGGGTGATTAGGAGGTATTCCGTTTTGTTGGTATTCAGAACTAGACAGAGATCAGCAAGGAGATTGGATATGGAGAGGAAGCATGAATTCCAAAAGTGAAGAGTTTCTTGCAAGGATTTGGTGATAGGAATAAGTATTTGGACATCGTCCGCATACAGGTAGTGGGTTAGATTTAGTAGATGAGATGTGAATGGGAGAAGTCGATTAAAGATAGTCTGTGAGCAGGAGTGAAGGGTGGTTGATGGAAGGTGGTGTATTAGTGAATCGTGAATAGTGTTGTGTTGTGTGCGTCCATCTGCTGGCGAGTTGGTTGAATGAAAGAGCTGAGGATTGTTTGGGAGTGCTGCATGTGTCCGTCTGCTGGATAGCTGGTTGAATGAGAGAGCTGAGGATTGTTTGGGAGTGCTGCGTGTGTCCGTATGCTGGAGAGCTGATTGAATGAGAGAACTGAGGATTGTTTGGGAGTGCTGCGAGCGTCCGTCTGCTGGGGAGCTGGTTGAATGAGAGAGCTGAGGATTGTTTGGGAGTGCTGCATGCGTCCATCTGCAGGAGAGCTGGTTGAATGAGAGAGCTGAGGACTGTTTGGGAGTGCTGGGAGTCCTTGAGGGACGCCTAGGGTGGAGCTAACATGGAGGGATTCTTTGTTATTGATTTTGACCTTGTAGGACCTGTTGCTAAGGAAGGACTTGAACCAACTAAGTGCAGTACCCTTGATGCCTATGTCAGCTAGCCGATCCACGAGAATTGAACAGTTCACCTTGTCGAAGGCGGCTGATAAGTCAAGGAGTGCTAGAAGACAAGGTTGTTTATTTTCCAGACTCAGGAATATGGTGTCTGAGAGTGAAATTAAGAGGGATTCTGTATTTAGAGATTTGCGGAAACCGAACTGAGCTGGGGCTAGGATTTTGTTTTCATCCAGATATTCGGAAAGTTGCTTATTGACAATTTTTTCCAAGAGTTTAGAGATGAATGGTAGGTTGGCTATAGGGCGGAAGTTAGCCGGATCCGCAGGAGACAAATTGGGTTTTTTCAGTAGCGGTTTGAGAATGGCAAGTTTTAGAGCATCCAGTACTAGACCCTGTGATAAAGAGCGGTTTATGATTTCCGCAGTGGGCTTGGCGATGGTTTTTGGGATGGAGATGAGTAGGTTTGAAGGAATCGAGTCCGATGGGTGTAAGGAAAGTTTGTACTTCTTGAGCAAAGTTTTGATCTCTAGGGAAGAGGTGGGCTCAAAAGATTCGAGACTTGTGCTTTGTTGTAGAGAGGCGGAGTAGGGGGGAGGGGGCTGTCCATTGTTAGAGTTTAGCGGGGATATCAGATTATTGATTTTTTTCTCAAAGTAGGAGGCGAGCTCTGAGGCTTTGCTGAATGCTTGGTCGTCCGGAATAGTTGGAGGAGACGGTTTGGTGAGGGCCGAGACATATGAAAACAATGCTTTAGAGTCGAAGATGAAGTGATGGATTTTCTGGGCGAAGAAATCTCTCTTTGTTCAGAGGATAGAGGTCCTGTAGCAGTGCATGAGGGATTTATATGCAGCCGAGAGTCGTTGAAGAAGGGTTTTTTCGCCACATGTGTTCTCTGCTTCTTAGTTCTTGCTTGAGAGTTTTCAATTCAGATGTGTACCAAGGTTTCTTGTTATCTGAGTTAGTGTGTAGAACTTTAGTGGTTATGGTGCAAGTTAGGTCAGCTACTTTATTGGTAATCTTGAACCAGGAGGAGGTAGCTGCGACTGCATCAGAAAGGTCCAGATGAACTAGTTCTTTGGATAGAAGGGAGCTGAGGTTGTCCGTGTTGCACAAATTCCTATATTGGACCGTGGATTTATGGGGAGATTGGGTGTGGACTGATTGATTTTCAGGGCTGTGGTGATCATCCTATGATCGGACCATGGGACCGGTGAGCATGTAGGTGTGGAGCAAGGAGGGAGACCTTCATTTAAGAAAATTAGGTCAAGTGTGTGTCCTGCTTTATGAGTAGGGCTGTTAATGATTTGTTTGAATCCCATGTAGCTAAGCATAGAGAGAAACGTATCGCAGTTGGAAGAGAGAGGAGTCGTATCAACGTGAAGGTTGAAGTCTCCCAAGATTATAGCAGGGACATCAGTGTTGATATATTTGGCTATGCGTTCAATTAGAGGGGACGGGTCTGATTCTAGAAGCCCTGGAGGGGTGTAAATTAGACAGATTTGAAGATGATTAGATTTAAATACGGAGAATCCAAGAGTGAAAATTGAGTTGGAATGTTGTAGGGATAATCCTAGCTCTTTTTTTGCAGCTAAAAAAAGACCGCCACCTCTTTTTTTAAGTCTGGGGATTGAAAAAACGTCATAGGTATGTATCGGAAGTTGGTTGATTAAAGCAGTGTCCTCGGGCTTCAGCCAGGATTCGGTGATTGCGCAGATGTCGGGTTTGGCCTCCAGAAGATAGTCGTAGAGGATGTGAGTTTTTTTCGTGAGGGATTGTGCATTAAGGAGGGTTAATGAGAAAAGAGTGAGGCCCAGTAATTGATTAAGCGGAGAGATCATGATAGGAATCAGTCTTTTTTGTTGAATGGTGGGAAAGGTAGTATTTTTTAAGTGGTTTCTGCGGAGGTTGAGGATGATAGGGATGGAGAAGGTGCGCATCCTTGGATCTTGGTGGATATGTAGGTTGCGGGAGGGGGGGGGGGGGGGAACCAGGCTGAATAACTTTTGCAATTACATTCACAGTTTACAGGCGTAGGAACACAAAAGAACACACTGGTTTCAGCTCTTTGCAAGATATTGTCCTCTGTTTTCTGTGTCTTCCTTCATATAACATAGGAAAGAAAATGAATTTTCAAACAGCACTGGAATACTTGTAACATACAACTTAAATCAAACTTAACCATTGAATTTAAATTAATATGTGCACAAATTCCTCTATAACACATATCTGTATGCAAGTGTTTATAACTCTCTCTTAAGACTGACTGATCCACGTTTAACTTTAAATAATAGTGTACTTGGCAACCACGTGATATATACAGGGAAACTCTAATCAGAATAAAACGTAATGTTCTTGGACATGTGTCAGAATTTCACTTGCAACATTGCTCTTATCAGGCTTTTTTGAAAGCATGACATAGTAAATAATTTGCACATATAATTCACATATACTGTATTCCTTTCAGTTTTTTGCTAGCTTTCTACAGTTATCTGGGAATGTATACTCTGAGTAGCCAAAGACTACATATTCTAGAAGGTTATTCTTTTAGCTGCATCCTGGTATAGAAAGTCAGTTGACGGGTTTCCAAGAAATTAACTTTTTTACAAAGTTACCAAATCCTGATTCACAGAACTCAAGTGCAGTTCTGTCTGAGATCCATGTTTTAATTAGCAAGCTTTTTTAAAACTTCCAACAGCTGCTATTCTTTTTTTCTCTGTCTACTCCACATATTCTAAAACTCTGCTTATCGTCCTACATTTGAATATGTAGCTCGATATTGTTTTTCTTTCTCTCAAACTAAAAAGAAAAGTTTTCTACACTTATCACTCTGTTCTTAACCAAGCAATATTTTTCTCTTCTCTTAAGCTAAGCAAGCTTTTTCTCTTCTTTCATTTCTCTCCTGGCATGCTGCCTACAAAGGAGCCCATATGCAGCTTCACTGCACTAAGGTGCATCATAATCAATTTCCCTCACATGTCTGCCAAAACTCTTTATCAGAACCTCCATGTCCTATTTCCGAGCACTTCAGTGGTACCCCTCTAGTGGCTTACTAGAGCTTGATCAACCAAAACACAAAACAGACTCAAAATAGGATAGAACATACAAAACTGAATAAGATGCAATTAAAAGCTAATATAACTTGTAACCCCTGGGCAGGATGGATCCTTCAACTTACACCCAGGGGCACATAGAAGAAAAAAATAAGAGATGGACCCTTTCTGCATAACACTCCTTCACTGTCTCTCCTTCATTCCACTAGATAGCTTTTCTTTCTGATTCCCAGGATTCCAGTGTAGGATGAACTATAGTTCTTATACCCTGCTTTTTGTAAGAACAGGCCTTTCTCCATCCTCTGTACAGAGCACTGATATTTAACACTGCCCTTGCATCCAATAAACATACACGAGAAGAATGATGGTTTCCTTAACATGCCCAGATCAGTCCAGACAAGCGGGTTTTATTAGAACAAAACTTTGGGCACTGCCACATATATGAGAGTGCCACCTGCAGTCCCTCAGTATTTTTCTACCTCCAGCAGATGGAAGAGGTGCTAACCCTGCAGTACTGACTGACTGGATATTTTAAGGAAAATTGCTCCCCGAGGTGACAGGCTCCTGCAGAAGGGTCATCCCTTGGGTTGAGCCAGGCGAACGGGGGTTGGATGCTCCTGGCCAGCTTCAGCCCGCGACTCCAGGACCCCTGACAGCCAGTGGTCTGGTTCCCTTGGTGGGCCCGAAGTCCCTCCACCTGCCCAGGACAGGGAAGTACCCTTACTTTTATTTTTGTGCTTTCCTGTGTGGGCCTTTAAATATTTGTTGTAAAAAAAAAAAAAGTCACTGGCAGCTGTCTGCTTTTGCAACAGCAGAAACATGTGACAGGCTGTGCGGCCTAGCAGGCTGAATGCAACAGCAGAAGCATGCAGCAGGCTGAAATCCTCGGCGAGATCGTCAGGTGCAGGCCGGGCAGTAAGTGGGCGGATTGGGGGATCATTCGGAGGAGGGTGGTCCCGGTCGGGACAGATTCACTCCAGTGGGGGCTAGCCGTACTCCCGAATGAGCCGCGCGGTTTTCAGTCGCAGCAGTGGCCTGTTCGCCGTGCCGGCGGGAAATTCTTGGGGCAGTGCACCCTCTTCAGGGTTTGACAGCTGCCGTGTGGTGCGCCCCTCCCCCTCACGATTCGGGCCGCGGGAAAGCACAGCAATCATAGGATTGCCTGTTTGGATTTTTATTTTGTCTTGCTTTATTTCTTGGTGCTTGTTATGACAGTCAAGCAGCTCAGAGAGACCTGCAGGGCCTGTGGTAGCCCGTTGGTCAGCCTGAATGACCTCCTCCTCTGCACGGAGTGTGCTGGAGGGGGGTCTGAAAGGCAAGCAAAGCTGCGAAGGCATTCATGGACTGCGGCAGTGGTGCTGGGATCACAGGAGGGAGTGCTTATGACCACAAAAGTAGAGCTGGTTAGGGAGGCTTCTCCCCAGGGGTCCGGGGGGTCCCCGCCACACCTGTCTCCCATGGTTCGACCTGGGGAAAAAGGTCTGGATGTCTCGGGCCCTAGCAGCCCCAAGCACCCTTCGGGGGCCCCGGGGGGGTTTTCGCCTGAATTCGTACTTTTACTGCACAAGGCCTTCCTGGCTAGGCAGGCAGGTAAGTGCGGTGTCACAGAAGGCTTGACAGGTTCAGCAAAGCGGGGGAAGGTCTCCCCGCGAACTCTGCCTCCCGAGGGACGGCTAGCACGATTGGAATCGGACGAATCTAAGCAGGAGGATGAGGTCTCCTCGGAGGCCGATCAGGATGGGGACCCGATTGGGGGTCCCCCTCTGGACCCAGGGGACTCTAAAACTGAACCAGGGGACCTTGGAGGGTCCAGAGGCTGAAGGCAGTGATCTGTGGGTGATCTGGCTTTTCAAGAAAGAGGAGCTTTGCCTGCTTATACCTCAGGTGTTGGAGGAGCTAGGAATTAAGCTCACCCTGGAGGATTCAGATACTGAAGGGGTTAATCCGGTTCTGGATGGCCTACGAAGACCCCCCAGCGCTTTCCCAATTCCGAAGAAAATCCAGAAATTGATCAACTGAGAATGGGATCCCCCTGACTCGGGTCTGTGAGTTGGCAGAGCGATGTCCAAGTTTTATCTGCTTCTGCAAGACCATCTGGACGTTCTCGAGGTCCCGAAGGTGGATTCATCAGTTTCGGCAGTCACTAAGAAAACCATTATTCTGGTGGCTGGAGTGTCCGCTCTGAAGGATGTTCAGGATCAGAAGTTGGAAGTGCATCTCAAACAAGCTTTTGAGGTCCTGGGGATTGGCCTGCGGGCGGCGGTATGTGCAAGTCTAATGCAGCAGGCCTATTTATGTTGGATCCAGAAGCCGCAAGAACAGTCTGCCTCCGGGACTCTTTCCTCAGTCCAGGCGGCCCACCTGGAGGCAGGGGTTGCCTATGGCATGGATGCCTTGTATGACCTGGTGAGAACCACAACCCGTGCTATGGTGTCGGTGGTGGCGTCCAGGCGACACTTGCGGCTACGCAACTGGTCAGCGGATCTGTCATCAAAATCGCAGCTCTGTAATCTGCCCTTACAGGGGAAACTGCTGTTTGGTGAGGACCTCGATCGTCTGATGAAGTCGCTGGGAGAGACAAAGGGCAATAGGCAGCCAGAGGATCAAAAGTCTGGCCGGAAACCTTTCTCTTCTCGGCCTCGCTTTCGGGAGTCCATATGTTTTCGTCAGACGAGGCCCTCGGCGGTCTCGGCCCCAAGACAATCCTCACATAGGCAACAGTCCTTTCGAGGGGCTGGAAGGTCATATAGAGGTGGATCCACCCTGGTACGGATGGCAATAAGTCCTCACAATGAGATCCGGCAGGTCCACTCCTTGTCTCTGGTAATCGGGGGCAGGAAGGCCCGGTTCTACAGGGAGTGGACCAAGACCACTTCCGACCGGTGGGTGTTGAGCATGGAGAGAAATGGCTACGCCTTAGAATTTTCTCGCCCATTGCAGTCGGTCTTTCTGGAGTCGTGTTGTCTTTCCTGAAGCAAGTGGGCAGCAGTCCAGGAAACGCTTCAGCGGTTGTTAAGTCTGGAGGCGGTTCTACCGGTGCCAGTGTCCGAACAGGGACAAGGCAGATATTCCATCTATTTCATGGTGCCCAAGAAGGAAGGCACGTTCCGACCTATCCTAGACCTGAAGAAAGTCAACCAGAGTTTGAAGGTACCATGTTTTCGGATGGAGACATTGTGCACCGTAATTGCGGCAGTACGGGGAGGAGAGGTTTGGCGTATCTGGATGTATCTGGATACATCTGGATGAATCATCCAGTCTACATCTGGATGATTCTCCAGATGTAGACTGGAGAATCCCATCTGCAGAATCTAATAATAGTAGAGAAATAGTGGATGCCCTGCAAGTAGCTTTGTTCAAACAAATGGTAATGGAATCCACGAGAGAAGGAGCTATACTTGACTTAGTGCTCACTAATGGAGATAATGTCTCTGATGTCCAGGTGGGCGCCCACCTCAGCACAAGTGATCATCAAATGGTATGGTTTAATATCACAAAAGGATATGGAAAAGAAGCACAAAGACCCAAGTTTTGCAGTTCAAAAACACGGACTTTGATGAAATGGGGAAGTACCTGGAGGAAGAACTAAAAGGCCGGGAGAACGAGAGAGATGTGGATCAACAGTGGACCAATCTAAAAGGAGCAATTACCAAGGCAACTAATCTATATGTTAGAAAAGTAAAGAAAAGCAAAAGAAAAATGAAACCTATCTGGTTCTCAAAGGAGGTGGCTGACAAAATAAAGGCTAAAAGAACAGCGTTCAAGAAATATAAAAGATCCCAAAGGGAGGAGCACAAAGAAGAATATCTGGTAGAACTGAGGGAGACGAAGAAATTAATCAAGACAGCAAAAAGTCAAGCGGAAGAGAGGATTGCCAAGGAGGTAAAGAAAGGTGACAAAAACTTTTCAGATACATCAGTGAAAAGAGAAAAGTTCAAAGTGGTATAGTGAAATTGAAAGGTGGACAGGATCAATGTGTGGAGATAGATGAAGAAATGGCAGAAATATTAAACGAATACTTCAGTTCTGTGTTCACTAAAGAGGACCCTGGAGAAGGACTGTCGCTAGTTAACAAGAAACTGGAGGGGAGTGGAGTAGATGTAACTCCATTTACAGTAGAAAATTTATAGGAAGAGCTGGAGAAACTGAAAGTGGACAAAGCCATGGGGCCTGATTAAGTTCATCCCAGGATACTGAGGGAGCTCAAAGATGTACTGGCGGGTCCGCTGTGTGACCTGTTCAATAGATCCCTAGAAACGGGAGTGGTGCCGAGTGATTGGAGAAGAGCGGTGGTGATCCCGCTTCACAAGAGTGGGAACAGAGAAGAGGCTGGTAACTACAGACCAGTTAGCCTCACTTTGGTGGTGGGAAAAGTAATGGAGTCACTGTTGAAAGAGAGAATAGTGAAATATTTACAGTGGGGAGAATTGCTGGACCAGAGGCAGCATGGATTCACCAGGGGAAGATCCTGTCAGACAAATCTGATTGACTTTTTTGACTGGGTAACAAAGGAATTGGATCAAGGAAGAGCACTCGATGTCATCTACTTGGATTTCAGCAAAGCTTTTGATACAGTCCCGCACAGGAGACCGGTGAACAAAATGAGAAGCTTAGGAGTGAGTGCCGAGGTGGTGGCCTGGATTGCACACTGGTTGACGGACAGAAGACAATGTGTGATGGTAAATGGAACTCTCTCTGAAGAGAGAGCGGTTTTAAGCGGTGTACCACAAGGATTGGTGTTGGGACCGGTCCTGTTCAATATCTTTGTGAGCAACATTGCGGACGGGATAGAAGGTAAGATTTGTCTTTTTGCGGATGACACTAAGATCTGCAACAGAGTGGACATGCCGGAAGGAGTGGAGAGAATGAGACGGGATTTAAGGAAGCTGGAAGCGTGGTCAAAGGTATGGCAGCTGAGATTCAATGCCAAGAAGTGCAGAGTCATGCATTTGGGAATTGGAAATCCGAATGAACTGTATTCGATGGGGGGAGAAAGGCTGATGTGCACGGAGCAGGAGAGAGACCTTGGGGTGATAGTGTCTAATGATCTGAAGTCGGCGAAACAATGTGACAAGGCGATAGCTAAAGCCAGAAGAATGCTGGGCTGCATAGAGAGAGGAATATCGAGTAAGAAAATGGAAGTAATTATCCCTTGTACAGGTCCTTGGTGAGGCCTCACCTGGAGTACTGTGTTCAGTTCTGGAGACCATATCTCCAAAGAGACAGAGACAAGATGGAGGCGGTCCAGAGAAGGGTGACCAAAAAGGTGGATGGTCTTCATCAAATGACTTATGAGGAGAGATTGAAGAATCTAAATATGTACACCCTGGAGGAAATGAGGAGCAGAGGTGATATGATACAGACTTTCAGATACTTGAAAGGTTTTAATGATCCAAAGACAATGACAAACCTTTTCCATCAGAAAAAAATCAGCAGAACCAGGGGTCACGATTTGAAGCTCCAGGGAGGAAGACTCAGAACCAATGTCAGGAAGTATTTCTTCTCAGAGAGGGTTGTAGATGCCTGGAATGCCCTTCCGGAGGAAGTGGTGAAGACCAGAACTGTGAAGGACTTCAAAGGGGCATGGGATAAACACTGTGGATCCATAAAGTCTAGAGGACGTGAATGAAGAGTGGGTGGCTCACGGGAATGACGGCTACTACCTGGAGATAATACCCTTATTCAATAAACATACACACGGTTAATGCAACTCCAACCTTGCTCTAAGCTTCAACGGCAAGAGGAAATGTGGAAAAAAGGATTTGCATTCACAAAAAAGCAGGGAGTAGCTTGCTTGTTATGGCGGTTACTACCCCAAACCAAATAAGCCTGATACTTTACTTTCAGTGCATATCCAGCATAGCTTTCTGCTTCAACGGCAGGGGAGAAAGACTGATACTTCAATTTCAATGCATATCCAGCATAACTCTCTTCTTCAACGACAGGGGGAATGAAGAAAAGTGGATCTATATACAGACAACAACCAACAAGGACTGAATTACATAGTCTGGGTAAACAAATAAGCATGGGTATAGCTTGCTTATTGCGGCGGTTACTACCCCTAACTAATTTTATTTATTTATTTATTTAATGTTTTTGTTATACCGAGTTTCATGACAGGCATCACATCAACCCGGTTTATAATTAACAAAGTGTGAAAGCATAACGTAGCGTAATAAACAATATTCTCAATAAGAACCTTGAACTTTTAAATACAGGGAATCAGAAAAAGGATGTGAGAAAGTTACAATAAAACGGGGAAAAATTAACTTGGAACTAGAAGAGGGGAGAGAAAGAACAGAGCAATATTTACATTTCAGACAATTAATGTAATTACATTTCAGACAATTAATGTAATAGAGTAGCAAGATGAGTAAATCAAGATGAGTAAATCAAGATGAGTAAATCAAGATGAGTAAATCACGTTACATCACTATGAAACGGAGTAAATCACGGTACATCACTATGAAACGGAACATAAGTAACCGGATGGCTAAAGATGCCATAGAATATGAATAAATAAGACACAGTATATAGATCCAATTGTGCTGTTGCGTGAAGGTTTTATTCAGGACTTGGAAATGCTTTTTTGAAAAGCCAAGTTTTTAGTCTTTTCCTAAATGTTAGCAAGCATGGCTCCTGTCTCAAATCTGGTGAGATAGAGTTCCAGAGGGCTGGACCCGCTGAAGAGAAGGCTCTGAGACTCAAGGATTTATGTTGGAAGGTTTTGGCCTTTGGAATTTGGAGTGACTCTTTGTAGTATTCCCTGATGGGTCTGACGGAAGTGTATTTTTTAAGTGGTATTTGTAGGTTGATTTGCCTGTGTTGGTTGATAGTTTTGTAAATGATGTTGATGGTCTTGTACATGATTCTATAATGGATTGGTAGCCAATGGAGGTTTCTGAGGATAGGGGAAAAATGTTCAATTTTCCTGGAATTTGTAAGGACTCTGGCTGCAGAGTTCTGAACCATTTGTAGAGGTTTGGTATAAGAAGCTGGGAGGCCTAGTAGTAACGAGTTGCAATAATCTAGTTTGGAAAAGATTATTGCTTGCAAGATTGTTCTAAAGTCCTGAGCATGGAAAAGTGGTTTAATTCTTTTCAGAATATGCAATTTGTAGAAGCAATCCTTGGTGGTTTGGTTAATGAATGGTTTGAGGTTGAGACGATTGTCTAGGATGGCTCCTAGATCTCTTACATGGGTTGTTTGAAGGAGTGTGGGTGGTTTTGGAAGTATGTTATTGTTGTCCGGTGATATGAGCAGGAATTCTGTTTTCGAAGCATTGAGCACAAGATTTAGACTGTTGAGGAGAAGTTTAATTTCTAATAAGCAAGTATCCCAGTATTCCATTGTTTTTGAGATAGATTTATTTATTTATTTAGCATTTTTTATATACCGAGGTATAGCAGAGTTGCCTTCACTCCGATTTACATACAGAAACAACATGTTACATAGAACGATGTATGAAGATTACAATTTAAAATTAACGATAGTAAATACAACAGGAGAATGTATAATTCTTTTATGTATAATTCTTTTATGGGGATCACGATCTGTACGTCGTCTGCGAAAAGGAAGTGTTTCAGGCTTAATTTTGTAAGTAATTGACATAGTGGTAGCAGGTAGACATTGAAGAGCGTGGGTGAAAGTGATGAACCTTGCGGCACCCCTCTATTAGAAGGGTGGTATTGGGATTCTTTATTGTGAATTTTGACTTTGTATCCTCTGTTTTCTAGAAATGTTTTGAACCAGTTTAATGTGGTACCTGTTAAACCAATGTTTGCCAGTTGTTTTAGAAGGAGGGCGTGGTTGACGGTGTCGAAGGCCGCCGAGAAGTCGAGGAGGATTAGTAAATATGCTTGGCCTTTATCAATACCAGAGAGAAGGAAGTCCGTGAGTGAGAGTAGAAGCGTTTCTGTGCTTGCTGCTTTGCGAAAACCATATTGGTTTGGGGACAGAATACTGTGGTCTTCTAAGTAGTTGGATAGTTGGGTGTTTACCAATTTTTCCATAATTTTGGCTATTAGAGGGAGGTTAGAAATAGGGCGGAAGTTATTGGGATCACATGCATTTAGATTTGGTTTTTTTAGTAATGGCTTGATTGAGGTAGTTTTTAGGTCATCTGGGTAGATACCATGTGCTAGAGAGTAGTTTATGATATCTGCAAGGGTTTTTGCTATTGTGTCAGGGATGAGAAGAAGCATTTTAGAAGGGATTTGATCAAATGGGTGTGATGACTGTTTCATTCTCCTTAACGCCGTTTGTATCTCTGTGATTGTTATGGGTCCGAAAGCATTAAGCCGGATGTCTTTGTTTTGGGTGAAATATGTGTTATCTGGAGAAGTAGAGTTTGGAATCCTCTGATTAAGGAGATCCGATATTTTTTTGTTGA
Source organism: Rhinatrema bivittatum (assembly GCF_901001135.1). Classification (NCBI taxonomy): domain Eukaryota; kingdom Metazoa; phylum Chordata; class Amphibia; order Gymnophiona; family Rhinatrematidae; genus Rhinatrema; species Rhinatrema bivittatum. Next base: position 29,605,409 of record NC_042624.1, on the reverse strand, counting down.
AATGAAGGGCAAGTTCGTCTGCTTTAGTCTGGGCTTGTTCGGGTGGGATATCTGGAGTGATGGGTTTGGTGAGGCTTGAAACAAAGGCGAATAGGGCTTTTGAGTCAAAGATGAGATGATGAATCTTCCGGGCATGATAGTCTCTTTTGGTTTTCAACGTGGTACTTTTGTATAGATGGAGTGATCGTTTGTAATCAGAGAGAGAGGTCGGTGAAGGTGCTTTGCGCCATTTTCTTTCTTTTTGCCGAAGTAGTTGTTTGAGCTTTCGTAGTTCCTCATTAAACCAGGGTTGTTGTTTAGATGCATTAGAAGACATTATTTTGGTTGTCAGTGGGCAGAGAGTGTTTGCTATAGATTTTGTTATTTTGGACCAGGATTGGAGGGCAGAGTTGGGTGTAGAGACATCAATGTGTGGTAGTTCCGCGGTTAGAAGTTTGCTGAGTTGTTCCGAGGTGCAAGGTTTTCTGTATAGGAAAGCGGGTCGAGTTGAGGTTAGAGTCTGATCGAGGTAGAGAAAAGCTGGTGGAGATTAGAGAATGGTCTGACCATGGGACTTTTTTGCAACTTGGTTGTTTTGTAAGAGAAATACCGGAGTTTATAAAGAGGAGATCGAGCGTGTGGCCTGCTTTATGAGTGGGTTTGTTGATTTGTTGGCTGAAACCCATCGCTGACAGTGCGGTGAGGAGAGCTTCACAGTTTGTTGAAAGGGGGACTTTGTCAACATGTAAGTTAAAGTCGCCCAGGATTATAGCAGGGGAGTCAAGATTGAGATGCAAAGTTATAGTTTCGATAATAGGTGAGGAGTCTGACTCTAGTAAGCCTGGAGGGGCAGAGACTAGAAGGATTTGGAGATGTTCTGATTTGAACAATCCTAGTTCAAGTTTAGTAGCTGTACTGATGGGGTGGTGTGTGAACCTTAAGGATTTTTTAGCAGCTAGGAAGATACCCCCTCCTCTTTTTTTTTGTCTTGGGATGGAGAAGAAATCGTAAGTCTGTGTTGGTAGTTGGTTAATGAGTGCGATGTCTGTGGATTTGAGCCATGCTTCTGTTATGGCGCAAAAGTCTGGGGTTGTGTCCTGCAGTATGTCGTTAAGTATCAGAGTTTTGTTGGTGAGCGATTGGGCGTTGAATAGGATTATGGTGAATAGGGAGAGACCTAGGAACTGTGTAGTGGGGGAAATCATGATTGGGATGAGTGATTTGTAGGTGCGTGGGCGGTATTGCATTATTGTTAAAGGTTGGATCGGTGCTGGATGGGAGCTGCTGAAAACTGGAAGTGCTGCTAGAGATTGGATGAGTGCTGATAGAGATTGAATGAGTGTCGCTGGAGATTGGATGAATGCTGCTGAAGACTGAATGAATGCCTCTGGAGACTGAATGAGTGCCTCTGGAAACTGGATGAGTGCCTCTGGCGATTGGATGAGAGCTGCTGGAGACTGGAAGAGTGCCTCTGGAGATTGAATGAGTGCCTCTGGAGATTGAATGAGTGCTGCTGGAGGATGGATGAGTGCTGCTGGAGGTTGGATGAGTGCCTCTTGAGACTGGATGAGTGCTGCTGGAGGCTGGATGAGTGCTGCTGGAGGTTGGATGAGTGCCTCTTGAGACTGGATGAGTGCCTCTGGAGATTGAATGAGTGCCTCTGGGGATTGAATGAGTGCCTCTGGAGGCTGGATGAGTGCCTCTTGAGACTGGATGAGTGCCGCTGGAGGCTGGATGAGTGTCCCTTGAGACTGGATGAGTGCCTCTGGAGGTTGAGTGAGTGCCTCTGGAGATTGAATGAGTGCCTCTTGAGACTGGATGAGTGCTGCTGGAGGCTGGATGAGTGTCTCTTGAGACTGGATGAGTGCCTCTGGAGATTGAGTGAGTGCCTCTGGAGATTGAATGAGTGCCTCTTGAGACTGGATGAGTGCTGCTGGAGGCTGGATGAGTGTCTCTTGGGATTGGATGAGTGCCTCTGGAGATTGAGTGAGTGCCTCTGGAGATTGAATGAGTGCCTCTTGAGACTGGATGAGTGCTGCTGGAGGCTGGATGAGTGTCTCTTGGGACTGGATGAGTGCCTCTGGAGATTGAATGAGTGCCTCTTGAGACTGGATGAGTGCTGCTGGAGGCTGGATGAGTGTCTCTTGAGACTGGATGAGTGCCTCTGGAGATTGAGTGAGTGCCTCTGGAGATTGAATGAGTGCCTCTTGAGACTGGATGAGTGCTGCTGGAGGCTGGATGAGTGTCTCATGGGACTGGATGAGTGCCTCTGGAGATTGAGTGAGTGCCTCTGGAGATTGAATGAGTGCCTCTTGAGACTGGATGAGTGCTGCTGGAGGCTGGATGAGTGTCTCTTGGGACTGGATGAGTGCCTCTGGAGATTGAGTGAGTGCCTCTGGAGATTGGATGAGTGCCTCTGGAGATTGAATGAGTGCCTCTTGAGACTGGATGAGTGCTGCTGGAGGCTGGATGAGTGTCTCTTGGGACTGGATGAGTGCCTCTGGAGATTGAGTGAGTGCCTCTGGAGATTGGATGAGTGCCTCTGGAGATTGAATGAGTGCCTCTTGAGACTGGATGAGTGCTGCTGGAGGCTGGATGAGTGTCTCTTGGGACTGGATGAGTGCCTCTGGAGATTGAGTGAGTGCCTCTGGAGATTGAATGAGTTCCTCTGGAGATTGAATGAGTGCCTCTTGAGACTGGATGAGTGCTGCTGGAGGCTGGATGAGTGTCTCTTGGGACTGGATGAGTGCCTCTGGAGATTGAGTGAGTGCCTCTGGAGATTGAATGAGTGCCTCTTGAGACTGGATGAGTGCTGCTGGAGGCTGGATGAGTGTCTCTTGGGACTGGATGAGTGCCTCTGGAGATTGAGTGAGTGCCTCTGGAGACTGAATGAGTGCCTCTTGAGACTGGATGAGTGCCTCTGGAGATTGAGTGAGTGCCTCTGGAGATTGAGTGAGTGCCGCTGGAGATTGAATGAGTGCCGCTGGAGGCTGGATGGGTGGTCGCTGGATAAATGGATAGGGATGAGTAACGGCCCTGGCTCTGGGACGCTCCAAGGGGCGCGCTAAGGGGCAGGCCCCTTAGGGCGCGCTCCTTCGGGCGCGCGACGCCACCAAGATGCGCCGGGGTTTAAAGGGAGCAGTAGCCGCCCTCTGATTGGCCTGATGCCTGCTTAGGGGCGCGGCTCACTCACCACGTTGTGACCTGCGGGCTTGGTTCTCGGCTCGGGAGCGGCAGAAGTTTTAGTTTCGTTTTCGTTTTTGTTTCTCCTTTGCCTCTGGTCTCTCCTGCACGGCTCACCTCGCAGAGGCTGGTGAGCAGGCTCTTGCCCCGGATGGGCCGCGCCGATCGCGCAAGCCTCGGCAGGGGGGAGGAGGCGGTTGGGTGCGGGTGGTCGCCGCGCTGTGGGCCGCCGAAAAGGACGCCGCCGATATGCGCCGGGGTTTAAAGGGAGCAGTAGCCGCCCTCTGATTGGCCTGATGCCTGCTTAGGGGCGCGGCTCACTCACCACGTTGTGTCCTGCGGGCTTGGTTCTCGGCTCGGGAGCGGCAGAAGTTTTAGTTTCGTTTTCGTTATTGTTTCTCCTTTGCCTCTGGTCTCTCCTGCACGGCTCACCTCGCAGAGGCTGGTGAGCAGGCTCTTGCCCCGGATGGGCCGCGCCGATCGCGCAAGCCTCGGCAGGGGGGAGGAGGCGGTTGGGTGCGGGTGGTCGCCGCGCTGTGGGCCGCCGAAAAGCGGCCCACAGCACGGCGACCACCCGCACCCTTTCACTTAGATGCAGTCCCAACACTGCTCTCTACATTAATGGTGGGGGTGGAAGGGAAATAGAACCAAAAGGTTACTAAGAGCCAAGAGTAACATCCAGATGTGGTGCGTTTTCTAGGAGGAGTCAAACATCTCCGTCCACCTCTGCGTCGCATTTGTCCCAAATGGAATCTTAATCTCGTGCTACGGGTCCTTTGCAAGGAGCCGTTCGAGCCTCTGAATCGTGTATCTTTGAAGATCCTGACTCTGAAGACGGTCTTTTTGGTAGCTATCTGTTCGGCTAGAAGGATTTCGGAATTGCAGGCACTTTCGTGCCGTTATCCATTTCTCCAGATATCATCTGATACGGTGTACTTACGTTCGGTATCTTCGTTTCTTTCTAAGATGGTGTCAGTTTTTCATGTAAACCAATCAGTGGAGTTGCCCGGGTTTCCGGATTTGGCTCAGGATCCCTCGATTGGATGAGAACTTCACCTTTTGGATGTGAGACGGATGGTATTAAGAACATAAGAAAATGCCATACTGGGTCAGACCAAGGGTCCATCAAGCCCAGCATCCTGTTTCCAACATTGGCCAATCCAGGCCATAAGAACCTGGCAAGTACCCAACTAAGTCTATTCCATGTTACCATTGCTAATGGCAGTGGCTATTCTCTAAGGGGCGGATTTTCAGAGCCCTGCTCGCCTAAATCCGCCCAAATCCGGGCGGATTTAGGCGAGCCGGGCCCTGCGCGCCGGTAAGCCTATTTTACTTAGGCCTACCGGCGCGCGCAGAGCCCCGGGACTCGCATAAGTCCCGGGGTTTTCGGAGGGGGCGTTTTCGGGGCGTGTCGGGAGCGTTCCGGGGGCGGGCCCGGGGCGTGGCTATGGCCCGGGGGCGTGGCCGCGCCCTCCGGACCCGCCCCCAGATCGCGTCCCGGCACGCTAGCGGCCCGCTGGCGCGCAGGGATTTACTTCTCCCTCCGGGAGGCGTAAATCCCCCAACAAAGGTAAGGGGGGGGTTTAGACAGGGCCGGGCGGGTGGGTTAGGTAGGGGAAGGGAGGGGAAGGTGAGGGGAGGGCAAAAGAAAGTTCCCTCCGAGGCCGCTCCGATTTCGGAGCTGCCTCGGAGGGGGTAGGCTGCGCGGCTTGGCGCGCGCCGGCTATATGAAATCGATAGCCTTGCGCGCGCCGATCCCGGATTTCAGCGGCTACGCACGTATCTACTGAAATCCAGCGTACTTTTGTTGGCGCCTGGAGCGCCAACAAAAGTACGCCTATTCGCGGTTTTTGAAAATCTACCCCTAAGTGAACTTAATAGCAGGTAATGGACTCCTCCAAGAACTTATCCAATCCTTTTTTAAACACAGCTATACTAACTGCACTAACCACATCGTTTGGCAACAAATTCCAGAGTTTAATTGTGCGTTGAGTAAAAAAGAACTTTCTCCGATTAGTTTTAAATGTGCCCCATGCTAACTTCATGGAGTGCCCCCTAGTCTTTCTACTATCCGAAAGAGTAAATAACCGATTCACATCTACCCGTTCTAGACCTCTCATGATTTTAAACACCTCTATCATATCCCCCCTCAGTCGTCTCTTCTCCAAGCTGAAAAGTCCTAACCTCTTTAGTCTTTCCTCATAGGGGAGCTGTTCCATTCCCCTTATCATTTTGGTAGCCCTTCTCTGTACCTTCCCCATCGCAATTATATCTTTTTTGAGATGCGGCGACCAGAATTGTACACAGTATTCAAGGTGCGGTCTCACCATGGAGCGATACAGAGGCATTATGACATTTTCCGTTTATTCACCATTCCCTTTCTAATAATTCCCAACATTCTGTTTGCTTTTTTGACTGCCACAGCACACTGTACCGACGATTTCAATGTGTTATCCACTATTTTTTATTTATTTATTTATTTAGGTTCTTTTAATATACCGATGCTCAAGACAGGTCTTATCGTACCGGTTTACAAAAAACAAGGGGAAACCAATAAACATAGGAAGCGAAAAAGTTACATTAAAACAGGGAGATCAAACATGGCTTTTGAAGAATAAGAAAGATTAACAATTTCTATTCTAAATGTATAGAAGAGACTATCGGCAGGGAGCAGTTGCTTTGCTGATGAACTTAAATACATATATACATTGCAATGTTAAGATACAAGGGCGGTTCTAGAATAGCGGATACTTAATGTAGCTGCGAGAGGACATCTACCGGGGGGTAGAGGTCCTTACAGGTACCATAGATTTCTTCAGCAATAGGCTTGGGCGAAGAGCCAAGTTTTTAGTTTTTTTCTGAAAGTAAGATGACAATGTTCCTGGCGTATGTCTGGTGGGAGAGAATTCCAGTGATATGGTCCTGCTGTGGATAGCGCTCTTTTATCGATGGAGTTATGTTTAGTGGAGCTGCTGGGAGGAACTTGTAGGGCGCTTCTATATGCATATCTGGTAGGTCTTGAAGAAGAGTGTAATTTGAGAGGTATGGTTAGTTGTAGCGAGGATTGATGATATATGGCTTTGTGAATGATGGTCAGCGTCTTGAAGAGTATTCTGGAATGTATGGGTAGCCAATGGAGTATTTTTAGTATCGGAGTGATGTGGTCCATCCTGCGTGTGTTAGTAAGGATCCTGGCTGCTGCATTTTGTAGCATCTGGAGGGGTTTGGTGGAGGAGGCTGGGAGACCAAGTAGTAGAGCGTTGCAGTAATCGATTTTCGAGAAAATTATGGCTTGGAGGACCGATCTGTAGTCATGGAAGTGGAGTAGTGGTCTTAATTGTTTTAGGACCTGAAGTTTATAAAAGCCCTCTTTTGTGGTGTTATTAATGAATTTTTTGAGGTTTATTCTGGTGTCTAGGGTGGTTCCAAGGTCTCTAACTTGATTTACTGATGGTAGGTTTGTGATGCTGGCTGGTGGGTTGTTGTCGTTGGGGGCGATGACCAGAAGCTCAGTTTTGGAAATATTGAGAACCAGGCTGAGGCTCATGAGGAGGGTATTAATGGCGTAGAGGCAGCTGTTCCAGTAGGTTAGGATGTCGGACATAGGATCCTTGATGGGGATAATGATCTGCACGTCGTCCGCATAAATGAAAAAGGTGAGATTGAGTAGTTGGCATAATGGGAGATTGAGTAGTTGGCATAATGGGAGGAGATAGATATTGAATAGGGTCGGGGATAGCAATGAACCCTGGGGTACTCCTTGCTTGGACGTTATGGGTGAAGATTCTTTGTTGCTTATTTTTACTTTGAAATATCTGTCACTTAGAAAAGATCTTAGCCAGTGGAGTGCAGATCCTGAGATGCCTATTTCCGTCAGGCGGTTGATGAGGATTGTATGGTTAACAGTGTCAAATGCAGCAGAAATGTCTAGAAGGACCAGCAGGTATGATTGACCTTTGTCGAGGCCCATCAGGATGTTGCCCGTTAATGAGAGAAGAAGCGACTCTGTGTTCCTGTGTTTCCTAAATCCAAATTGTGATGGATGTAGAATGTCGTGTGTGTCCAGGAAGTCTGTGAGACGAGAGTTGACCAATTTTTCCATTATCTTGGTTATAAAAGGTAAGTTGGCGATTGGGCAGAGGTTTGCAAGGTTAGCTGGGTCCAGATTGGGTTTTTTTAGTAGAGGTTTCAGGGAGGCTGTTTTTAAAGCGTTCGGGACAATTCCATTAGAGAGTGAGCAGTTTATGATGTCGGCCAGAGGTTTGGCGACGGTGTTAGGGATTGTGAGAAAGAGTTTGGTCGGGATTTGGTCTGTTGGGTGCGATGAGGGTTTCATATTCTTGATGATAGCTTCAATTTCTAAGGGTGATGTGGGGTCAAAAGATTCTAGTACTTATTTGTTAATCCTTGAGGCATAGTTTTGGTGCATTTGAGGCTGGTAGTTTAAAGGAGGGGTGGAGGTAGGTGGTGTGGTAAGTAGATTTTTGACTTTGTTATCAAAGAAAATTGCTAGCTCATTAGATTTGTTTTGGGCCTCTTCTTCGGGGATGGTGGGAGGATTCGATGTGGTGAGTGCTGCCACATAAGAGAATAGAATTTTGGGGTCGTATAGGAATCCGTGAATTTTTTTAGCATAGAAGTCCCTTTTTGTGCGAAGAATGGTGGCTCTATAATATGTTATTGCCGTTCTGTAGGAGGCTTGTGTGATAGGCGAGGGATCCTTCCTCCAGCGTTGTTCTTTGTGTTGAAGGTCTTGCTTGAGTTTTCTTAATTCAGTGGAAAACCAGGGTTTTTTGTTGGTGCGTGCGGGGTTGATCTCTTTGGAAGTTAAAGGACATATTTTGTCTGCTGCTGCATGAGTGATAGCCATGAGTTCAACACATTGTCCGGGTTTGTGAGGTCCAGGTTAGATAGGTCTTATGACACCTAGATCTCTTTCTTGGGTTGTAGCACCTAATATGGAACCCAACATTGTGTAATTTTAGCATGGGTTATTTTTCCCTATATGCATCACCTTGCATTTATCCACATTAAATTTCATCTGCCATTTGGATGCCCAATTTTCCAGTCTCACAAGGTCTTCCTGCAATTTATCACAAGCTGCTTGTGATTTAACTACTCTGAACAATTTTGTGTCATCTGCAAATTTGATTATCTCACTCGTCGTATTTCTTTCCAGATCATTTATAAATATATTGAAAAGTAAGGGTCCCAATACAGATCCCTGAGGCACTCCACTGTCCACTCCCTTCCACTGAGAAAATTGCCCATTTAATCCTACTCTCTGTTTCCTGTTTTTTAGCCAGTTTGCAATCCAAGGACATTGCCACCTATCCCATGACTTTTTACTTTTCCTAGAAGCCTCTCATGAGGAACTTTGTCAAACGCCTTCTGAAAATCCAAGTATACTATATCTACCGGTTCACCTTTATCCACATGTTTATTAACTCCTTCAAAAAAGTGAAGCAGATTTGTGAGGCAAGAGTTGCCTCATATATCTGGGTAAAGCCATGCTGACTTTGTTCCATTAAACCATGTCTTTCTATATGTTCTGTGATTTTGATGTTTAGAACACTTTCCACTATTTTTCCTGGCACTGAAGTCAGGCTAACCGGTCTGTAGTTTCCCGGATCGCCCCTGGAGCCCTTTTTAAATATTGGGGTTACATTTGCTATCCTTCAGTCTTCAGGTACAATGGATGATTTTAATGATAAGTTACAAATTTTTACTAATAGGTCTGAAATTTCATTTTTTACTTCCTTCAGAACTCTGGGGTGTTAACCATCCGGTCCAGGTGATTTACTACTCTTCAGTTTGTCAATCAGGCTTACCACATCTTCTAGGTTCACCGTGATTTGCTTCACTCCATCTGAATCATTACTCATGAAAACCTTCTCCATTACGGGTACCTCCCCAACATCCTCTTCAGTAAACACCGAAGCAAAGAAATCATTTAATCTTTCCGCGATGGCCTTATCTTCTCTAAGTGCCCCTTTAACCCTTCGATCATCTAACGGTCCAACTGACTCCCTCACAGGCTTTCTGCTTCGGATATATTTTAAAAAGTTTTTACTGTGAGTTTTTGCCTCTACAGCCAACTTCTTTTCAAATTCTATCTTAGCCTGTCTTCTCAATGTCTTACATTTAACTTGCCAATGTTTATGCTTTATCCTATTTTCTTCTGTTGGATCCTTCTTCCAATTTTTGAATGAAGATCTTTTGGCTAAAATAGCTTCTTTCACCTCCCCTTTTAACCATGCCGGTAATCGTTTTGCCTTCTTTCCACCTTTCTTAATGTGTGGAATACATCTGGACTGTGCTTCTAGAATGGTATTTTTTAACAATGACCTCGCCTCTTGGACATTTTTTACTTTTGTAGCTGCTCCTTTCAGTTTTTTTCTAACAATTTTTCTCATTTTATCAAAGTTTCCCTTTTGAAAGTTTAGCACGAGAGCCTTGGATTTGCACACTGTTCCTTTTCCAGTCATTAAATCAAATTTGATCATATTATGATCACTATTGCCAAGCGGCCCCACCACCGTTACCTCTCTCACCAAGTCCTGTGCTCCACTGAGAATTAGATCTAAAATTGCTCCCTCTCTCGTCGGTTCCTGAACCAATTGCTCCATAAAGCTTTCATTTATTCCATCCAGGAACGTTATCTCTCTAGCGTGACCCGATGATACATTTACCCAGTCTATATTGGGGTAATTGAAGTCTCTCATTATTACTGCACTACCAATTTGGTTAGCTTCCCTAATTTTTCTTAGCATTTCACTGGCCGTCTCACCATCTTGACCAGGTGGACGGTAGTATACCCCTATCACTATAGTCTTCCCTGACACACAAGGGATTTCTACCCATAAAGATTCCACTTTGTATTTAGTCTCATGCAGGATGTTTATCTTGTTGGACTCTATGCCATCCCGGACATAAAGTGCCACACCTCCTCCCGAGTGCTCCTCTCTGTCATTGCGATATAATTTGTACCCCGGTATAGCACTGTCCCATTGGTTATCCTCTTTCCACCATGTCTCTGAGATGCCAGTTAAGTCTATGTCATCATTCACTGCTATACATTCTAATTCTCCCATCTTACTTCTTAGACTTCTGGCATTAGCATATAAACATTTCAAAGTTTGTTTTTTGTTTGTATTTTCATTCTGCTTTTTAATTGATAGGGATAAGTTAGAATTTTTTAGCTCAGGTGAGTTTTTAGTTACAGACACTTGGACTACTTTTCTAATTATTGGAACCTCACTGTCGGGATGCCCTAATTCTAATGCATCATTAGTATCCTTTAAAGATACCTCTCTCCGAACCATACTCTGCTGAGCAACTGTCGGCTTTCCCCTTTGTTCTAGTTTAAAAGCTGCTCTATCTCCTTTTTAAAGGTTAGCGCCAGCAGACTGGTTCCACCCTGGTTAAGGTGGAGCCCATTCCTTCAGAAGAGACTCCCCCTTCCCCAAAAGGTTCCCCAGTTCCTAACAAAACTGAATCCCTCTTCCTTGCACCATCGTCTCATTCACGCATTGAGACTCCGGTGCTCTGCCTGCCTCTGGTGACCTGTGCTTGGAACAGGGAGCATTTCTGAGAATGCTACCCTGGAGGTTCTTGATTTAAGCTTTCTACCTAAGAGCCTAAATTTGGCTTCCAGAACCTCCCTCCCACATTTTCCTATGTCGTTGTTGCCCACATGTACCACGACAGCCGGCTCCTCCCTAGCACTGTCTAAAATCCTATCTAGGTGACGAGTGAGGTCCGCCAACTTCGCACCAGGTAGGCATGTTACCAGGCGATCCTCACGCCCACCAGCCACCCAGCTATCTACATTCCTAATAATCGAATCACCAACTATGAAGGCCGACCTAACCCTTCCCTCCTGGGCAGTAGGCCTTGGGGAGATATCCTCAGTGTGAAAGGACAATGCATCACCTGGAGAGCAGGTCCTTGCTACAGGATCCTTTCCTGCTACACCTGGTTGGTGCTCTCCCATCATGAGACCTTCTTCCTCCAAGGCAGCACCAGGGCTGCCAGTCTGAAGTTGGGACTTGATTACTATGTCCTTGAAGGTCTCATCTATATACCTCTCTGTCTGCCTCAGCTCCTCCAGGTCTGCCACTCTAGCCTCCAGAGATCGGACTCGTTCTCTGAGAGCCAGGAGCTCTTTGCATCGCATGCACATGTAAAACTTCTCACCGGTGGGTAAAAAATCATACATGTGACACTTGATGCAAAAGACTGAGAAGCCCCCCTCTTGCTGCTGGACTGCTGCCTTCATATCAATTTTGATCTGTTCCTAGTTAAGTTTTAGGTTGCTATGGGAGTAGGAATGTGTCTAACTTCCTTTAAATGTATTAGTGAATTCACTATGGGCCAGATTTTCAAAAGCATTTACTCGAGCAAAACTGGTTTTTGCTCGAATAAATACACTTTACTCAAGTAAGTGGGCTTTTCAAAATTGCTACAATATATGCCATTGAATTGTCCATAGGATTTACTCAAGTAAGTGCACTTTACTCGAGTAAATAGCTTTTGAAAATTGCTTCGATAGTATGTCACATTTACATGCGTAACTCCTTTGAAAATTACCCCCTATGTGTCTGGTAGTGGTCTACCGGGGTCTGATCGAATTCTCAATAAAGTTTTTGTTGATGGGGTTTTTTTTTTTTTTTTGTGAAAGTGGCAGCTGCCTATAAATTAAGGGATGAGCTAGGGGTGGGTGGGCGAGGAGTGGAAGGGTTGGGAAATACAAACAGTCTAACTTCAGTTAGTCAGCCTGAGTGACTCACTGCTCCCTTGATTAACAAATGTTGGTCCCTATTCAAACCCAATCACACTACCTCAACACCTTTCCAAACTGAGCTGAACTATTCAACTTTTTTACTTTGGTATACACTGCTCCTAGCTTATTTCTAGCTTCTGGCTACTTTTTGGGTTGTTGTTTTTTTGTGGGGTTTTTTTTTCAATACAAGCACTCAGTTAGTATTAAATACAAACACTCAGCTCTTTAAAAGTCTGGAGAACACTCAGTTCTCCAGACTTTTAAAAATAAACACACTACCTACTGCTACCTTATTGACTGACTAAAAATACAAACAGTCTAACTTGTTTATTCACTGCCTACCTACTGCTACCTTATTGACTGACTATTTAAAAATGCAAACAGTCTAACTTGTTTATTCACTGCCTTTCTATTAAAGGCACAAACACACAAACACACTAAATAATATTCCCAAATAGTTAACTTTGCCCCAATACTTTTAAAAAAGACAATGTCCCAAGCAAAAACTTACTGATTCCTTTCAGCCACCAGCAAGGTGGCTTGAAAGTCACTAACGCTTTTCGTCGTTCTGATCATTTGTTCTTCCTGTTCAGGGGAGCTAAAAAGGGTGAAAAGGCGTCTAAGGTATCTTTGTCTCGTTGGTTGAAAGAGATAATCTCTGCAGCTTATGTAGCAAAAAGAAGAGCGGTTCCGGTGGGTCTTAGAGCACATTCAACTCGAGCTCAGGCGCTGTCCTGGGTTGAGTGTCAGCTGGTGTCTCCCCAAGAGATCTGTAGAGCCGTGGTGTGGTCTTCATTGCACGCTTTTACCAAGCATTACCGTTTGGATGTGCGGGCCTTGGAGGTACCCCCTTTTGGAGAGTGTGTTCTTCGAGTGGGTCTTTCGGGTTCCCGCCCAGTGTAAAAGGGCTTTGGTACATCCTGCTTGTCTGGACTGATCTGGGTATGTTCAGGAAAGGAAAATTGGTTCTTACCTGCTAATCTTTATTCCTGTAATACCACAGATCAGTCCAGAGGCCCGCCCTGAGGATCTCTGCCGAAAGACTGCTTGGTCTACTGCTGTATTTATTTGCAAAGCAGATTTGCCATTTTTTGGCTTCAATTTCTAGGTTTAGTGTTTTCTGCATGGTTATCTAGTTAGTCAGGGCTATCCCTGTTGGGAGCCTCGTTTGCCCTTTAGTTTTCTTAACTTGGCTTGGGTATCGATTAATACTGAGGGACTGCAGGTGGCATTCTCGAATATGTGGCAGTGCCCAAAGTCTTGTTCTAATAAAACCCGCTTGTCTGGACTGATCTGTGGTATTACAGGAATGAAAATTAGCAGGTAAGAACCAATTTTCCTTTCCAACTTCTTTACTGATAGGTGATTAGATGACTGATTTGTGTTTACAGCTTCAGTTCATTTCTTGGTTAAAGATCAATAAATGAAGGCATTTTATTTATACTGAATTCCTTCTTCCCAATTACTCCAAATTCTCCAAGTTTATCAGACTGAAATTTGTTCCTCCTTCAGTCCCAAATTGTATCTTTAGCTCTGAAGATGTTTAAAATGCAGTCTCAATATTTTATCAGAACTTAGTCCCAGATTTGTTTATCATCCTAAATCCTCTTTAATCCTTTAAGTCCTTGGCAGCACTTGAAGGACACTTCACTTCCCTTTATATTTCCCCTGAGTTAGCGGCAATAAAGTTCTTGTTACCTTTATTTTGTATCGTCTAGTTTTCTTCTCTCTTTTGACATTGGCAGGGATCATGTCCTTCAAATGAATTCCTCCAAGCTCCTTAGGCCATTTCAGGGTAAAGGCACCTGACACTCGATGGTTTGGCTACTTGAGTCCCGGGTACCAAGGGCCATCAGCTCTAAGTGGAACAAAAATAGTCTTTGAACCCAAAAAGGAGAAAAATCATAAACAAGACAGGAATGTTTAGTAAACTTCCTTACCTCAAAACAGAGGAGACCGTGCAAAAGACAGTTTATTCATGTCACTGCATTGGGTCACTGTCAAGTCTGCATTGGGTCACTGTCAAGTCTGTCTGCTGAAGGAGACATAGCACACTGCAGGTCTTTCTTACCCCAAATTCAGTGTTGAATGCAGGGATGCCCCAGTCCACTGCAACAAAGGGGACTGGCTCTCACAGGGAATGCTCCAAAAATTGGCTTAAAAAGAGTCCAAAGAAAGCTTAAAGGCTGGATAGACAGCTTAACGGGAAGCTGACCCCTACATGGGAAAACTTCCATATCCTTTCCCATAAACTAGGAAAAAATGTAAGACAGGAGGCAGAGAGTCCCTGCCTCCTTGAAAAAATAACTAAAAATCCATGAGGACAGATGGTGCTTTGGGATGATAAACAGCTAGTACACACCATCTGCTGTTCCCACAGAGGGGAGTAAAACCCAAACCTCTCTCAGTAATTTCTACACAGAATTTCTAAAAGGTACACTCCTTTTAGTTAGTGAAACCAAAGGTTCCCTACATACTGTTGGACCAGCCACAGCAGGCGCCAGCTTCATCACTCCAGGAAGATCTAGGCAGGAATGGAACTTATCTTCTCTGCAGCTGGAAAGCTTCTCTGCAGGTCTTCATCAGTGGATCATGACGGAAGGTCACCAGTGTAAACTGTAATTCCCCTGATATATATGCTTCTATTGCCCAGGCCCCCTTCTCACTCCTAGATGCCACAAGGAGACATTTTTTGTAGAATAATTAGTGTGTTTTATTATCAGAAATTTGTTAGTTATGGCAATATATTATAGCAAATGTGATGGGGAGTTGTAATTGCAAAGCATAGTAAGAGAGAGAGACAAAGCAAGCAAAAATCTTTTATTCATTACGTATTATGTATGAACTAAATCACAGATTTACCTATTATCTGCTCATTATTGTAAATTTCCATACATGGCTATAAGCTAGCATGTTAGCTACACCCATGTCTGACATCACTACATTGATCTGATATTGATTGGAAATTGGCATGATTGTCTGAGTTATCTAGTTTTTACTGTAATCTAGCACATATAAACCTCCAGAAGTAAAACTGTTTGTAATCGCCTCTTCACTAGGGCTCACCTTCAGGTGCTGCAGGGTTGAGAAAAATTGACTAGATCTGGATCAGGATTTATCTAGTGAGGAACAATTTCTTTTATAAGGCCAAGGGGAATTCACTCCGTCCAAATTAATAGTCCACACCCAGAGCTTTGTTCCGCAACAAAAAACCGAATTTATTTAGAGTCCTCCAAACCAAAGTGCAGTAAAAGGCAGAAACAGTCAGCAAAATAGTCCACACATTCAGGAAGAATAAAGCACAACGTTTCTGACAGTCCCAGCAGTACTTTCTCATTTCTCTTGAGTACAAATCCAATTACGATTTTCCCTCCAACATCCTTTTCCCTTGCTTTAGGCCCCACTGAATAATGGGAAACCTCTTGTATTCTACTCCCTGGCAACAGATTTCCCCAGACAAGAATTGGTACACCACTAACTATGGATACTGTTCCCTCCAGCTGGCTTGTGCCTTTACCAGTGAGAGTTTACAGATCTTTCTAGTAGATCCAAACAAAGCCATAGCTGAGCCCTTCTATCTTCAGGCCTTAACTCCTTACTTTTCCTCACAACTCCTGTTACCTACCCTTATGACTCATTGAAGTCATCATATATAACCACCTCTAAAATACATTCCATTTGAGGAAAGGTCTCTCCTTTCACTCTCTTAACGCACACCTCCTTGAACCTCCTATTGCTGGAAAGTTCTACATTTTATTGAATAGTACATGTTCCAATATTTTTCCATAACTCTTCACTTGCATCTAGTTTATTACTAACACAATGGAGCTATTCCAATTTGTTACATAGATACAACTGGGCAGAAACTCCCAACCTTATTACCAAGCCGACATCCTGATGTTTATTGAGGGAATTCAGTAAAAGTAGCTCATGTTCTTATCACCAACAGTAGACTCTCACTCCCCTCCCCTCTCCTCTTGTCTCTAGCATCTATGGCTGAACCAAAGTTCTGCAGATTGGAATTCTGCCCTGTTTAAAGCCATGGTAGATACGTTCTTTGCAAGCTCTTCACAGAAAGCAGGCCTACAAACACATCCATTTTCCCCACAGTAAATAGAACCAATGTCTGTAGTCTTGTTGGCTCCCAATAATGTTCAGGAGATTCAGAGTTGCATTTCTTTTACAAAGATGTTGAAAGAAAGACCAAGAGCGTTAGAATGAGGAAAAATCCCCTAGCATACTTCCCTTTTTCTCCTCAACTCTTTTTCCTCCAATTCTGAGTGGTGGGAGCTCTCCGCTCACTCTTTATTCTTCACCACTTGTCTAGGATCAAAGAATCTTCTTTGCTTGGCTTCAGTAATTGTCATTTTCAAACTTGCAGGCTTCATTTTGCAGAACCCGAGCAGAGGTGACTCGGGCAGCACCTGGAGAAGTGGAAAATTGTAGGGAGCTATATATACAGATTCTTGCTGCTCTGGTTAGGGTAGAAATAGCTTATTTAGGCTCTTACATTGAGAACCAGGTTCCTACCTTTGAAGTACTGTAATTTGAACTTGTTAAATGGTGGATTTTGTTTAAGCTCTCTGGATAAAGAAATCGAGCACTCATTGTCAAATAAATAATTCAAGCAAAAAAGATGGAATTGTATGTCATTTTCAAAAAGCATAGAATACATTTAAAATAATCATCATAAATTGCAACTCAGATTACAAAGTTATCATCTGTTTTTAACTAGCAAAAAGTGCTCTGGTATTCAAATGCAAAATTACTTAAATTTCATGGTGCTTGCAGAAGTGCCCCGTCATGCCTGTATATAATCTGGAACAGCCTTTATCAAGGATAAGTTTCTTCACATGCTCTTGTGAACTAGGCAAGTATCAAACACTTTATCTACCAAATTTTCATTGTATTGCAATAGCCTCTGGATTAATAACATTCTGTCATTTTTTGGTTTGTATTGTTTGGACTTTGCTCTAATGCAGTATTCCAGAAAAGACAGACAAAACTGAGTGTGTTGAAAAGCTTTTTTGTGAGCGATGTATTATGGTCTAAGTCAGGGGTCGGGAACCAATGGCTCGTGAGCCAGATGTGGCTCTTTTGATGGCTGCATCTGGCTCCCAGACAAATCTTTAATAAAAAAGTCAAAATCTAACAAAAACCCTCACCCTCCTGACGCCCCCCAAGACCTCCAAAATTAATTTACTACAACCCCCCACCCTCCTGACCTCCCAAGACCTGCCAAAAGTCCCTGGTGGTCCAGCAGGGGTCCAGGAGCGGTCCAGGAGCGATTTCCTGGACTTGGGCTGTCGGCTGCCAGTAGTCAAAATGGCGTCGACGGCCCTTTGCCCTCACTATGTCACTGGGGTCGACTAATGGCGGCGGTAGCCCCTGTGACATAGTAAGGGCAAAGGGCCGTCGGCTGCCAGTAATCAAAATGCATGTTATAAAATCGGGGGTTGACGCGCGCAAGGGGGTGCACACTAGTGCACCTTGCGCACGCCAACACTTGTGTGCTTCCCCTGTTCCCTTCCTCCTAAACTGACCTTCCGACTCCTTCCCCTAACCTTTCCCCCCGCCCTACTCTAACCCCTCCCCAATTTCTTATCTCGCCTTTTGCACCTGCCAAGTTGCACACACCGGCAGCCTGCCAGCACTCGATCCTCCGACACAGTGGCAAATGGCGGCTGTGTCAGAGGCCTCTGGCCACGCCCCCATCCTGCCTTTTGCCCCACCCCGCCACCGCCCCTTTAGTAAAGCCCCGGGACATACACGCATCCTGGGGCTTTACGTGCGTCACCGGGCCTTTTGAAAATAGGCCCGGCATGCATAAGGCACTCTATGCATGTAAATCTTTTAAAATTCGGCCCATAATTAATAGATAATTGTAAGTTACTTACAGTTACAAATAATAGATTCAAAACCTAATTTTTCCAGCTGCACAACCAACATTACCTTTCCTCTTGATATCAAATTGAAGAAACAAGGACTATAAACACAATGCACGGGCATGTACAGTAAGTTCAAACTGAGTTTCACCATATTGCTCAAGTAGATTTCTTGAAAGATAGAAATATCAGTTTGCTGCTACCATAGAATCACAAAATCCCATGCAGCATCCCACGGCTCCAGTCTTGGGGCAAAGGAATGAGTTTCCATGGAAACCAGGAAGAGACTCATGCTTATCCGTTGGACATACCAAATGTTATTTGCGAATCAAAGTTGCTGTGGATTTACCCTAGCTGTGTCACCATCTGCACTCATACCTGTGACATAAGTGAATGGATGTTTGTATGTAGTGGGATTGCATGGTTTTAGGTGCAGTAAATAAACAATGGGGCCAATATGCAGATAGTTTTTCCAGCTAAATTTGGGTCTTATCTAGACAAATAACAGGTTTTAAATTTCCAGCTGCTCTAAATATTTCCATCTTAACCAGCTAACTTAGCCAGATAAAAGTTAGTTGGATAAGTTGGAGGCATGCTTGGATGGAGTTAAGTTAGCTGGTCATGCCTGAGAGCAGTCCTAAAGTTAGATAAACGTATCTGGCTAGCTAGGATTTTATCTGGCTATATTCAGTGGAGCACCTAATTGGCAGCTTGATTGTCTGTTTGCTATGCTGCTGAATATTGATCTTTATATACACATGTAGTACATGTGCAAGTTTCAAATGTGCAGATATGCTTGCAAGAGGCTTGTAAGCCTAGAACAAAGGGGAAAGCCGACAGTCGCTCAGCAGCGCATGGTTCGGAGAGAGGTATCTTTAAAGGATACTAATGATGCATTAGAATTTATTTATTTATTTATTTAGCATTTTTATATACCGACTTTCCAATAACAGAATTACTGATCAATTCGGTTTACATTTTAACAGAACAATAACATTGACAAGTAAATGTCTTACAAAGAACAGGTCGATATAACTTGGATAAGTAAATATGGGGTTAACCAGTAAAGATACATTGCCTAATATAGGTATAAGTAAAAGATACAGTGCCTAATGTAGGTTAAATAAACAATTGCTAATTATAAGACTAGGTTATGATCTTCGACTGCCATAGATTAAGTGAGTTCTATAGATGATCTAAATAGCTCTCAGGTGGGTAATCATTGGCCGAGATGTTCCACAGGAAGCTGTTATGGGAATGCTTGGTTGAACAACCAAGTCTTGAGTCTTTTTTTAAATGTAGATGAGCATTGCACTGCTCTGAGTTCTGGTGGGAGAGAGTTCCAGATTTTGGGGCCCGCTGTAGAGAAGGCTCTTTTGCTTAATGCTGACTTCATCGGTGGTGTATGTAGGTTGTTTTTATAGGCTTGTCTTACTGGTCTGGAGGAGGTGTGGAATCGGAGAGGGATTTTGAGCTCGAGTGGTGCCAAGTTGTGTAGAGCCTTGTGGGTTATTGAGAGCACTTTGAATAGTATTCTGAATTTCACGGGTAGCCAGTGTAGGGTTTTCAAAATAGGTGATATGTGGTCTCTTTTATTGGACTTGGTTAAGATCCTTGCTGCTGCGTTTTGCAGCATCTGTAGGGGTTTTATGGCGTTAGCGGGGAGGCCTAGTAGAAGCGAGTTGCAATAATCTATTTTCGTGAGAATGATAGCTTGTAGCACTAAACGGAAATCTTGGAAATGGAGGAGAGGTCTCAACCTTTTCAAAACTTGTAATTTGAAGAATCCATCCTTTACGATATTATTTATGAGAGATCTGTAATTCATTTGATTATCAAGGATAACCCCTAGATTTCTGACTTGTGTGGACATTGTTAATTGAGAAGACAAGATGGTACTGGGATGTGTGTGGGTTCCGTCTTGGGAGATAAGGAGGTATTCTGTTTTGCTTTGATTTAGAATCAGATTGAGGCTCGTGAGCAAGTTGTTGATGGCTAGTTGGCAAGAGTTCCAGAAGTCCAGGGTTTTTTGGAGAGATTCAGTGATAGGAATCATTATCTGCACATCGTCTGCGTATAAGTAGTGTATGAGATTTAGATTAATGAGGAGCTGGCAGAGTGGTAGAAGGTATATATTGAATAAGGTTGGAGAAAGTGACGAGCCTTGTGGGACTCCTAAGGTGCAGGTGACTGGTTGCGAAACTTCCTTGTTGACCTTGACCTTGTACTGTCTGTTCTGTAAGAATGATTTGAACCATTTGAGGGCCTCATCTCTGATGCCAATGTCTGACAGACGAACTATTAATGTGTTATGATTGACCATGTCAAATGCCGCCGAGAGATCAAGTAGGATGAGAAGACAAGGGTGTCGGTTTTCCAGGTTTAGTAATATGGAATCCGTTAGTGAGATAAGTTGAGTTTCCGTGCTTCGTGATTGGCGGAAACCGAACTGAGCTGGAGACAGAATGTTGTTATCGTTTAGGTATTCAGTTAGTTGTTTGTTTACAACACGTTCCATGATTTTTGCGATGAAAGGTAGATTTGCAATTGGGCGAAAATTGGATGGGTTTTCTGGAGAAAGACTAGATTTTTTTAGTAGTGGTTTTACGATTGCCATTTTTAGTGGGTCAGGTACTAGCCCTTGGGAGAAGGAGCAGTTGAATTAGGATTAGAATTAGAATTAGAATTAGGGCATCCCGACAGTGAGATTCCAATAATTAGAAAAGTAGTCCAAGTGCCTGTAACTAAAAACTCACCTGAGCTAAAACATTCTAACTTATCCCTATCAATTAAAAAGCAGAATGAAAATACAAACAAAAAACAAACTTTGAAATGTTTGTATGCTAATGCCAGAAGTCTAAGAAGTAAGATGGGAGAATTAGAATGTATAGCAGTAAATGATGACATAGACTTAATTGGCATCTCAAAGACATGATGGAAAGAGGATAACCAATGGGACAGTGCTATACCAGGGTACAAATTATATCGCAATGACAGAGAGGAGCACTCGGGAGGAGGTGTGGCACTTTATGTCCGGGATGGCATAGAGTCCAACAGGATAAACATCCTGCATGAGACTAAATACAAAATTGAATCTTTATGGGTAGAAATCCCTTGTGTGTCAGGGAAGACTATAGTGATAGGGGTATACTACCGTCCACCTGGTCAAGATGGTGAGATGGACAGTGAAATGCTAAGAGAAATTAGGGAAGCTAAGCAAATTGGTAGTGCAGTAATAATGGGAGACTTCAATTACCCCAATATAGACTGGGTAAATGTATCATCGGGTCACGCTAGAGAGATAACGTTCCTGGATGGAATAAATGATAGCTTTATGGAGCAATTGGTTCAGGGACCGACGAGAGAGGGAGCAATTTTAGATCTAATTCTCAGTGGAGCACAGGACTTGGTGAGAGAGGTAACGGTGGTGGGGCCACTTGGCAATAGTGATCATAATATGATCAAATTTGATTTAATGACTGGAAAAGGAACAGTGTGCAAATCCAAGGCTCTCGTGCTAAACTTTCAAAAGGGAAACTTTGATAAAATGAGAAAAATTGTTAGAAAAAAACTGAAAGGAGCAGCTACAAAAGTAAAAAATGTCCAAGAGGCGTGGTCATTGTTAAAAAATACCATTCTAGAAGCACAGTCCAGATGTATTCCACACATTAAGAAAGGTGGAAAGAAGGCAAAATGATTACCGGCATGGTTAAAAGGGGAGGTGAAAGAAGCTGTTTTAGCCAAAAGATCTTCATTCAAAAATTGGAAGAAGGATCCAACAGAAGAAAATAGGATAAAGCATAAACGTTGGCAAGTTAAATGTAAGACATTGATAAGACAGGCTAAGAAAGAATTTGAAAAGAAGTTGGCTGTAGAGGCAAAAACTCACAGTAAAAACTTTTTTAAATATATCCGAAGCAGAAAGCCTGTGAGGGAGTCAGTTGGACCGTTAGATGATCGAGGGGTTAAAGGGGCACTTAGAGAAGATAAGGCCATCGCGGAAAGATTAAATGATTTCTTTGCTTCGGTGTTTACTGAAGAGGATGTTGGGAAGGTACCCGTAATGGAGAAGGTTTTCATGGGTAATGATTCAGATGGACTGAATCAAATCACGGTGAACCTAGAAGATGTGGTAGGCCTGATTGACAAACTGAAGAGTAGTAAATCACCTGGACTGGATGGTATACACCCCAGAGTTCTGAAGGAACTAAAAAATGAAATTTCAGACCTATTAGTAAAAATTTGTAACTTATCATTAAAATCATCCATTGTACCTGAAGACTGGAGGATAGCAAATGTAACCCCAATATTTAAAAAGGGCTCCAGGGGCGATCCGGGAAACTACAGACCAGTTAGCCTGACTTCAGTGCCAGGAAAAATAGTGGAAAGTGTTCTAAACATCAAAATCACAGAACATATAGAAAGACATGGTTTACTGGAACAAAGCATGGCTTTACCTAGGGCAAGTCTTGCCTCACAAATCTGCTTCACTTTTTTGAAGGAGTTAATAAACATGTGGATAAAGGTGAACCGGTAGATATAGTATACTTGGATTTTCAGAAGGCGTTTGACAAAGTTCCTCATGAAAGGCTTCTAGGAAAAGTAAAAAGTCATGGGATAGGTGGCAATGTCCTTTCGTGGATTGCAAACTGGCTAAAAGACAGGAAACAGAGAGTAGGAATAAATGGGCAATTTTCTCAGTGGAAGGGAGTGGACAGTGGAGTGTCTCAGGGATCTGTATTGGGACCCTTACTTTTCAATATA
Source organism: Rhinatrema bivittatum (assembly GCF_901001135.1). Classification (NCBI taxonomy): domain Eukaryota; kingdom Metazoa; phylum Chordata; class Amphibia; order Gymnophiona; family Rhinatrematidae; genus Rhinatrema; species Rhinatrema bivittatum. The sequence continues at coordinate 29,582,813 of NC_042624.1, read as the reverse complement.
TTTATAAATGATCTGGAAAGAAATACGACGAGTGAGATAATCAAATTTGCAGATGACACAAAATTGTTCAGAGTAGTTAAATCACAAGCAGCTTGTGATAAATTGCAGGAAGACCTTGTGAGACTGGAAAATTGGGCATCCAAATGGCAGATGAAATTTAATATGGATAAATGCAAGGTGATGCATATAGGGAAAAATAACCCATGCTAAAATTACACAATGTTGGGTTCCATATTAGGTGCTACAACCCAAGAAAGAGATCTAGGTGTCATAAGACCTATCTAACCTGGACCTCACAAACCCGGACAATGTGTTGAACTCATGGCTATCACTCATGCAGCAGCAGACAAAATATGTCCTTTAACTTCCAAAGAGATCAACCCCGCACGCACCAACAAAAAACCCTGGTTTTCCACTGAATTAAGAAAACTCAAGCAAGACCTTCAACACAAAGAACAACGCTGGAGGAAGGATCCCTCGCCTATCACACAAGGTGATGCATATAGGGAAAAATAACCCATGCTATAATTACACAATGTTGGGTTCCATATTAGGTGCTACAACCCAAGAAAGAGATCTAGGTGTCATAGTGGATAACACATTGAAATCATCGGTACAGTGTGCTGCGGCAGTCAAAAAAGCAAACAGAATGTTGGGCATTATTAGAAAGGGAATGGCGAATAAAACGGAAAATGTTATAATGCCTCTGTATCGCCCATGGTGAGACCGCACCTTGAATACTGTGTACAATTCTGGTCGCCGCATCTCAAAAAAGATATAATTGCGATGGAGAAGGTACAGAGAAGGGCTACCAAAATGATAAGGGGAATGGAACAACTCCCCTATGAGGAAAGACTAAAGAGGTTAGGACTTTTCAGCTTGGAGAAGAGACGACTGAGGGGGGGATATGATAGAGGTGTTTAAAATCATGAGAGGTCTAGAACGGGTAGATGTGAATCGGTTATTTACTCTTTCGGATAGTAGAAAGACTAGGGGGCACTCCATGAAGTTAGCATGGGGCACATTTAAAACTAATCTGAGAAAGTTCTTTTTTACTCAATGCACAATTAAACTCTGGAATTTGTTGCCAGAGGATGTGGTTAGTGCAGTTAATATAGCTGTGTTTAAAAAAGGATTGGATAAGTTCTTGGAGGAGAAGTCCATTACCTGCTATTAAGTTCACTTAGGGGCGGATTTTCAGCGCCCTGCTCGCCTAAATCCGCCCAAAACCGGGCGGATTTAGGCGAGCAGGGCCCTGCGCGCCGGTAAGCCTATTTTACATAGGCCTACCGGCGCGCGCAGACCCCGGGACTCGCGTACGTCCCGGGGTTTTCGGAGGGGGGCGTGTAGCGGGCGGGCCCGGTCGACGCGGCGTTTCGGGGGCGTGTCGGCCGCGTTTTGGGGGCGGGTAGGGGGCGTGGCTACGGCCCGGGGGCGTGGCCGCGCCCTCCGTACCCGCCCCCAGGTCGCGGCCCGGCGCGCAGCAGGCCCGCTGGCGCGCGGGGATTTACGTCTCCCTCCGGGAGGCGTAAATCCCCCGACAAAGGTAAGGGGGGGGTGTAGACAGGGCCAGGGTGGGTGGGTTAGGTAGGGGAAGGGAGGGTAAGGTGAGGGGAGGGCAAAGGAAAGTTCCCTCTCTTTAATCAAGCCTACCCAGACCTAAACCCCCCCTAGCTTCTTACAAATACTTCAATTCTTAACAGCCTACCTTGTAAATTGCTAACCTCCTGTAAATTGCTACATTATTCAACTGCCTACTTTGTACTCCGTATGATGTCTACTGTAAATTTGTAAATAATGCCCTTTTGTTAGCACTTGCTCCACTGTTCTCATGTTATCTCTATCCTTTTTTCCTCCCTCTCTCTCTCTCAGTTCTTTTTCCTCCTGTTCCCTTCCCCTATCCCTGTTCATTGTATTTCTTAAGTTTTATGTAAATCATTATGATGTCCATTCGAATAATGGTATAAAAAAAGTTAATAAATAAATAAATAAATAAGTATAAGTACCAAAGAATTCATAAATTAATAGAATACCTTGTATTGCACAGGAGTTAGCCCCAAATAGCTGGTATTGCACAGGAATCATCCCTAAGCGCCAAGAGGTTTTTACACATTTTTCTAAATAACAAATACCTGGTACTATACAGAATCAACCCCAAACATCATCTTAAAAAGAGAAGTTTTTAACTTTTTCCTAAATAGTGTGGGATCGGAGATTAGACAGGGTGAGGATTTTAGAGCGATGGACCTGCTAAAGAAAATGCTTGGTAACAGGCCTCCACCAGGTGAACAGTTCGAAAAGATAGGACCTATGAGTCCACTATTTGTGGAACACAGAGCACAGGCGGGCACTTACACCTGTAAAATTGCACCGATCCAAGGTGCTATATTATTCAGTAGCTTTGAGTACTCTCATGGCAATTTTTACTTAATACGCTATTCAATAGGCAACCAGTGCAGAGATTTAAGCACTTGAGTTATATGGTCACGAAGATTGGATAATTCTGGCAGCAGCATGCTGAGCAATCTGTAAAGCACTCAATGTAGTATTGGGAATGCCAATGAAAAGGGAATTGCAATAATCAATTTCAGTGAGCACTAGTGCCAGCAATACTGATCAAGAATCATCAGTCTCAAGTAAGGTTTTAGTCTGCATAATATGCAAAGTATAAAATATGTCTTTACCTTGGCTCTCATAGATCTGAGTCTATTATAACACCTAAATTATGGACTTGTGATAACACTGGTAGTTTGTACCCCTCAAATTCAAATGCAAATGCAGTATAAGAGGGAGTAAATCTACTCAAAAATCAGGATTTGTAAAGTGATGTTTTGTGTATTGAAATGTTAAATTTTGTGCATCACTTGGACAGCTAAATTTGGTTGGGAGGGCAGTTTATAAACATGATAGATAAATACAGCCCCTAGCCCATTCAGTATTAAAAGAGGACAGCCTTGCTGCTAACAACTAAAAGATGCATACCTTTCAGAATTGATTTAATTGAGGGAAAAAACTGTTTTCTTTTTGTGTTAGAAGATGCCAGGAAATGGAATATAGTTACGTCAGGACTTCTTGGCTGGAAGAACTCCAGCAGAATAGCTTTTTGTGTTCTTTCACCCACTCAGGAAAGGGATGAAGGAATTCATGCCTTCTGCTGAGCTTAGTGCTGAAGCTGTGTCTGGGCCACAGACGGACTCAGCAGTGAGTGCGCCTCCAGCAATTGGTTACAGAACGGACTGTACAGTCCAAAATGAGGCAGTTGGCCACCCTAGACCCTATCAGGGTATCTGTACTCAGGGCTGGCCATCCAGGGTGCATCGCAACATGTACATTTGCACAGAGTAGCCATTGCCAAGTGCAGCAGCAGAAGTTGCAACACAGATTCCTAGAATCATCAGCGCTTTACAGCACTTTGACCACATCTGTTGTGTATGCAAATAAACAGCTGAACCATGTATTTCTATTCACAATGTATTTTGGTTTGTATTTCGGTCTTTGTTTTTTGTTTTTTTAAAGTCATTTGACTTGCTTTCGTCCAGATGTATGAAGCTCTCTATTGTTCCTACTAGGTGTTTAGGGAATCAGGCTAAATTTTCCGTAGAAAAGGAGGTGTGTAGAAAACATATAGCTTCTAATTCATTAACTCTTTTTTTTTTTTTACTTCTGCCATCCATAGTTATTGGGAGGGCTTAACAAACTATAGTGCTTCTCCTATTACATTAGAATCATGAAGGCAGAAAAAGACCATATGGCCTATCTAGTCTGCCCTTCCACCCAATTAATTTAGCTTTTTTCTTATCCCCTAGATCATGCCAGATGATTGGATTTTTTTCCCCCGTCAGCAGATACAGAGAGTAAAAGTTTTACTGAATTGCTGGTACATAAGACAGTGTGCCACCTGCAATTGTAATATACTTTATGTCTCCAGCAGATGGTGGAGATGCAAAACCTGCAGTCGGATTATGGAGATAAGTTACTCCCAGGGGTGCTAGGTCCTAGTTTGGGATCATCCCCTTGGTTGAGTAGGGTCGAGCAGGGGGTCGTGGCCCTTGTTTGGCTTGTGCCTGGACATTAAGAAGGGCTAGATAGCCAATGGTGCTGGCTCCTCGCATCCCTGATCCTCTTCTCCCTCCCACTGAAAGAAGTCCCTGTGGCCCTGGATGAAGATTACTAAAAGAAAGTAGTTGGTTTCTTCTTGTTTCAGGGATTTTTGGCTGGGTGTTGGCCCCTTTAATAATTAACACTTTGTCTTTTCTTTTTTTTTTTAATGTGGTTGAAGGCTGTCGGGTCACCAGCTGAAGAAGAGCCTCAGCGGTGATTCTGCCTGTGGTGTAGACACAGTTGCTGTGCCTACACCAAAGTGTAGTTGCTGAGGGAGAGAGATGAGCTCAGGGACGTGAATTTTCTCCTGCACCGCACTAAAAATATTGTAGCAGGAAGCACAGTCTGGCATTTGGGGATTGCTATTTGCAGTTGAAGTCTTCAGTGTGTGGGCGGTGGGGGGAGCTATGTGGGAGTCTCTGAATTCTGCAAATGAAAGGCTGCTCAGAAACAGAGGTAGCGCCTGGGCTTTGCTGTGGGCTCTGTAGGGTTTCTTTCAAAGCGAGAATGGTGGCCGTTTTTCTGTTCTGTCCTGTGGTTCTGGGGAACTTGGGAGTGGTGAGGGCTAATTCCCCATTTAGACCCCCTGGTGGGTGGTTCATATTCTAGAGGTGCCCCATGGCAGCGAGAGAGGTCCTTATCCCCAGAATTTGACTTTTTAAAGAACCAGCCTTAAAAAAACAAAAAAAGTACAATATCAATAAGTGGGACACTGCTGAGAGGTCCGGTGGTCCTCTCTCACCCCAAACAGAGACTGACACAGTCTTCTCCTGGCTTGGAAAGGTGGATATTCTTAAGAATTTTCCGGGAGATCTCCCAGGGGCAGATGGTTTGCAGGCTGATGTTTATTTGTGTTCAATGTATGTGGTCCTGCTCCTTCCCTTCCACAGTGAACATTGAACAGAAATATTTGGTAAGCAATTTTGCTTTTTCCTCATCAGCTTCTATATAATCCTCCCCTTCACCTCTGAGTCTTGCAGTGCCACTTTTGCACTTATTTCTGTCAAAAACATACTGTAAAAGTCTTGTCCCCTTATTTTACCATATTTTCTATTTTGTCTTCTATTTGAATTTTTGCATTCCTGGCTACTTTCCCAGCTTCTCTTACAGATATTGTTGCCTGTCTTCCTCTTTCTGCAATCACTTGTAGTTTATGAACGTTAACCTTTTTTCCCTTACCTGTTCAGTTACTTCTTTAGAAAGTCATAGCATCCTCTTTTTCCTCTTTTCTTTATATACTTTCTTAACTAAAAGGTTAGTTGCCCTTATATCTCCTTTTAGTTTTGCCCACTGTTCTTCTGCTTCTCCTAGATTTTTCCTTCCAGCTAACGAATCCTTGAAGCTGGATGGAATTTCCTATATTTCCTATGGTGAGACCACACCTTGAATACTGTGTACAATTCTGGTCGCTGCATCTAAAAAAAAGATATAGTTGCGATGGAGAAGGTACAGAGAAGGGCAACCAAAATGATAAAGGGGATGGAGCAGTTCCCCTTTGAAGAAAGACTGAAGAGGTTAGGGCTGTTCAGCTTGGAGAAGAGACGGCTGAGGGGGGATATGATAGAGGTCTTTAAGATCATGAGAGGTCTTGAACGAGTAGATGTGAATCGGTTATTTACACTTTCAGATAATAGAAGGACTAGGGGACATTCCATGAAGTTAGCAAGTAGCACATTTAAGACTAATCAGAGAAAATTCTTTTTCACTCAATGCACAATTAAGCTCTGGAATTTGTTGCCAGAGGATGTGGTTAGTGCAGTTAGTGTAGCTGGGTTCAAAAAAGGTTTGGATACGTTCTTGGAGGAGAAGTCCATTAACTGCTATTAATCAAGTTTACTTAGGGAATAGCTACTGCTATTAATTGAATCAGTAGCATGGGATCTTCTTGGTGTTTGGGTAATTGCCAGGTTTTTGTGGCCTGGTTTGGCCTCTGTTGGAAACAGGATGCTGGGCTTGATGGACCCTTGGTCTGCCCAGCATGACAATTTCTTATGTTCTTATGTTGAGAAAGCTACATTTCCTGAAGTCTAGGACCCTCACCTTTAAATGAACCTTCATCTTTTGCGCTCTACTAATGAACCAACCCAGCCAGTGATCACTGGATCCCAGATGATTATGTACTACAACATCAGATACTATTCCTTTTGGTAAGCAGCAGGTCTAGTATTATCCCCTCCTGTGTGGGTTCTATTACCAGTTGACAGAACAGTTCTCCTTGCAGAGAATCCAAGATCTCCCTGCTTCTGAAGACACTGAAGCTCGGATGTCCCAAACAACATCCAGAAAATTGAAATCCCTAGCAAAAGCACCTATCCTTTCATAGCAATTTTGTGAATATCCACGTATTTGTGCCTAACTGTAAACCGTTGTGATGGTGCACTACTAAACGACGGTATAGAAAAGTTTTAAATAAATAAATAAATAGAAGCAGTCATGGAAGAAGCTGATTTAAATATAGTGGCTGTCATAGAGACATAGTACATGGAAAACCATAACTGGGATATAGTTATATCAAACTACAATCTATTTAGGAAGGGCTGGGTAAGAAGGAAGGGAGGAGGCATGGCATTATATATATAAAAAATAGTATTAAAGCAACAGCACTGCTGGGCTTGTGAGGTAAGGAGGCGGCACTATGGGTTAATCTGGAAAGAGAGAATGGAACATCTATTTATATAATAAGCAGACCTCCATCACAGAGAGAAGAAATGGATAGAGATTTAATAGAGGTTTTTAAATTATCCACAGGGTGCCGCCATTATACGGTTACATAGTTCAATAATATACTCTAAATGGGGAATCGGTTTGGTTACCATTTACGATTAACTGTCTCATTTAATACTTAATTGTGAGAAGATAATAAAAATAAGCAGTTCTGCTTTTACTTGGTGACTTCCTGCTTTGTGTATGTGTTGTTATTCCGCTACCTCACTGTGAAATGCTTTTTTGAAGAGCCATGTTTTTAAGCCTTTTTCTAGCTCTATTGTCTTTCCTTTTTGCTTTAATGCTTCCATAATCTTTTCTGTGCTCCTTCCTTAGCAAAAGCAATATCAGGACCTTCTCAGAAGAAATGGTGCATTTAAAGAGTGCTGCTCTCTTGCTGGGGTGCCTTAAAATAGCCCTGTAAAAGAACTGCCTTGTTTGTTGGTTTTCAAAGCCAGTAGAAGCAGGACTTTTTGCTGCTGATAATCTTGGCAACACTGGAGGAGGGAAGAGACAGGTGGGGGCCAAAAGGGAAGTAGGGGAAGTCTCTGTCATCATTCACTGCTATACACTCTAATTCTCCCATCTTACTTCTTAGACTTCTGGCATTAGCATACAAACATTTCAAAGTGAGTTTTTTGTTTGTATTAACATTCTGCTTTTTAATTGATAGGGATAAATTGGAATCTTTTAGCTCAGGTGAGCTTTTACTTATAGGCACTTGGACTACTTTTCTTATTGGAATCTCACTGTTGGGATTCCCTAATTCTAATGCGTCATTAGTATCCTTTGAAGATACCTCCCTCCGAACCATGTGCTGCTGAGCGACTGTCAGCTTTCCCCTTTGTTCTAGTTTAAAAGCTGCTCTATCTCCTTTTTAAAGGTTAGTGCCAGCAGCCTGGTTCCACCCTGTTAAGGTGGAGCCCATTCCTTCGTAAAAGACTCCCCTCTTCCCCAAAAGTTTCCCCAGTTCCTTTCAAAACTGAATCCTTCTTCCCTGCACTATCAGCTTATCCACGCATTGAGACTACGGAGCACTGCCTGCCTCTGAGGACCTGCGCATGGAACAGGGAACATTTTAGAGAATACTACCCTGGAGGTTCTGGTTTTCAGCTTTCTAATTAAGAGCCTAAATTTGGCTTCCAGAACCTCCCTCCCACATTTTCCTTTGTGGATATCAGGGAGTGGGTTCTCTGGTTCCATTATCTTGGCTTGCTTTTTTAACTGCCATATCTCTTCCTTTAATTGAGCACAACTTCTTGTGCTCAATCCTATTTCTAGCTTCAGTGTCTCCACCAGCTGGTTCAGGTTTTTTCCAAGACATAATGAAAACCTGCAAAATTAGACAAGAACTTTTGAAAGGGGACTATAAGCTTTATGCATAATACATAAACTAATCCATGATGAAAAAGCTGACTGGCTTAACACTGCTCTGCACGTACATGTCCCACAAAGAAACCTAAGATCTGCTAATAAGGCTCTACTAACTGTTCCCTCTGTCAAAACAGCACGCCTCATGCAAGTTAGGGAGAGAGCAGTATCACTGGCTGCCCCGTGCTATGGAACACCATGCCACTCGAAATAAGGCTGCAGAGAAACTTCAAAATATTCAAATCCAATCTGAAAACCTGGCTATTTGAACAAGCTTTTTATAAAGATAAAGAGAAGGAAAAAAACAGTTGATTGATTAGGATGCACCAAACTAGAAATTGTTATTTGTAACCTACAAATGCACATTAAGGTTAAATTCTTTCCGTCTAATATGCTCCCTACAGACAAACTTAATGTACACACATAGTTTATTGAAGTGAATTGTTACCGCACTATGATGGCACATGATTAATTGTAATCTATACCACTTACTTTATGCATTATCGTGCCTTGCTGTAAACCGTTGTGATGGTTATCTAACTTAACGACGGTATAGAAGAGCTTTTAAATAAATAAAATAAATATGAGTTATAAATATGAGTTATATTTTTAGATTTACTATCTCCTTTCTATCTTTGACTATTTTTGTTAAAAAAATTAGTATATTTATTTTATGAGTAGGGATTATGACAATATATTGTATTTTTATTCTTTCTATGTCTTATCTATATTTTTTAAATTTGATGTTTTATTTTTTATTTTATTTTTATTTTTTATTTTTTCTTTGGTTAATTGGCTCTATATAATCGAAATATGTAAACCGTCTTGATCAAACTAGTTTGCAAAGACGGTATAGAAATATTTTTAAATAAATAAATAAATAAGTTTGGGAGAAGCGGTTGGGAAAGAAGTCCTTGGTTTGTAAAACATTTTTGAGGTTCTGGAAAGAGGAAAATGGAGTTTAAAGTGAACGGTGCATCTTTGGTAAGGATACTTGTATGGAAATGTCTGTATGTGAAGGGTGGAAGCCACAAAAGAAGGGGTTTTTGCCACAAAAGAAGGGCCAAGTTCTGTGCAGGGATAATGGCTGAACAGGTATTAGCTGCAGAAATAATGCCTATTTGTGAGGCTTCAAAAAGATCTTTGAGGAATTCCAAGGGGAAGAAAAACAAGTGGCTAAAGCAGGGGCAGCCACTGAAACCCCAAAAGCTAGTCCCCGAGGCTTAGGAGAAAGAAAAGGGATGGGCCTACCAAAACTATGTACAGCAGGGCAAAGCCACCCGGAGGTTGAATGTAAACAGGTGGCATTGCAAAATCGAGGTATGCTGATGGAAAACCATGTTGGCATTGGGGTGGAGTGTTCGCTGTGGGGTTCAGTGGATCATGCCACAGGAACCTGTCCTTATGCACGTGCAAAAGCATGAACATGGGGGCTTGGGAAGTGCTGTGTTGAAAGTGTCATTCATGGGGATTCGACTGAACAGTTTGGAGGTGAAATTGTTGAGGGTTGTCTTCCTTGTCTAACTTGCAGTATGAGAGCACATGAAAGGGGGCCGTGTCCTAAGGACTAACTGGAAATACTGTATAGGAAGTGGACTGGGGAAAGGAGTCGCTGAGATATTTGCACCAGAAAGTAGCGAGGCTACAAAAAGTAATCTGGGTGTATGGAAGGAAACAGAGTGACCTGACAGAATAGGACCCCATAGGTTTTGAACCTAGGGATAATTACACAGGGAAGTTAGAGAAAAGAACATTTAAGGGCAGGGTTCCTGGGAAAAAGGACCTCCTCAATCAATTGGCAGAGACCTTATGGGAAAAAGTAAGGCTAGCGTTTCTACTGAAGGAGGCTCTGAGCAGTTGCAATCTGAAAGGAAACAGCGGGAGCAGGTAACACAGTTTCTGAGAGATTTCACTAACCAGCATAAGGAAGTCTTTGGAATAGTGATGGAGAAAACTGAAGGAAAGATGCAGGAGATTTAAGCAAAACTTCAGGAGAGCAAAAGAGCCCAAACAGAGCTAAAAGAGAGGGTCATTCAGCTTACTGAAGAGCTCAAAGTGATAAGAGCCAGAGGAGCTGAAGAAACTACAGAAGAACAGTGCTCTTAAAAAGGTACAAGATCTGCAAACCCAGGTGGCAGAATTACAAAAAAAAGTCTAGATGCAGAGAAGTTTTCCTGTAATAGAGCTGAGGAGCAGGGAAAAAACTGAACCAGCTGGTGGAGACACTGAAGCTAGAAATTAAAGGAGAGTGAGCTTGAAGTTTCTCAATTAAAGGAAGAGATATGACAGTTAAAAGAGCAATTGCCAAAACCAAATCAGCAAAACATACATGCACAAAGAAGCATAATTCTAATAATGGGAGCGTCAAAGCAGCCTGGATTTCAGGGAGTGGGTTCTCTGGTTCCACTACCCTGGCTTGCTTTTTCAACTCTAATTCTAATAATGAGAGTATGAGAGAAATATAAAGTCCTCAAAAATCTTCAAAACATGTTGAAGGCACTGTTACAACTTTTATCAAGGATTAATCTTAAGCGGAGTTCTTACAGAGATCTGGTAGAGGGGAATGTTTAAAGCAAACTGTGGCTTAAGATTAGTCCTTGATACTGAAGTGATTCTGAGCTTGCTTCTTGTACAGTTCCTCCTGACGCAGCCTTTGTTGGCGAAACATGGTGTCTGTGTCAGGGGTTTTAACAATTTTACCTTTGAATTCTTGAAATGTAGGTCTTCATAAATAAAAGTTGTAACAGTACCATCAACATCTTTTGAAGTTTTTTGAGGATTTTATATTTCTCTCACGCTCCCATTATGGTGGTGAAAAAACTTAAGGGTAAAAACGGCAAACACTATCAAAGTTCACAACTTTCCTCTAAGGCAGTGAAAGGGGTACAGCAGATCTTTGTGCTCCTGGCCTTTGGATATGTGGCATGTCTCTTCTCTAGGAAGGACCAGGTCCTCATCCAGGGTAAAACTCCCAAAGAAATTAGTCTCTTTATCAAAAGAGGAGGTGAATCCTAAGAGGGTCAGGGATGCACTGAAAGAATTCTTCCAGGCCACAAATCCAGATGGAAGAGCCATCTACACTGAGGTTAAAGCTGGCATCCTTGAACATGTTGGGTGTACCCAGAAGTGTACCACAGCAGTTCTGGAGGGGAATCCTCTAGCCCAGAGAAAGTCTATGAAGTCTCTTCTACCAGCTAAAAGATATAGGTTGGAAGTGGCTACAGACTGAAGGGAAGACCAGCATAGAAGTGACCAAACTGGTCGTCCTGGAGCATTTTTTGGAAGGCTTGGACCTGCCTATATAGCAGTGGGTATGCCAACTCCCAAAGCTCATCCTGGAGACCCCTTCAAAGTGGTTGACACCTACCAAGCCCGGACAATGTGAAAACACCTTGGGCTACAAGAGAGACCAACACAATTGATCCCAGGATGCTGCAAACCTCAAAGAAGGACCAGTCTGGTTCCCTGCACTGGACTAGGATCCTGGCTCACTATCCTGCTTCAGCTGTGGGAAAGAGTACACTTTGTCAAAGAGTGTTATTGGATGGAAAATGAACCGATGGACACCAACCAGATGAACCCATGCATTTGCAAATTTATGGACACTCCATGCTCAGAGTTTACTACTTTTAATGGTTCCAATGGAACTGGATGTCTCTCCTTCTCAAGCCCTAGTAGACTCAGGAAATGGAAAGTACTGGTCAACAGAACACAGGTTGACTTTGAAAAGCAGTACTATTGACCATCAATACTGTTGTCAAGGCTACCTGATATTGACATATGTGGTACTGCTTTTGACTGATTTAAATAATTTCTTACTGATAGAACTTTTCATATGCTGAGTGTAACTCAAACTCATCTCAGCCTTACCAGTGCTGTGTCCAGTTTTCTTTCATCTTTTTTTTATATGACTTTGTTTAAAGACACAGCAATTACAATATCAATATTGTATTCAGCACAAGACAATAGGGGTCGGGAACCTTTTTGGCTGAGAGAGCCATGAACGCCACATATTTTAAAATGTAATTCCGTGAGAGCCATACAAGACCTACCAAATTAATTTACTACAACCCCCTACTCTCCTGACCCCCCCCCCCCCCCCCAAGACCTGCCAAAAGTCCCTGGTGGTCCAGCGGGGGTTCAGGAGCGATCTCCTGAACTTGGGCTGTCGGCTGCCAGTAGTCAAAATGGCACTGATGGCCCTTTGCCCTCACTATGTCACTGGGGTCAACCAATGGCGGCGGTAGCCCCTGTGACATATTTATACCAGGTCCTGCCTCTTCCACTTCGCCTCAGCAATGGGTCCTGCGCTGTTAGATTTCGTATCCAGTGTTTCTGCTTGGATTCCTGTTCCAGCATTCCTGCTTCGATTCCTGTTCCAGCGTTCCTGTCTTGATTCCTGTTCCAGTGTTCCTGTCTGCTCCTTGATTTCCATGCCTGCCTCCCTGCTCCTCGACCTTCCGGACTGTCATCCTGGTTCTGACCTCTGCCTGGTATTCCTACTGAGTGACCTCCGCCTGCCTTGACCTCCAGCCTGCTTCTCTGTCTTCACCCTGCTTGCTGCCCATCCTGACCTTTGGCCTGTTTCTGGTTCCGTCTGTCTGCCGCCCACCTCAACTTCTGCCTGCCTGACGCCACTTCAGCCTCTTCCTCTGGTTCCACACCTTGAGAGACCCCTGCCTAAATCCTGCTGGCCCCGGTACCCAAGGGCTCAATCTGCGGGGAATGAGGGCTTGTATAGATGACGCTCCAGTGGGCTCCATGAAGACCGCACCTTGAATACTGTGTAAAATTCTGTTCGCCCCATGTCAAAAAATATATAGTTGTGATGGAGAAGGTACAGAGAAGGGCAACCAAAATGATAAAGGGGAAGGAACAGCTCCCATATGAGGAAAGGCTGAAGAGATTAGCACTGTTCAGCTTGGAGAAGAGACTGCTGAGGGGGGATATGATAGAGGTCTTTAAGATCATGAGAGGTCTTGAATGAGTAGATGTGAATGGATTATTTACTCTTTCAGATAATAGAAGGACTAGGGAGCATTCCATGAAGTTAACAAGTAGCACATTTAAGACTAATCGGAGAAAATTCTTTTTCACTCAACGCACAATTAAGTTCTGGAATTTGTTGCCACTTTTGCACTTGTCCCCTGTGTTAATGTATTTGCTCTTTTTTCTTCCATTTGAATTTTTACATTCCTGTCTAGTTTCCCAACTTCTCTTAGCTTTTCCAGATATTGTTGCCTGTTTTTCACGTTCTGTGATCTTTTGTAGCTTATCAATGCTAATCTTTTCTCCCTTACCTTTGCATCTTCTTCTTTAGAAAACCATAGCAGTCTTTTTCCTCTTTCCTTTATTTATTTCCTAACAGCCAGGTTAGTTGCCCTTATAAAAACTTAGATTGTAAGCCCTCTGGGGATAGAGAAATACCTACAGTACCTGAATGTAAACCGGTGTGATATCTCAACTGAGATTGAATGTCGGTATATAAAAATAATAAATAAATAAACAGTATCTTCTTTTACTTTTCCCACTGCTCTTCTAAATCCCCTAGATTTTCCCAACCAGCTAACAACTCCTTGACGTACTCTCCCATTTTAACAAGATTAGTTTTCCTGAAGTGTAGGACCCGTTGCCTTTGAATGAACCTTTATCTCATCTCTTGTGCTCTAATATTGAACCACACAGTCAGGTAACCACCGGATCCCAGATTATTATCAAGTACAACATCAGAAATACTGTCCTCATTGATAAGCACCAGGTCCAGTTTTGCCCTTCCTCTATTCAGCTTTGCTTCTCAGGTTTCACATTTAGTACAATGGTCCTTTTATTTTCTGAGATTTATTTGTAGAATTAAACCTTTTCTTGAAACATATCATTTAAAATCCCTCACATACTCACTGATCTTAAATAGATTAGATTATTGCAATTCCTTGTTCCATAGTCTTTCATCTAGTCTTCCACATAAAATTCAGGTTATACAGAATACTGTACCTAATTTAAATTTCAGTAAAAAAAATGTTTGACCATGTCACAACCCAGAAAAGGTCAGTTGATCTGTGAAGTCTGAAGAGGTCTTCCAGGGGTTGAAAAAGGCCCTCTGTTCAGAGCCAGTTTTAATGAGCCCTGATTTTAAACAGCTGCTCATCATCCAGATAACTGCATCAGAGGTGGGCTTGGGAGCAGGCTTGACTCAAGAAAAGAGAGGCTAGGAAAGCCAGTCGCATTCATTAATAGAAAGCTTCTGCCCAAGGAGCAGTTTCTAGTCTGTAATAAAGAAGGCATTGGCAGTAAAATGGGCTGTACTATTTGCCAGAGCACAAATTCATGAATCACCAACCACTGGAATGGATTTCCAGAAATAAGGAGTCAACCAGCTGGGTAATGTGGTGGCTTTTATTTCTCCAACTCTTCATCTACCAAGTTCAACGTAAGGCAGTAAAGGAAAACAGGAAAGCTGATTTCCTTTTCCAGCATATATCCCTGATAGGGGCAGAGGCTCAACCAAAGAAGGTTGAACTGAGGGGGAGGGTATACGAAGCTGTATGTAAGACAAATTCCCAGAACATCTTAAAATACAGACACAAGCCATCTAACTTGGTCCCACTTAAAAACTAGCCAGTGTGGGAATTCAGGTCACAGGGTGTTATCCTGAGGAGGGAATGAAAGGAAAGCTCAGGTCCAGGGAGAACAGAGAATCCCAGGACGGGAGGAGGGGGAAGCACCAGGCACTATGCTAAACCCTAACATTTGTGATAGAAACTGCCGAGAATAAGCACTCTTATGCTGTTTTTCTGTAAATGATTAAAAGTATTTTTGTATGAGAGAGGTTGGAGTCCAGACTGATTGTTCTGTCCTGGCAGTCTCCCTGAAACAAAAGGTCACCCCATGCTATCATAGACTTTAACACCTTGGCCTGTTTGAAAATCTCATGGACTAGATTTGGGAACCACCATGGTAGTTATATGGGATGCTGTTCTTTATCAGTTCCTGCTGCATAGTAAATGCAGAAACTTATTTTGTATGGGTTCTTGATCCAGCCTTCATGGAAGAAGAACAGGTCTTTTAGAAGGAGGATTTATTGGGCTCATCTGTTGTTGCTCGGTTCTTGATGAAGGATTTTGTTGTATTTCACTGTTTTATTGATTGTCTTGTTTTTATGTAAGGATTGGATTGTAAGTTACTTTGAGATTTACTCTAGAGTGAAAGGCAGATAAAAAATGAATAATAAATAAAATAGTTGTGAAAAAGTAAAAGCATAATTTTGTCTTAAACTGGAAAACATGTTTATATCACTTTAAAATGAGGACAGTTCTGTTGGGAGCCAAGTTTTAAAGCCAAAATAACTGTTGCAGCAATAACTGAGAGAGAGGCAGTAGGTCAGTACCTCCCCTGGTGAATATTTTGCAGATGAGATGTGGACAAGCAACAGTGCTCCTCTCACAACGTGAAGAAACAATGTTTGCACTGCGGAATGACCCCATGGACAAGGCTGTGTTGGGCTATCTGTGCAGTAAGTACCACAGACGCTGCTTTTCTGTCACTGTTTTTATTAGGAGAGAAGGGGCGAACTATAAAAGAGAATCTGAGAAGCAAAAATGCAGACCCATACTGGCAGGGAGAGACACATGGGTGGAGCAGACCCTGGTTAATTAATACAATATGTGGGATAGAGATTTTAGATATGGCACAGTGTGTAACATAGAAACAGAATATGATGGCAGATAAGGACTATAAGGGCCTATTTAGTCTGTCCAGTTTACTTTCTTGTTGCAGCACTATAGACGACGATTGAACTCTGGCTTTATCTTCACTTCCTCACAGCTAAGGATCTTGTATGTTTATCCCAGGTTTTCTTGAATTCAGTCACCGTTTTTTGTCTCCACTACCTTTACTGGGAGGCTGTTGAGTGCATTCATTATCCTTTCTGTGAAGAAATATTTCTAAGATTACTCCTGATTCTACCTCCTTTGAGCTTCATATTATGATCTCTGGTTCTATAACTTCCTTTCTATTAAAAATTACCTGCTTCCTATGTATTATGTATAGCTTGTGAGGTATTTGAATGGCTCCATCATAATTCTTCTTTCTCCTGTACAGTATACATTTATTATCATTTGATGTTCTGCCTTTCCTTGGTCCTTAAAGCAGATCACATGTTTAGTTCCTTCAGTCTTTTTTCTTTGGGCTTATGATGGAGATGCTGCACCATTTTTTGTAGCCCTCCTCTGGACTGCCTCCTCTCTGTTCCTATGAGGTGCAGTCTCTAGAACTGGAAATAGTATTTCAGAGGCACTATCACTTTTCTTCTATTGGCAGCACCTCTCTTTCAGGCTGATGCAATATCGTGTGCTGAGCCTACTGCACAAGTTAACGAGTGCTTGGAGACACATTTTGGATGTGCATCCATAACCCCGATGCAATAAGGGAATCAGCACATCCAAAATGCACATAGCTAATAGCGCTTATCACATGTAACCATGAGGATGAGGCTATTGGCTATTACCCCGCAATGTAAAAAATCCCCGTGCACTCTAGGTGCACTTTTTAACCCGTCAAATTTTACTCCTATCCTGAGCAGGAATAAAGGCTTACTGTGCACCAAGGGCTCAACTTACAAAGAAAAAAAACTGCTTATCTGCAGTACCATGCAAAAAAGTCTTGATGTAAAAAAAAAATAAATTGGGGGTACACAATATACACCCACAATATACATACTCAGGGCCATGTACATTCTGCATGTATATTGTGCCAGTAGATTAGTTGCTGTAGTATAAAATGGACCCTCATAAATTGAGTGTCACTGCCGATTGATCCATTAACTGTCACATGCCAGTGAAAGGACCAATCCCCTTTCAGAAGGCTGTCCTGAAGGGATTGGTTCTTTCACTGAGACTTGTCAGTGAAAAGGACCAATCAGGAATAGCCCTGCCGGGGGGTGGGGGGAGAGCTTTGGTCAGGCTGTTGTGGACGCATAGCCACTTCTCCTGGGCACCCGATGCAGAGTGCTAGGGACACACAAATTATCCATTGCACGTCCCATTTAGTGTAGCAGCTCATTTGTGTTTTGCAATAAGCATCCAGAAGAGGTGGATGTGCGCGCGTTCAAAAAATGTGTGTCTACTTTGGATGCACGTTTTTTATGCACCTGATGTTGCATCAGTGTGTTTATAATCTTAGCTTTCCTCTGGTTATTGCCACTGCCTTGTCACACAGTTTTATAACCTTGAGGTCATCGGATATGATCACCTCAAGATCTCAATACGTTTTGAAGCACAATAGTACTGTATGTCACCACCTCCAACCCCCCCATCGTGTACTGCTCGCATACATTTTTGTGCTCTAGCCATTCTCAACTACAAATACAGAAGCTCTCAAAGAGTGTGTTATCTCCCTCAATAGTATTCATCTGACCACTTCTGATATCCAACATCAGACCTGGGACTACAGCGGCATGAGCTCTTTTCTGAACCCTATGCAAAAGATAAGGAGGATACGACTCCTGTTATAGTTTGCTGCTACATAATGAACTGCACCCAGACAAAGCAGCAAAAGCACGTACAGGCAGTTCTCTTTTCATGACACAGGCAACCTTCAGAACTGTAAAGTATCTGTTTGAAATTCCAAACATTTAAAGTCATCACATATGAATGACAATAATTCATGCTTAGCCTAATGTAATATAAAGTAAAAAAGAAACATTTTTCTTCCTTTCCGAAGCTGGTGTGTAGTGTCCTGGCACAGAAATAATGGAGGTCGTTATATCCCAGAGATGAATGCATGGTTTGCTGATTGTTGCCGGCACAATTTGCTTCTCCTGTAAAATCTGATGACAGCATAAACAGTTGAAAAAGGTCTTACTGGAAAAGATTCACAAAATTAAGAGAGCACTGTATCTTTAAATAATTTTAAAACAGAAGAATACGAGAGAGAAAATGTTCAAAGGGTTTAGGTGCCTAATTTTGAGTTAGGCCCCTAAATTGGCCTCTTTTGAAAATGTATTAGTTTATTTTCATATAACACACATAAAATCTGTAGTGCAATAAAGACTCAATGTTATCCATGGATACAGCAGCACCAGTTCTATCAGCTGCTGAAGAGAAAATAATGTCACAGTAGAACAGCCATGAGAAACCCCTTTTAGTTGTAAAACTCAACAGCTCGAGTGTAAATCTCAGGAAAAGTCAGAGCTCTCCACTTGGTGAGTCCTCATCTAATAACATCATGAACTCTTCATGGGGGAGATCTGTTGTGAGAGTTGTACTAAAGGATTTCAAACAGCTATTTTTGGCTACGCACAAATGAGGAAAGGGATTTATTTGTACATCTGGTCCATCTTACCAGAGTCAAGGCAGATTATACTGATATAAGAACATAAGAACATAAGAAAATGCCATACTGGGTCAGACCAAGGGTCCATCAAGCCCAGCATCCTGCTTCCAACAGTGGCCAATCCAGGCCATAAGAACCTGGCAAGTACCCAAAAACTAAGTCTATTCCATGTAACCATTGCTAATGGCAGTGGCTATTCTCTAAGTGAACTTAATAGCAGGTAATGGACTTCTCCTCCAAGAACTTATCCAATCCTTTTTTAAACACAGCTATACTAACTGCACGAACCACATTCTCTGGCAACAAATTCCAGAGTTTAATTGTGCGTTGAGTAAAAAACAACTTTCTCCGATTAGTTTTAAATGTGCCCCATGCTAACTTCATGGAGTGTCCCCTAGTCTTTCTACTATCCGAAAGAGTAAATAACCGATTCACATCTACCCGTTCTAGACCTCTCATGATTTTAAACACCTCTATCATATCCCCCGTCAGTCGTCTCTTCTCCAAGCTGAAAAGTCCTAACCTCTTTAGTCTTTCCTCATAGGGGAGTTGTTCCATTCCCCTTATCATTTTGGTAGCCCTTCTCTGTACCTTCTCCATCGCAATTATATCTTTTTTGAGATGCGGCGACCAGAATTGTACACAGTATTCAAGGTGCGGTCTCACCATGGAGCGATACAGAGGCATTATGACATTTTCCGTTTTATTCATCATTCCTTTTCTAATAATTCCCAACATTCTGTTTGCTTTTTTGACTGCTGCAGCACACTGAACCGACGATTTCAATGTGTTATCCACTATGACACTTAGATCTCTTTCTTGGGTTGTAGCACCTAATATGGAACCCAACATCGTGTAATTATAGCATGGGTTATTTTTCCCTATATGCATCACCTTGCACTTATCCACATTAAATTTCATCTGCCATTTGGATGCCCAATTTTCCAGTCTCACAAGGTCTTCCTGCAATTTATCACAATCTGCTTGTGATTTAACTACTCTGAACAATTTTGTGTCATCTGCAAATTTGATTATCTCACTCGTCGTATTTCTTTCCAGATCATTTATAAATATATTGAACAGTAAGGGTCCCAATACAGATCCCTGAGGCACTCCACTGTCCACTCCCTTCCACTGAGAAAATTGCCCATTTAATCCTACTCTCTGTTTCCTGTCTTTTAGCCAGTTTGCAATCCACGAAAGGACATCGCCACCTATCCCATGACTTTTTACTTTTCCTAGAAGCCTCTCATGAGGAACTTTGTCAAACGCCTTCTGAAAATCCAAGTATACTATATCTACCGGTTCACCTTTATCCACATGTTTATTAACTCCTTCAAAAAAGTGAAGCAGATTTGTGAGGCAAGACTTGCCCTGGGTAAAGCCATGCTGACTTTGTTCCATTAAACCATGTCTTTCTATATGTTCTGTGATTTTGATGTTTAGAACACTTTCCACTATTTTTCCTGGCACTGAAGTCAGGCTAACCGGTCTGTAGTTTCCCGGATCGCCCCTGGAGCCCTTTTTAAATATTGGGGTTACATTTGCTATCCTCCAGTCTTCAGGTACAATGGATGATTTTAATGATAAGTTACAAATTTTTACTAATAGGTCTGAAATTTCATTTTTTAGTTCCATCAGAACTATGGGGTGTATACCATCCGGTCCAGGTGATTTACTACTCTTCAGTTTGTCAATCAGGCCTACCACATCTTCTAGGTTCACCGTGATTTGGTTCAGTCCATCTCAATCATTACCCATGAAAACCTTCTCCAGTACGGGTATCTCCCAAACATCCTCTTCAGTAAACACTGAAGAAAAGAAATCATCTAATCTTTCCGCGATGGCCTTATCTTCTCTAAGTGCCCCTTTAACCCTTCGATCATCTAACGGTCCAACTGACTCCCTCACAGGCTTTCTGCTTTGGATATATTTTAAAAAGTTTTTACTGTGAGGTTTTGCCTCTATGGACAACTTCTTTTCAAATTCTCTCTTAGCTTGTCTTATCAATGTCTTACATTTAACTTACCAACATTTACGCATTTTCCTATTTTCTTCTGTTGGATCCTTCTTCCAATTTTTGAATGAAGATCTTTTGGCTAAAATAGCTTCTTTCACCTCCCCTTTTAACCATGCCGGTAATCGTTTTCCCTGCTTTCCACCTTTCTTAATGTGTGGAATACATCTGGATTGTGCTTCTAGGATGGTATTTTTTAACAATGACCACGCCTCTTGCACACTTTTTACTTTTGTAGCTGCTCCTTTCAGTTTTTTTCTATTTTTCTCATTTTATCAAAGTTTCCCTTTTGAAAGTTTAGGACGAGTGCCGTGGATTTGCTCACTGTCCCCTTCCAGTCGTTAATTTAAATTTGATCATATTATGATCACTATTGCCAAGCGGCCCCACCACCGTTACCTCTCTCATCAAATCCTGTGCTCCACTGAGAATTAGATCTAAAATTGCTCCCTCTCTCTTCAGTTCCTGAACCAATTGCTCCATAAAGCTATCATTTATTCCATCCAGGAACTTTATCTCTGTAGCGTGTCCCGATGATACATTTACCCAGTCAATATTGGGGTAATTGAAGTCTTCTCTAAAAAGACGTCATGTAAATATGATTTGCTTAATGTGCTATTTACTTACAGAGCCATCATAACACCTGCAGGCATACCAGCGTTTTTTGCTTTGAGGTCTTGCCACTTCAGGTCACATTTAATCATTGGCTCTAGTCCTTTATTCTACTACTTGTATTTTTTAGGTTTTTTGCATTTTTCATAAAATTCTGTGTCGGGGTTAAATCTTCCTTGAAGTGACTCGAAATGTCAAAATTACAAATCAGTCCGACGCGCATTTCGCATCGCTGCATCAGGGACTGAAACACACTTTGCTTCAGTTTTTTACGGATTGCCCCGTTTTACTCAGATTACTTGCTTGGCTATTAATTTTCTGCGAAGGACAAACAACTTGTAGTTACTTAATGGAGCACATTATATTAATATAAAATTATTTGGCACATACCTTGGGGGTGCTGAATAGAAGCAACAGTAAACTCACCCAACCTTGCCGCCATTTCCTCTTACCGGCGTCTGAGCAAAGTTGCCGCGAGAAGTTCACTGAATTTAAATGATTTTTCAGCTGTATGAAATCAGTCCAATTCAGCTGTGTGTAAAATCAGTACAATTCAGCTGTGGAGATGACGTTTACATAAAATGGACCCACTCAATTTCTTTATTGAGTCCATGAGGATGCACTGTATTTAATGTGTAAATCCATCGTTGCTCGCATTGGCGAAGACGCTGTACTCTGTCACCTCGCCTCCTATGTTGAGGTATAATTTCCAAGACTGTCCATTTAATCTCTATGAACACATGTTTATGTTCCAAAAAGTGTGTGACCAGTGGCTCCTCGATTCTTCCCGTTTTTAAACAGCACTTATGTTCTGTTAAGCGAGTACGGATGGGGCGCTTTGTCATGCCCACATAGATTAAAGGACAAGGGCAGAATATGGCATAGACAACATGTGATGTTCTACACGATGATTGGGGTAACTGCATGGTACGTCCTGTTGCAGTGCAAATTGTGGTCTGGGATGATTTTAGAGTGCAAAACGTACAACCAGCACAAGTAGTTTCTGTGGTGTGAGAAATTGATGGTTCACATAGGCTTTTTTCCGGTCAGAATGCGAGCTGCTATATTCTGTAAAACTTGTAAAGGTCTAGTAGTGGATGCAGGTAATCCTAAAAACAAAGAATTATAGTAGTCTAAACTACCACACAGTAAGGACTACAACACAGTACGGAAATCACTCTGATTAAGTAAAGGCTTCAGGCGTCGTAATACTGGGAGCTTCGCGTACCCTTCCTTTACTTTCGTGGCAATATGTTTCTTTAAAATAAATTCAGGGTCTAAAATAATACCAAGGTCTCTAATACTCGCGGCTAATTGAAGAATGGTATTGTCCTGCAACACTAACTGGTTGTTACTTCTTGGAGAAATTTTCCTTTCAAGGAAAATTATCTGTCTTCTCGACATTCAGAACTAATCTCAACTGGGTCAATACCTGTTTTATGGCCGGCGCCATCTTGTGCTCCTACCATGTGACTGGGGTCGACCAGTGGCACTGGTAGGCCCTGTGACATAGTAAGGGCAAAGGCTATCGGCGCCATTTTGAATACTGGCAGCTGACGGCGCGAGTGCAGGAGATCGCTCCAGGATCCCCGCTGGACCACCAGGGAAGTCTTGGGGGGGGGGGGGGGGGGGTCAGGAGGGTGGGGGGTTGTAGTTAATTAAATTTAAAGTGTTGAGGTGAGGTTTTTTTTGTTTTTACAACTTTAATGGGAAACTAATACCGAATTCAACTAATGGACGGATCGGGTTTCCCCCCCCCATTGACCGAATGCAACGTATTTGGGTCCCGACGAATACAAATACCGAATCCAACAAATACTTTCTGTCTGCACATCCCTAACAAATTTACTAGTTTTTTCCACCGACTCATCGATTGGGACCAAAAACTGTATGTCATCTGTATGTCACTGAATAGCTGGGAAAAGTTATCCAGCTCACTGTTACCAGATAACTTATCTGCTCACTGTCAGGTCGATCCAGTAAGGCCGCGGTAGAAACAGTGCGGTAGTGTCAGGCGCACCCTTCCTCCCCGCACCCACAGTTGTCTTCACTAACTCCCCGATACTCTCCTCTAATCGCATGCAAATGCATGCCGCGGCTTTAAAGCGGTAGGGAAGGGTTATGGCCGCGTAACCCATTTTACTGTATAGGCGCTTAATACAGCGCCTATACAGTAACCAGGGTGCGCTGGTACCTGTCATTTCAAATGTCATTTCAAATGACATTTGAAATGACAGGCACCATGAAGTGAAAAAAAAAAATACCAAAAATATGTAAAAACCTGAGTGTTCAAAAAAAAATAAAATTTTAAATACCCGTCGGAGGGCCGCGTGGGTCCAGGCGGGCGGCGGGAGTCGGGTGGTCGCGTGTTAAATCTAGGCCGCGGGCGGGTGGGCGCTTGTTCCAGGCGGCGGCGGCGGCGGCGGGGGGGGGGTGGGTGGACGCGTGTTAGTTCGAGACGGCCGGCGGGCGGTCGGCGGGTGGTCGCGTGTTAAATCTAGGCCGGGTCGCACAGGCGCGCATTCATTCACTGCCGGTGGGGGCTGGGGCAGCCCCCACCGGCAGTGAATGAATGCGCGCCTGTGCGACCCCTGCGATTCGGCGCTCAAGGCAGTCACATGCCGTGACGTCACGGCATGTGACTGCCTTGAGCGCCCAATCGCAGGGGTCGCACAGGCGCGCATTCATTCACTGCCGGTGGGGGCGGCAGCCTGTGCGACCCGGCCTAGATTTAACACGCGACCACCCGCCGGCTGTCTCGAACTAACGCGCGCCCACCCGCCGGCCGTCTCGAACTAACGCACGTCCACCTGCCGCCACCGCCGCCTGGAACAAGCGCCCACCCGCCCGCGGCCTAGATTTAACACGCGACCACCCGCCGGCCGTCTCGAACTAACGCGCGTCCACCCGTCCCCGCCGCCACCGCCGCCTGGAACAAGCGCCCACCCGCCCGCGGCCTAGATTTAACACGCGACCACCCGGCTCCCGCCAGCCGCCTGGACCCACGCGGCCCTCCGACAGGTATTTAAAAATTTTTATTTTTTTTTCTGACAGGTTTTATGTGTCCCACATCATTACATTTTCTTGATCATCTCTGTATCGCTTTTTTTTTTTATTGTGTTTTATTGTTTTTGAGTGTCTTAAGTGGTGTCTATGGATTTGTTACGAGACTCACAGTCCTAACTCCTACTAGGGGGAGGCGGTAAACTAAGACGTTACGGCCGCGGCAAAACAGTGCGTTACTAATGAGAGAACATGGGCGCGCGTTACGGTATCGGAGGGGAATAGCTAATTCCTTCATTATACAGCTAATTCGTTCATTTACATGCGTCTGTTTTAAGAAGCGCTACGGACGCGCGAAACTGGTGACTGTATCGCTGAATTGCCTTGCGCGCCCGAATTGTGCGCCACGAGCACGTTACAGACGGGCAATCTTCGACCGGACGATACTGGATCGACCTGTGTCTTACTGAATATTGGGCCCTAGGAGCCTACATTTAGGGATTCAGTCCTAGTAAATTTTCAACAAGGGAGTTTTGATTGAGAAGGTACAGAGAAGGGCAACCAAAATGATAAAGGGGATGGAACAGCACCCCTATGAGGAATGGCTGAAGAGGTTAGGGCTGTTCAGCTTGGAGAAGAGACGGCTAAGAGGGGATACGATAGAGGTCTTTAAGATCATGAGAGGTCTTGAATGAGTAGATGTGAATCGGTTATTTACACTTTCAAAAAATAGAAGGACTAGGGGACATTCCATGAAGTTAGCAAGTAGCACATTTAAGACTAATCGGAGAAAATTCTTTTTCACTCAACACACAATAAAGCTCTGGAATTTGTTGCCAGAGGATGTGGTTAGTGCAGTTAGTGTAGCTGGGTTCAAAAAAGGTTTGGATAAGTTCTTGGAAGAGTTTACTTAGGGAATAGCCAAGCCACTGCTATTAATTGCATCAATAGCATGCGATCTTCTTTGTGTTTGGGTGATTGCCAGGTTCTTGTGGCCTGGTTTGGCCTCTATTGGAAACAGGATGCTGGGCTAGATGGACCCTTGGTCTGACCCAGCATGGAAATTTCTTATTTTCTTAATTTACTAAATCTCAAAGTTATGGACCTAATCCTCTGAAAATTGACCTGAGTCTGTTATTCAAATAAAGCTAGCCAAAATTTAGACCCCTAAATTAAGTTCCTATTTTCAGCCAAAAATTCACCTAAAAGACTTTAGACAAAGAGAGAATGTATTTTCAGAAATCCAGAGTTTTAGGGGTTGTATTAGTTCTGGAGAAAACAGAGTTCTATGCAGGTCAGAATTACCTAAATGTAGTATCAAAAGCTTGTATGTCCATTGTTCAGATGTCTCATTCTTATTTTGATCCAATGAAAGCTATGATGACCTGTAAACAATGCAGCTAATTCAATTATGAGAGAGATTGCACATCCTTCACCTATCAGTAATGCAGATCCAATATCCCTCACCTAGCTAACAGGCCGATACAGTAAAGTCCGCGGGAGATGCATTATTTAAATTAGGTCCGGGGGTAGATCCGGGCAAAAGGAGGCACTAGGGTCACTAGCACGTCCCTAGCGCCTCCTTTTTGACAGGAGCGGCGGCTGTCAGCGGATTTGACAGCCGACGCTCAATTTTACCAGCGTCGGTTCTCGAGCCCGCTGACAGCCACGGGCTCGGAAACTGGATGCCGGCAAAATTGAGCGTCCGGTTTCGGCCCGACAGCCGCGGGCCGAATTCAAAATTTTTTTTTTTTACTCTTTGGGACCTCCGACTTAATATCGCCATGCTTTTTTTTTTTTTTTACTGCTTTTCTGTGCACTTTCCCGGTGCCAGAAGAAATTAGCGCCGACCTTTGGGTTGACACTAATTTCTGAAAGTAAAATGTGCGGCTTGGCTGCACATTTTACTTACTGTATCCCGCGCGCATACCTAATAGGGCCCTCAACATGCATTTGCATGTTGAGGGCCCTATTAGGTGCCGCGGGTTGGACGCGTGTTTTCCTCTCCTTACTGAATAAGGGGTAAGGGAAAACGCGCGTCCAAGAGCAGGCTAACAGTGCGCTCCGTCGGAGTGCACTGTACTGTATCGGCCTGTAAGTGAATAATTAGGTAGAATCTATACTCTTTACCCAACAGATCAGGTCATTCATCAACATGAGTTATGGCATTAATGCATGTGATAATAACACTAGCGCGCAGTGTGAATGCAAATTTTTGGTAGGGGTGGGATCAGGGAAGAGTTTGGGAGGGATTTAGGAAAATGAGGGGCAATATCACACAGTTTTAACGCTGGAAATAACTTCACCTTTTTTTCCTGGCATTAGGCTGTGCGATATGCCCGAAATGGCCATAACACAATTCACGATAAATCTTTAGAATTGTATTTTGGCAATTTCTGGGCCATTTCATCTTTCATAAAGATGACTTCCTTGTGAGACTTTCCTCACTCCAAATGACATCAAATCTTCACCAAAGTATACTGTGCTGTTCGTACATTTCAATCTACATGAGACGCTGGCTCCTAAACCCTAAAGCACCACCAACACCGCACCTCGACCTATTAGATGGCCCTCCTATAAAGATATAAATAATTCACTACTAAGAAGGCCTTTTAGATAGTCAGTCTCTCTCTCTCTCTCATGCGAAAATAGGACCTATCACGGGATGCAATAAGTTTACTGCACTATGCGATACTCCCGATGTGAAGCGGTAAATTATCATGTGGTGCGGTAATTCTAAAATGTCCCTAAACACACCCCTTTTTCTCATCGCGGGTGTTATCCGTGCGTTGTTAATGCATTTTGATGAATCTAGGGGAGAGTGACTAATGGGAGATCCCATAGCCCTCACCCAGCTGAGTGGCTATTGAGGGCTATACTATATACCTCAGCCTGACTCATTTCTGAGGGAGATCCCATACTTCTCTGTAAAGTCACTAGTGAGGAAAATATTTGTGCCTTCTGGTAGTTATAGTGGTACTTGAGAGGAACTTTAAAATCTATAGAGATAAATGACTTGTTTTCCTAGCATGTAGCAGATGGACTCAAAACAAGTGGGTATAGTGTGCTCGTGCTAGCAGTTGGAGACGGATCTGACGTCAGCGCGGGTACATATACCCCCGCAGGAAGTGCAGCAATTCAGTGATTTCCGTCTCCAAAGCAGTTTGGAGCTACCTCACGCTCGCTGAGCGTGTTTCCAAATTCTAACGACTAAATTCAGAAGAAGAAACCTACCTGAAGACGAGCCCCACACTCCTGCGGTGATACCATTCGGTCCCTCCCCCAGTTGAGTTTCCCGAGCTGACTTCCGTGGTCCCTCGGAGGTAAGAGCCTCGGTCCGGTGGCCGACTCGCGGCAGGGACCTAGCCCTCGAGTGAGAAGGGCTCGGGTGTGACATATAGGCAGTCTCGGTCCCGGCGAGGACTTGGCCCCCGAGCGAGACGAGTTCGGGCGCGGCCTAGAGGCAGCGGGTGCACTTCCTCGAGCGCGGCGGTGAAGGTACTCACCCTCTCCCCCCGCAGCCGGAGACCTCCCGGGTTGCAGCCGGGAAACGCCGAAGACAAGGTAAGGTGTACATCTTTACTGTGGTCTCCGAGGAAGTGAGGATTAGCGGGACCTGCCTACGTGGCAGCCCGCCAAGAAGGTCGCCATTTTGCCTGCCTGCTCGCCTTCGCCACATAGGCACACGTTGCTAAGCGCACGCGGATAGGCGCACGTTGCTAAGCGCACGCGGTTAGGCGCACGTCGTTCAGCGCACGCCGATAGGCGCAGGCCTATAGGCGCCCGTTCATAGACGCCTGTTGGTAGGCGCACGTTCATAGGCGCGCGTTCATAAGACGCCTGTTCATAGGCGCCCGTTCATAAGACGCCCGTTCATAAGACGCCCATTCATAGGCGCACGTTCATAAGATGCCCGTTTCTAGGCGCATGATGTTAAGCGCACCTTGATAAGCGCATATTATTAGGCGACACATATTACAAGGCGCATACTCCGGTTGGGAGGAAATAACAGACGAAATGAAGCATAAGAGAGCCCATGCATCCGCAGAGCCAGCACCTCCAGAATCAGGCATAAGAGCTCTAAGCCTCTGCTCAGCATGCAACCTCAGAGCCACACAGAGCGAGGAAGCAGACTCACTATGTGCCCAATGTGAGGAGGCCATGGGAGTTCCAGGCCAGGACCGGTCCCAGCCCAGCGGTTCCTCAGGGAATACTCCGGACTTAGCAGGCCGCGGTGAGCAGCCAGGGAACCCGAGAGACCTGGTGCCCCTAAGGCCTGATCCGGCTTCGCTTTCCTGGGTGGAATTATTCAAAGGGATTCACGCCTTTGTCCAGATGCAGTCTGCTCCTCGAATGGGTTTTTCCGCTCCGGATGATCCAGCCCCGGTACCCTCGAGACCTACGCACGGCCACTCGCCACCCAACAGCCCCACTTATGGGGATTCGGATTGCTCCGAGGAAGATGAGGAATCCCCCGAGGAGGGAGAACTTTCCTCGGAGATCGAGCCATATCGGACCATGAGACGCTTCTTTCGGAAAGAGGATCTTCCAGGCCTGGTCTCACAATGCCTATCGGAACTGGCCATTCCAGGCCAGGACACCCCAGGGGAACCTAAAATGAACCCCCTGCTAGAGGGCCTGCGCCAAACGGCTCATCATTTTCCCCTCCTACAAGCAGCACAGCAGCTAATCGATCTGGAATGGAATGCGCCGGAGGCCTCATTCAAAGGGGGTCGGGCCTTGTCTGGCATGTACCCTCTGGACCCGGTGTCCAAGGAGCTGCTGGCGTGCCCCAAGGTAGACGCCATAGTTAGCGCAATTGTGAAGCGCACCACCATTCCGGTGGAGGGGGGGAGCAGCCCTCAAGGATACACATGACCGGCGCATGGACACCATACTGAAACAAGCCTTTGAGGTGGCAGCCATGTCCCTACGAATTGCGACCTGCTGCACCGTGGTGACGCGTTCCTGTTTATCACAGGCTAAGAACAACACCCCGGGAGAAGACATGGAATCAGCTCTCTCATTCCTCACTGACGCAGCCTCCGACCTAGTCCGTACGGCAGCCAAGGGAGTGTCATCCTCACTGGCAGCCAGGAGACAGCTTTGGCTACGAAATTGGGTGGCCGACTCTTCCTGCAAGACACGCCTCACAAGAATGCCCTTTAAGGGATCCCTACTGTTCGGCAGCGATCTCAAGAAACTGGCTAATAGATGGGGTGCCTCTCCATTACCCCGTCTACCAGAAGACAGGTCAAGGAGGAGCCAGCGTTCCTTTCCTAGGCCATCCAGAGGTAAACACTCTCAGCGCTTCAACCCTTACAGGGCTCGCTACCAAGCACCTCGTTCTCAGGCCAGGAACCAGCCCTTTCGGGCTAAGCACAACAAGACGAGAACTGGCTCGGGTTCTGGTCCCGGCCATACCCCACAATGACAATCAACCGACCCATCCGGGGGTAGCAGCCATAGGGGGCAGGCTAACCCTCTTCTACCGCAGGTGGGTCGAGATTACATCGGACCAGTGGGTCCTCGCCATCATCCGACAAGGGTATTACCTGGACTTCCTTCGGCTCCCGCCAGACAAGTTCGTGGAATCTCCTTGTTCACCCATCAAGAAGGCGGCACTAGAAGTTACCTTGCGGAGGCTCCTGTCCCTGAAAGCCATAATCCCAGTGCCCTCAGGGGAGATAAATTCTGGGCATTATTCCATTTATTTCATAGTACCCAAGAAGGAGGGCACTTTCCGTCCCGTTCTGGACCTCAAGTCAGTCAACCGACACCTACGGGTCCCCAGCTTTCGCATGGAAACTCTGCGGTCTGTCCAGAATGCAGTACAGCCAGGGGAGTTTCTCACCTCCCTAGATCTGTCGGAAGCCTACTTGCATATCCCAATCCATCAGGATCACCAGCGCTATTTAGTCTTCAAAGTCCTGAGCCAACACTTCCAGTTCCGAGCTTTACCCTTTGGGTTAGCTACCGTGCCGTGGATCTTTACCAAGGTCATAGTAGTAATGGCGGCGGCACTCAGGAGGGAAGGAATTCTCGTCCATCCCTACCTGGACGATTGGCTGATCAGGGCAAAGTCACCGGAGGAGAGCCATCAAGCAACCAACAGAGTTATAGCTCTTCTGGAAAGCCTAGGATGGGTAGTAAACCTGAACAAGAGTTCCCTGCAGCCTTCTCAGTCACTGGAGTACCTAGGAGTCCGATTCGACACCCAGGAGGACAAGGTCAGTCTGACATCCAAGAGGAAAGCAAAGCTCCGGAATCGTCTGCAGGCCCTGCTGAGTGCCACCCGGCCCACAGCTTGGGATTACCTACAGGTCCTCGGCCTTATGGCATCCACTCTGGAGGTGGTGCCATGGGCACAGGCTCATATGAGACCATTACAATGCGCCCTCCTATCGTGGTGGAGCCCACAATCACAGAACTACACCGTACACCTACCCCTACCAGCCAGAGTGCGGAATCAGATACGGTGGTGGTTGCAGCCCGGCTACATGAGCCGGGGGTCAAGAATGTCCTCCCCAACCTGGGCCCTGCGCACTACAGATGCCCGCCTGATCGGATGGGGAGCACACTGCGAGGAGCTCGCCGCCCAAGGGCGGTGGAACAGAGAAGAGTCGGGATGGAACCTCAACCGACTAGAAGCAAGGGCAGTCAGGCTAGCTTGCCTGCGATTTGCCCACAGACTCCGAAACAGAGCGGTCAGAGTGATGTCTGACAACGCCACTACAGTGGCATACATCAACCGTCAAGGCGGAACCAGAAGCCGACAGGTATCTCTAGAAATAGCCCCTCTGATGACTTGGGCGGAAGCAAATCTCCAGGACATCTCCGCCGTCCACATCGCCGGGAAGGACAACACCACGGCAGACTTCCTCAGCAGAGAAAGCCTAAACCCGGGGGAATGGCAGCTGTCGCCCACAGCTTTCCAGATGATTGTGAATCAGTGGGGGACTCCGGGCATGGACCTACTAGCGGACAGGTCCAACGCTCAACTTCCCAGATATTTCAGCCGCAGGCGGGACCCTCTATCCCAGGGGATCGATGCCCTGGTACAGCCATGGCCTCAGGGGATCCTGCTATATGCCTTTCCTCCATGGCCCCTGCTGGGCGCCATTATACACAAGATTCAGTGGCACAGAGGCCTAGTTCTTCTAGTGGCCCTGGACTGGCCAAGAAGACCCTGGTACGCAGACATGAGAAGACTACTGGCAGGGAATCCATTTCCCCTGCCTCCACACAAGGACCTGCTGAGGCAAGGTCCCATCCTCCACGAGGATCCAGCTCAATTCTCTCTTACGGTCTAGCCATTGAGAGGGCTAGACTGAAGAAAAGAGGATATTCGGAGCTGTTAATAGATACACTCCTCCGAGCACGCAAGTTCTCCACATCACTAACATATGTAAGGATCTGGAGAGTTTTTGAAGCCTGGTGCGACACTCACAGCACCAATCCACATGCCGCTAAGATCCCTATCATTTTGGATTTCCTGCAAGATGGACTTCAGAAGGGTCTATCCCTCAACTCCATAAAGGTTCAGGTGGCAGCGCTGTCTTGCTACGGTCCCAGGAGGGATGGCAACACCATTGCCACACACCCAGACGTCTCACGTTTACTGAAAGGAGTCAAACACATTCGCCCGCCACTGAAGTGGCCAGTGCCCCTGTGGAACCTCAACCTAGTGTTGGAATTTCTAGCGGGATCCACCTTCAGGCCCCTTCGAGGCCTGTCTCTCCGGTTGTTAACCTTGAAGATGGTGTTCTTGCTGGCCGTGTGTTCAGCACGCCGCATCTCAGAGCTACAAGCACTGTCCTGCCGTGATCCGTTCCTCAGAATCACTCCAGAGGCTATCCATCTTCGCACTGTTCCTTCCTTCTTACCCAAAGTGGTCTCACACTTTCACCTCAACCAAACCATATCCTTGCCAACCACGGACGGTTTGAAGAAGTCGGAAGAAGGTCAAATACTGCGCCATCTCGACATCGGCAGGATGCTGTCCAGATACTTAGAAATGTCAGAAGCAGTACGAAAGACGGACCACCTGTTCGTCCTTCACAGCTGGAAGAAGCAAGGGGAAGCGGCCTCACGGCCAACCATCGCCCGCTGGATCAAAGAAGTTATCAAGGCGGCCTACATAGAGGCAGGAAAACCACCGCCTCTACAGGTCAAGGCTCATTCTACCAGAGTGCAAGCGGCCTCCTGGGCAGAAACTAGGATGTTGTCGCCTGCAGAGATATGTACAGCGGCGACGTGGTCCTCCCTCCATACCTTCTCCAGATTCTACCATCTGGACGTCCAGGCCAGGGAGGACACAGAATTTGTGAGGGCAATCCTACACGGACCTCGGGCAGCCTTTCGCCCAGACCGGGAGTAGCTTTTGTACATCCCACTTGTTTTGAGTCCATCTGCTACACGCTAGGAAATGTAGAGATTACTTACCTGATAATCTCGTTTTCCTTAGTGTATGCAGATGGACTCAGCATCCCGCCCGGCTACCGGTATACATGGGGATTCGCCGACTCACGGTAAGCCATGTTTTCTTATATAGGGCATCCACCCTGCCGGGTGTCGACGCCTTCCGGTTGAGAACACTGGCGGTCTCCAGCTACTATCAATCAGTCAGGGTAATCCTGTTCATTTAATCGATCGGTCAGTCACACATAAAGCTTTTGCAAGGAAGATTACTGAATTGCTGCACTTCCTGTGCGGGTATATGTACCCGTGCTGACGTCAGATCCGTCTCCAACTGCTAGCACGAGCACACTATACCCATTTGTTTTGAGTCCATCTGCATACACTAAGGAAAACGAGATTATCAGGTAAGTAATCTCTACATTAGAAAGCTCTACTAATCATAAAAAGCTTCAGGAACTGTCCCCTATGCAAATAACAAATAACAAAGGAGAGGACAATATTAAAATTCGTTGGTAAGTACTATTATCCGGTAAGTTAGCCAAAGGTAGTAGCCTTGCTTTTTGGATACTGATGAATGTATATTATACCATTGTTTGTTTGTTTTTTATTTATTTGATTTTTAACATGATTTACAGAAATGATTAATGTTCAATAGAGGAATATACATCTATCCTTATACTACAGGCATGTAATAAATAAATCTATTTACGAAAGAAAATTTAACATTTACATCATGTCTTTGACTCCCGCCCACTTCCAGCACCTACCTCTCCCCCTCTGCCGGGGCTCCCGCGGCCCATTCAGGGCTAGAGCCCACTCTCTCATAGGGGAGCCGAGCAGAGGTAAGGGAAGCGCATCATATGCAAACCGCGCAGAGAGGAACAAAAAGAAAACTGTAATCAGAAAGAAAAGCCAACAAAGGAGACCCACGTAGTGAGTCAGCCACGCCTCCGGAAGGGCATTAGGCCAATCAGATTGCAGCCGGAGACCTTTAAACAGGCACGTCTCCCGGCGGAGTCGCACGCCGGGCGTCGCACGCACGAAGGAGCACAACCTAAGGGGCCTGCCCCTTAGTGCGCCCCTTCGTGAGCCCCAGGACCAGGGCCTCCTCCACTTGCTGGCAGACTTTCTCTAGCACTGCTCAAGCGTTCTAATACCAAACCCCATCTAATCACTCTCAGCCTCCCACAATACGCCTCCTGCATTCATCCAGTCTTCCAGCATTCATCACATCCAGCCTCCTGCAGTCATCCAGTCTTCTAGCATTCATCACATCCAGCCACTAGCTTCCTCTAGCACTCATCCATCCTCCAGGAATTCAACCCCATCCTACCCATCACAACAAGATCTCAACACAACACAATGCCTATGGGCATCCCAATCCCTATTCTTCACCACAGTCTCATCACCAGAAAAGCAACGATACTTCAACCTCGCACCACCAAGACCCTTATCCCAATCATGATTTCACCTCTCACTCAACTCCTAGGCCTCGCTCTATTTTCACTTACACTATTCAATGCTCAATCCCTCACCAAGAAATCACTGATTCTCAACGACTATCTTCTAGACGCAAAACCGGACATCTGTGCCATAACAGAAACATGGCTTAAACCAACAGATACAGCGCTAATAAATCAACTCCCCATCCAGCTCTACGACTTCTTTTCCCTCCCCCGGCAAAAGAAAAGAGGTGGGGGCCGCCTTCTAGCAGCCAAAAAAGAGCTCAGATTCTCCCAACACCCAGCAAAATCTGACTCTAAACTAGAAATAGGCCTCTTTAAAGCAAACCAATTCCAAATCCTCCTCGTTTACGCCCCTCCAGGGCTTCTTGAATCAGATCCCTCCTCCATTGTAGAAATTATCGCAAAATACTTGAACCTAGATGCACCTGCTTTGATCCTAGGAGATTTCAACCTCCACGTCGACAATACCATTCTTACATCTAGCTGTGAGGCCCTTCTCACTACACTTTCATCTATGGGCTTTAAACAGATCATCAACGAGCCCACCCACAAAGCAGGTCATACCCTTGACCTTATGTTCATAAACTCTGGCATTACACACTCATCCCCCACTATATGCACTCAGGTCCCCTGGTCGGATCATTCAGTAATTTCAACCTCTTTCAAACTGACAGAAAACCGCAACACCCATCCCACTCAATCCTCGTTTCTCTACAGGAAACCCTGCTCCTCTGAAGACCTCAGCAGCCACCTGGCTAAAGAACTCCCACACATCGACCTGGCAGACCCCAACACTGCCCTACTTTCCTGAAATAACATCACAGAGTCAGTAGCAAATAAATTATGTCCAATTTCTTCAAAAAAACTTAATCCCAAACCCCCAAAAAGACAACCTTGGTTCACCAAAGACCTCCGAAAACTCAAACAATCCCTCAGAAAGAAAGAAAGTGAATGGCGTAAAACACCTTGTCCAAGCACACTATCCATATACAAATTTGCTCTCCACCATTACAGGAACTCTACTTTAAGAGCAAAAAGGGATTTCTACGCCCACAAGATCCACAACATTTTCTTCGACCCCAAAGCTTTATTCTCATACGTATCCGAACTAACACAAACCAATGCCCCAACGATCCCCATCGATCAGGCACAATCCAAAGCAGACGATTTGGCGCTTTTCTTCCAAAACAAAATATCCAACCTATTAACTCTGCTGCCCCCTGGCCCATCTCCTACTACCAGCCACTATCTTCAAACAAACAAAAAAATATCTCTCGAAGCGTTCAAACCCACTACTGCTTCAGAGATCCACTCTCTCCTAAAGAAATTGAAACCTTCCTCCCATCCATCCGACCAAATCCTCACAAAACGTCTCCTGCTAATACCGGACACCATATCAAACACCCTTGCCGATATTATAAACTGTTCTTTAGCACAGGGAATCTACCCAGATGCCCTAAAACTAGCATCTATCAAACCCCTTCTAAAGAAACCAAATTTGGATCCAAAGGACAACAACAACTTCCGCCCTATTTTCAATCTTCCTTTTATAGCCAAGTTATTGGAAAAATTAGTCAACTCGCAACTCTCCGATTACCTGGAAGATCATAAAATACTGCACCCAACACAATACGGATTCCGCAAGGCATTTAGTACTGAATCCCTCCTCATTTCGCTGACAGACCATATCATCATGGGTATGGACAAAGGACAATCCTTTTTACTAATTCTCCTAGATCTGTCTGCGGCGTTCGACACCGTCAACCACTCCATCCTCCTTAACAGACTGTCGGACATCAGAATAAAAGGAAGGGTTCTCTCCTGGTTCAAAACCTTCCTTAGTAACAGAGGGTACAAAGTCAAAATAAACAATAAAGAATCCCCTCGCTGCACTTCTTCACTAGGAGTTCCACAAGGATCCTCTCTTTCCCCTACCCTTTTCAACATTTACTTACTTCCTCTATGCCAACTATTAACTAAGCTTCAACTAAAACACTTTCTTTATGCAGACGACGTGCAAATATTGATCCCCATCAAAGAATCAATTACAAAAACACTCGAATTCTGGGAATCCTGTCGACAAGAAATCAACCTCCTCCTCTCCAGTCTAAACCTGATTTTAAATTCGGCGAAAACCGAACTCCTCTTCATTTCCCCGGAAAACAGCAACACCACACAAAATACACCATCAAACATCTTTGTCTCCCAAGCTAGAGACCTAGGAGTCCTAATCAACAACCACTTAAGTTTAAAAACATTCATCAACCGTTTCACCAAGGACGGCTTCTACAAACTACAGGTTCTGAAAAGAATAAAACCACTTCTTCATTTTCAAGACTTCAGAACTGTCCTACAAGCCATAATTTTCTCCAAGATAGACTACTGCAACTCTATCTTGCTAGGTCTCCCTTCTTCTTCCATAAAACCACTCCAGATGCTGCAAAACGCTACTGCCAGGATTTTAACAAATGCCAGAAGAAGAGATCACATCTCCCCCATTCTCAAAAAATTACACTGGCTCCCAATTCACTTCAGAATCCTCCACAAGTCCATCACCATCATCCATAAAACCATCTACTCTCAAGCCCCTCTCAGCCTCCAAATCCCGCTCAGACTACACTCCTCATCAAGACCAATCAGAGAAGCATACAAAGGATCCCTACATGTTCCACAAACAAAAGTTACACACCATCAAACATTCAGAGATCGGGCTTTTTCTACTGCAGGACCATCTTTATGGAATGCCATTCCCCCTGAGCTCAGACAGGAACCTTGCTTATTAACATTCAGAAAAAGGCTAAAGACATGGTTTTTTAGGCAAGCCTTTCCTGATCACAACTGACTCTCCTAACTTTCTCACCAGACAGATTACATCAACTTGTAAATTTCCTGTCAACACCATGTAAATAATTCCTCTCATTGTTACTGCCTAAATTATTGCTTCTATTCTTCTTCTTCTCCTAGTTCCAATTTCCCTTGTTTTATTGTAACTTACTTTTCTGCCTCTCAACACCTGTTTATCGTTCAAAGTTATCACTCCCCTTGTTTTATGTAAACCAGCATGATGTGATTTTATCATGAATGCCGATATAAAAAAGCCTTAAATAAATAAATAAATAAATGTCTTTATGTTAAGCTGCAATTTAGGGAGATCCAATATTTTAAATGGAACATAAATCTTCAGTAATACAATAAGGTAAATAAGGAGGTTACTGCACCCTTTCTAATTGCTCAAACACCTTAGGCATTACTCCCCTGAATCCTATGACCATCCAAAAATACCCTTAAATGATCCGGTTCAAAGAACATATAGCAATTATTATTCCAATTTAGAATACAGTTACAGGGGTATCTAATAGTTATTCTAGCCCCCATTTCCCTTGCCTCTTGGTACATACCCAACTTCTTTTTCCTCCTGATTTCAGTCAATTTTGTAATGTACGGATATATCCATATCTTTTGGTCATGGTATGTCTTCTCTCTATTTCAAAGAAATAGTTTCAAGATCATGTCTCTATCTGAAGCAAACACAAGAGAGATCAAGACCGTCCCACGAAATTCAATTTCTTCAGTCCGTGTTTCTAAAAATGCAGTCAGGTTGTTACCAATATTCTGGGGAGAGTTGACCAGTCCAGTTTTAGAGACAAAATATATGTTTGCAATAGGAGGAATTGCATCTGGAGGTATCAATAGAACCCTAGTTAAATATTTCTTGAATTGGTCTCTCAATGGAATTAACTTAACGTGAGGGAAATTTAAGACTCTTAAATTCAGGTACCTTTGAGAGTTTTCCAAATTCTCCATTTTTCTAATTGTCTCCTGATCCGATTTTATTTAATTCGTTTGTACTTCCTGCATCGAGGAAATTTTTTTATCCATATCTTTAATTTCAGATTCATTCTTTACTACAGCTGATTCCATTTTCTTTATATTCTCCTGGTTGGTAGTTAAAGTTGTAGTTAAGATACAATAGCTTTTTCAAGCATTACTATGGCTCTCCATACCGTCGCCAACGTATCTTCATAAATGTTCAACGGCTGTGGAATGAGGGTTGTTATTACCTTATCACCTCAACAACCTCAAACTCTTGTGGTTTCATTTATCGAGTCCTCCTCCCCCGTCTGACTGGAAGTTATAGCACACGGTATTTGATCAATCTGTCCCTTTGATGAGGCTTTTCTTCCTTGCTGTGCTATCCGCCATTGCACATGCCATTAGCAGACCTCCTTCCGCCTCCGTCGTTTCTCCTGCTTCCTGCTTTGGGAGGGATCTCACCGGTTCTTGGCTGCTGCTGCGGGTCGGGGGGGGGGGGGTGTTTCGGGCGCACCGGGGCTCAACGATGTATGCACGTCCAGAAACAAACCGGCGTGTTCCTCGCCCATCGCTCCAGCGGACTCTGCACCCAGCGTTGATGCTGTAATCGGAGCAAAATAACCCTCTATCGTTGGTTGGAGAGGAGACATCCCTACCGGGACGGAGGACTCCGGTCTGATCTGTCCTTTCCTCTTTGTATGAGGCATAATAAACAAGGTATGAAAGTAAGCCTAGAGAGCAATTAAACTGTGACCTCTTCTTAGGACGCCATATTGGATCTCTACTATACCGTTTTTAATGTGTTTGTGCTCTTTTTCTATTTCATTGAACAATATTCACAAATTTTACTATTTTTAGTTTTGTAAAAGCATATAAAAACTCTTTCATTGTCAAACTCAATTTGCAAATCCCAAAGTTTACTATTTTTAATTTTGCGAATTGAGCTTGATAGTGAAAGAAATTTTATGTGCATTTACAAAACTAAAAATAATAAAATTTGGGAAAATTGTTCAATGAAATAGAAAAACAGGACAAACACATTAAAAATGGTATAATATACATTCTGCAGTACCCAAAAGGCAAGGTTACTACTGTTGGCTAACTTACCGGATAATAGTACTTACCAATGAATTTTAATATTGTCCCCTCATTTGTTATTTGTTGTTTTATTTATTTATTTATTTTTATTTTTTTCTATACCGAAATTCCTGTATTAGATACAAATCAGTCCGGTTTACAAAGAACTTGAACTCGCCCGGGTCTAGTTTAGCCGGGGCTTTTTACATTGTAACAGTTTTAACATTGAAAGGATTAGATAAACTTTCCATTACAAAGCATTAGAACTTTTACATTTTACATTGAAACCTTGAATCATTGAAACAGTTAAACAAAGCTTAAATAGTTAAATAACCGAACAAATAAACAGAATAAACAAGTAAATAGTTAAATAAATAAAACTAAGTATGATGCTTCAACATAAGTTGGAAACAGATAGATCCTGAGACCCCCACTATACAATATATATACAAAGGTGTGTCTTGAGGTGAAAATAATGGTGATTGCATTAATACAATTAATGATAATGTTGTGGTTGGGGTAGGTTTGGAGCTGAGTAACTTGATGGAGGATTGTCTTGGGACGATGAGCATTGATTAGTGTAGGGGTATAGGTAAAGGAAGGGGTTGTGAAGCCTGGTTGCATTATGAGTCTGGAAATGCTTGTCTGAAGAGCCATGTTTTTAGTTGTTTTTTAAATTCGGTTAGTCTGGGTTCAAGGCGTAGGTCTGGTGGAAGTGCGTTCCATTGGTGAGAACCTGCTGTTGATAGAGCTCTTTTTCTTAATAGCGATTTTGCTGGTGGTGCATACAGAGATCCTTTGTAAGCGCTTCTGATCGGTCTGGAAGATGTGTGGGCTCGCAGTTGTGTATTTAATGTGATGGGCGCGATGTTGTTTATAGCTTTGTGAATGATGGTGAGTGTTTTGAACTGAATCCTGTATTTGATGGGTAGCCAGTGTAGACTGCATAGAACAGGGGTGATATGGTCTCTCTTATTGGTGTTCGTGAGTATTCTGGCAGCGGCGTTCTGGACCATCTGAAGGGGTTTGATGGTGCTAGCGGGGAGTCCAAGAAGGATGGAGTTGCAGTAGTCGAGTTTTGTTAAGATGATGGATTGTAGTACTAGTCGGAAGTCGCTGAAATGAAGAAGAGGTTTTAGCTTTTTGAGGACTTGTAATTTATAAAAGCAGTCCTTTGTAGTGTTGT
The DNA here is from genome assembly GCF_901001135.1 of Rhinatrema bivittatum. Lineage (NCBI taxonomy): Eukaryota > Metazoa > Chordata > Amphibia > Gymnophiona > Rhinatrematidae > Rhinatrema > Rhinatrema bivittatum. The sequence goes on along the minus strand of NC_042624.1, from coordinate 29,542,714 downwards.
TTATAAATTTTTTTTAGGTTTAGCTGGTTGTCCAACCATATTCCTAGGTCTCTGACATCTGTGGCGAAATCCATGTTTAATGTGGAAGATGGTGTAGGGAATGTTGTGTTGATCATGGCGTTGTGAGAGATAATTAGCATCTCTGTTTTGTTAGCATTCAGGACTAGGTTTAGGCTGGAGAGTAGGTTTTGGATTGATTGTAGGCAGTCTTTCCAATGGGTGATGGTTCTTTGAAGGGATTCGGTGATAGGGATAAGTATCTGAATGTCATCCGCAAAGAGGTAATAGGTGAGATTGAGGTTTGAGAGTAAATGGCAAAGGGGGAGGAGGTATACATTGAAGAGTGTTGGTGAGAGTGATGAGCCTTGAGGTACCCCTTGGTCTGACAGGATTGGCTGAGATTCTTTGTTGTTTATCCTGACTTTGTAGAATCTGTTACACAAGAAGTACTTAAACCAGTTGAGAGCTGTACCTCCGATACCTATATTTGCTAATTGGTTTATGAGTATTGTGTGGTTTACCGTATCGAAAGTTGAGGATAGGTCTAGAAGTATCAGTAGGTGTGATTGTTTTTTCTCGAGGTTTAGTAGGAGGGAGTCTGTGAGAGAGAGCAGAAGAGTTTCTGTGTTTCGTGATTTTCGGAAGCCGTACTGAGCTGGAGCGAGAATATTATTTTCTTCGAGGTATTCTGATAGTTGTTTGTTTACTGCTTTTTCCATCAGTTTGGCTATCAGTGGAAGGTTTGCGATGGGCCGGAAGTTAGCTGGGTCTGTCGGTGAGGCGTTAGGTTTCTTCAGTAGGGGTTTGAGAATTGCTAGTTTCAGCTGATTGGGAACTATGCCTTGAGTTAGAGAGGTGTTAATGATTTTCGCTATTGGTTGTGCGATAGTGTTTGGTATGGCGGTGAGTAGGTTTGTTGGTATTGGATCTGATGGGTGAGAGGATGGTTTTATTTTCTTAAGGGTGTTTTCGATCTCTAGTGTCGAGGTAGGTTCGAAGCATTCGAGGCTGAACTTCTGTTGAGGCTGGGATTTGCTTGGGAGGTCGGATGTGTAGTTAAGGGTGGTAAAGGATCCGGTGAGGTTAGTGATTTTTTCCTTGAAGTAGTTGGCGAGTTCGTTGGCTTTGTCAAAAGCTTAGTGATCTGGAATAGATAGTGGAGGTGGTTTGGTGAGTGATGAGACGTATGAGAAGAGTGCCTTTGGGTCAAAGATGAAATTGTGGATCCTTTTTGAATAGAAATTTTTCTTGGCTTTATGGATGGCATTTCTGTAGGTGTTTAGAGTGGTTTTATAGGATGTGTGAAGTGCGATGGTTGGATTTTTTCTCCAGCTTTGTTCTTTATTTCGTAGATTTTGCTTTAGAGTTTTAAGTTCTGGGGTAAACCACGGTTTTCTGTTGTCTAGTGTGGGTTGTATAGTTTTGATGGTGATTGGGCAAATTTGGTCTGCAATTTTTTTGGTGGCTTTGATCCATGATGTGGTGGCTGTAGTGGCGTCGGACAGGTCCAGCTGGTTTAGTTCTTTGGAGCAGATCTCGTTGAGTAGGTCCAGTGGACATGGTTTTCTAAGTTGTATTGTGGTTTTGGTGGAAGATTGTGGTGGGAGGGTTTCTTTTTTTTAGAGTCGTTGATATGATTCTGTGGTCGGACCAGGGAACTAGTGAGCAGGACGGATTGGTGTGTATGGAGAAGCTATCGTTTATGAATATGAGATCCAGCGTATGTCCGCCCTTGTGTGTGGGGTCTTTTTTGTTATTTAGAAAGCTAACAGTTGCTTTTAAGATGGTCATCTTCACATTCAGGGAAGAAGGGAAGAGGTTTGTAAGAGTCCGTCAGTTTTAATTAAATATAGTAGCATGGTGAATGTTGGCAGATAAGCACCACCATTTAAAGCATTCATTCTGTCTGAATGCCTCCATCTACACTAAACTGCCTTCTCATTTTCCCACTTCACTCACACTTACTGACTCCACTAAAAATATCTTCCATGTGTCAGCTGTACAAGCTTGTCTGCATGTGACCTTAAGCTAGGGAATTTACCATTTAACTCCCTGATTATATCAATGCCTTGTTTGTTCACCTTGCCGCCTCCTCTTCGGAGCTGGATGCAGCAATTCCAGCTCTGCTTTGTGCAAGTTATCTTTGTCTTATTTCTTTCCCTGCTGCTCTTCCACCTACTCTTACCACTGTCCTCTGTATCTTTCCCAAGCATGTTTAAAGTCTGTTTTGTGTACTACTACCTCTGCTGTTAGGTTGTTTCAGGCATGCATGACTCTCTCAGTAAAAAAAAAAAAAAAAGAATTTCCTCATATTTTCTCTGAGCTTTCCTCCCTGTAACTTCATAGTACGTCACAAAAAAATGTATTTCCACTTTGTTGACACCTGCTATTTGAGTTCCTTAAACCTCTCAGAGTAGGATTTATATTCATAGGCCCTGTACCATTTTAGAAGCCTTTCTCTGAACTGCTCCCATCCTTTCAGTGTCCTTACAAAGGTACGACCACCAGAACTAAACACAGTATTCAAGATGGGCCTTCACTAGTGAATTGTAAAAAGGAAACATTACCTTCTTTTTTTTCTGCTGGGGATAATTGATTATTTTGTTCACTCTTTGGTCAGAGCATTGGAAACAAACAGAAGTGTTTAAAGGTCAGTCCCCAATGGCGGGACCAGCTTTTTCTGAGCCCAGAGCAGCAGGGGAGTAACCTAGTGGTTAGAGCAGTGGGCTACGAACCAGGAGACCAGCGTTCAAGTCCTGCTGTCACTCCTTGTGATCTTGGGCAAGCCACTTTACCCTCCATTGCCTCAGGTACAAACTTAGATTGTAAGCCCTCTGGGGATAGGGAAATACCTACAGTACCTGAATGTAATCCACTTTGAAGCACTGAAAAAAAAAAGTGCAAAAAGCAGAATATAAATCTAATTAAATAAAACCACCACTACACACACATAGACTTACCAGTGGCAACTCTAGCACAGATTTCTCCCAATCTTTCTCTCTTCCCCCAACACCCTTCTCAGCATTCTCCCTCTTTTCTCTAATCCATACACAGCATCCCATGTCTTCCTCCCCACCCCCTGCTAGCATCCCTCTCTCTTCTACTCACCCTCTGCCCAGCATCTCTCCCTCTCTCCACACAATCTCCTCGCCATCTCCTTTTCTCTTCCTACCACTCTTGCCCAGCATCCCCGCTTTCTCTTTCTCTGTATCTTCTTTCTCATTTTCCCCCTCCCTCTTCATTCCTTGCATCTCCTCTCTCTCTGTAGCAGTCATTGAATGAGCCTGATGACACCCTTTTGAGTGTAATACAAGGAGCAGGAACCCCATTTCTTCCTTCCAAACCCCAGCCCTATCAATCCCTAAATGTTGCAACTCTTATTAAAATAAGTAAATAGTCTGAGTCAAAAGCAGCACATTATGACCATACATTTGCCTTCAAAACCACTTCCTTTGATCTAAGCCATTCTCCTGCTACATATCTCACAACCCAGCTCTTTCAGAAGAACAGGAAGGAAATAATCATGGCTGCTTTTTCCTATGGGGTAAATTTGTAAGCTTCCCCAGGTCCTCTGCATGACATGGAGCCCACAGCACAAAACCCTTATTTTTTTTTTTAATTTATGCATTTTAACAAAACAATTACAAGACAATTCTTGTAAAAGAATGCAAAGAATATGTAAATACAATCAAAGAAAATATATATTTCACAATAACAATATATTCTCTTGGTTAAGTCAGAATATGAGGGGGTAGGAAACACAACTTAAAGAAAAGTTACTTAACTTACTGAGGTAATTTAAACACGGTGACTACAGAGAACTATATTTCTATGAGGGACTTAAGGCAGTACTGTTCCCTATGGGTGATAAAGGGGTTTTCCTAATAAGAAATTGAGTCAGTTGTGGGGGCTCAAAAAAAAAAATGTATTACTTGCATATTTGATATGCAAGTATTTGAAGAAAAAAGCCCCCCCTACTGACAATACTTGGGATTTTAAGAGAAGAAACGCCTTCCTTCTCTTTTGAGTTTCACTCGAGTCGTCACTCGAGTTTTTACTCGACACCCCAAAAAAAACCACATTTCCTGTCGTGTAGCCAGATAGACTCAGAACAAATGGACTCAGAACAAATGGGTATAGTATGCTCGTGCTAGCAGTTGGAGACGGATCTGACGTCAGCACGGGTATATATACCCCCACAGGAAGCGTAGCAACTTAGTAATTTCCTTCTCCAAAGCAGTTTGGAGAGCCTGCACGCTCGCTGAGCGTGTTTCCAAATCTACTTTCTTTTACTAAATTTCTACAGCACCATCGAGCCCCGCACTCCTGCGGTGATACCCTAAGGTCCCTCCCCCAGTAGAGTTTCCCGGGGTGATTTCCGTGATCCCCGGAGGTTTAAGACCTCAGTCCGGTGGCCGAATCGCGGCAGGGACGTAGCCCCCGGGCGAGGCTCGGGCGTGGCGAGCGAGGCGCCTCGGTCCCGGCGTGGACGAGGCAGCGGGTGCATATCCTCAAACGCGGCGGTGAAGGTACTTGCCCTCTCCCCCCGCAGCTGGAGACCGCCCGGGTTCCAGCCGGGAAGCGCCGAGGATCAGGTTACGGCGTACATCTCTTACTTTTGGTCTCCGAGGAACCGAGGATCGGCGGCGTGGCACGCCGTGGAGGGCGCCATTTTGTGGCCTTGTTCAGGTATTGAGCGCCCGGGATAGGCGCATGTATATGACTAAGCCGCATATTGCTGAGAGCACATTGCATATCATTGAGCGTTTATTGCTAAGCCGCATATTGCTGAGAGCATATTGCATATCATTGAGCGTATATTGCTAAGCCGCATATTGCTGAGAGCACATTGCTTATTGTTCAGCGTACATTGCTAAGCCGCCCATTGCTGAGAGCATATTGGATATCATTGGGCGTATATTGCTGCCGCATATTATTGGGCGCATGTTCTGTTCAGCGTATATTGCTGCCGCTTATTATTGGGCGCCTGTCGTATTAAGCGTATATAGCTGCTGCATATTATTGAGCGTCTGTTCTGTTAAGCGTATATAGCTGCCGCATATTATTGAGCGTCTGTTCTGTTAAGCGTATATAGCTGCCGCATATTATTGAGCGCCTGTTGTATTGAACGCCGGTTAGATTAAGCATATATTGCTGCCGCATATTATTATTAAGCACCTGCTAATTAAGTGTCTATTGCTGCCGCTTTTCATTAAGCGCATATTTTTCAATGGAACAGAACGTCTCAGCGTCTTCAGCAGGGGCACCTCCTGCCTCCGGCATTAAAGCCCTCGGCCTCTGCTCCGCATGCCAGCTTAGAGCCACGCACAGTGAAGAGCCAGACTCCCTATGTGCCCAATGTGAGGAGGCCGGGGGACCCTCGGGCCAGGACCAGTCTCAGCCAAGATTCGCTGACAGTTCCCCAGGGGCTACCCCGGATTTAGCGGGCAGTCTCGACCAATCTGGAATCCCGGGGGATCTTGTACCCCGGCGATTAGAGACTGCTTCCATTTCCTGGGTGGATCTCTTTAAGGGGATTCATGCCTTTGTACAGATGCAAACGGCTTCCCGTCCAGGCCCTGCGGTTCCTGCTGTTCCTGCTGCGGCTGCTGCTGCGGTTGTGGCTCCAGCGGATCCTGTTCCTGGACCCTCACGCCCTTATCGTGAGCGGGACTTCCCGCTGCTAGACAGTCCGGATCAGTCGGACCAGGAGGTTTCACCGGACGAGTCCGAAATCCCGGACGAAGGGGAACTTCCCTCAGGGATTGAGCCATACAGAACCATGAGGCGGTTCTTCCCTAAAGAGGATCTCTCCGACCTGGTATCTCAGTGCCTGGCAGAGTTGGATATTACAAGTCCCAGCGCTACAGTACCCTCTGCGCAGAACCCACTGCTGGAAGGTCTTCGTCCCACAGCCCGCCATTTTCCATTTTTGCAAGCGGCACAACAACTGATAGATTTAGAATGGGCTGCACCAGCGGCCTCATTCAAAGGGGGGCGGGCCCTGACGGGCATGTATCCACTGGCACCGGCTATTCAGGAGCTGCTGGCGTGCCCTCAGGTGGACGCCTTGATTAGCGCGGTGGTCAAGCGCACTACCATTCCAGTTGAAGGGGGGGCGGCCCTCAAGGAGCCTCATGACCGGCGACTGGACGCCATTCTGAAACAGACTTTTGAGGTGGCAGCTCTATCTTTGCGGATCGCAACCTGCTGCACAGTGGTGACGCGTTCCTGTTTGCACAGGTCAGGAACAACGCTCCTGCAGCAGACATGGAGTCAGCTCTCTCGTTCCTCATGGATGCTGCATCAGACCTTTTACTAGCCAAGGGGATCTCATCCTCCGTAGCTGCCAGGAGGCAGCTCTGGATCCGGAAATGGTCAGCCAATGCGCCTTCAAAGACACGTCTCACCAGATTGCCCTTTAAAGGCTCTTTCCTGTTTGGCAGCGACCTGGATAAACTGGCCAGCATATGGGGCGCCTCTCCAGTGCCTCGACTGCCAGAAGATCGGCTCAGAAGGAGCCAGCGCGCCTTTCCAAGGCCCTCCAGGGGTAGAAGCTCCCAGTGCTTCATTCCCTACAGGAGTCGCTACCAGGCACCTCGTCCTCAGGCCCGGAATCAGTCCTTTCGGACCAAGTAGTGCAAGAGGGGAGCAGGCCCAGGCTCAGGTCCCGGCCGCGCCTCACAATGAGAATCCGCCGATTCATCTGGGGGATGGAGCAATAGGGAGCAGGTTAACCCTCTTCTACCCCAGATGGGTCGAGATTACATCGGACCAGTGGGTCCTCGCCATTATCCGAGAGGGCTATTATCTGGATTTTCATCACCTCCCTCCTGACAAGTTTGTGGAATCTTTATGTCCAATACACAAGGCGGCAGCATTGGAAGCTACCTTGGCGAGGCTCCTGTCCTTGAAACCCATCATCCCAGTACCTGCATGGGAAGTGAATTCTGGATATTATTCCATCTATTTCATGGTACCCAAGAAAGGGGGCACCTTTCGGCCCGTACTGGACCTCAAGTCAGTCAATCGATACTTAAGGGTCCCGCGTTTCGCATGGAAACTCTGCGCTCCGTCAAGACTGCAGTACAGCCAGGAGAGTTCCTCACGGCCTTAGACTTGTCAGAAGCCTACCTGCATATCCCGATCCATCCGGATCATCAGCGCTACCTACGCTTCAAGGTTCTAGGACACCACTTCCAATTCCGGGCTCTGCCCTTCAGGTTGGCCACGTCACTGCGGACCTTCACCAAGGTGGTCGTAGTGGTAGCAGCGGCACTCAGACGGGAAGGAATCCTGGTCCATCCCTACCTAGACGACTGGCTGATCAGGGCAAAGTCACGAGAAGAGAGCCATCGGACAACCGACAGAGTGATCGCCCTTCTGGAAAGTTTACATAAGAACATAAGAACATAAGAAAATGCCATACTGGGTCAGACCAAGGGTCCATCAAGCCCAGCATCCTGTTTCCAACAGTGGCCAATCCAGGCCATAAGAACCTGGCAAGTACCCAAAAAATTAGTCTATTCCATGTAACCATTGCTAATGGCAGTGGCTATTCTCTAAGTGAACTTAATAGCAGGTAATGGACTTCTCCAAGAACTTATCCTACTCTTTTTTAAACACAGCTATACTAACTGCACGAACCACATTCTCTGGCAACAAATTCCAGAGATTAATTGTGCATTGAGTAAAAAAGAACTTTCTCCGATTAGTTTTAAATGTGCCCCATGCTAACTTCATGGAGTGTCCCCTAGTCTTTCTACTATCCGAAAGAGTAAATAACCGATTCACATCTACCCGTTCTAGACCTCTCATGATTTTAAACACCTCTATCATATCCCCCCTCAGTCGTCTCTTCTCCAAGCTGAAAAGTCCTAACCTCTTTAGTCTTTCCTCATAGGGGAGTTGTTCCATTCCCCTTATCATTTTGGTAGCCCTTCTCTGTACCTTCTCCATCGCAATTATATCTTTTTTGAGATGCGGCGACCAGAATTGTACACAGTATTCAAGGTGCGGTCTCACCATGGAGCGATACAGAGGCATTATGACATTTTCCGTTTTATTCATCATTCCTTTTCTTATAATTCCCAACATTCTGTTTGCTTTTTTGACTGCCGCAGCACACTGAACCGACGATTTCAATGTGTTATCCACTATGACACCTAGATCTCTTTCTTGGGTTGTAGCACCTAATATGCAACCCAACATCGTGTAATTATAGCATGGGTTATTTTTCCCTATATGCATCACCTTGCACTTATCCACATTAAATTTCATCTGCCATTTGGATGCCCAATTTTCCAGTCTCACAAGGTCTTCCTGCAATTTATCACAATCTGCTTGTGATTTAACTACTCTGAACAATTTTGTGTCATCTGCAAATTTGATTATCTCACTCGTCGTATTTCTTTCCAGATCATTTATAAATATATTGAACAGTAAGGGTCCCAATACAGATCCCTGAGGCACTCCACTGTCCACTCCCTTCCACTGAGAAAATTGCCCATTTAATCCTACTCTCTGTTTCCTGTCTTTTAGCCAGTTTGCAATCCACGAAAGGACATCGCCACCTATCCCATGACTTTTTACTTTTCCTAGAAGCCTCTCATGAGGAACTTTGTCAAACGCCTTCTGAAAATCCAAGTATACTATATCTACCGGTTCACATTTATCCACATGTTTATTAACTCCTTCAAAAAAGTGAAGCAGATTTGTGAGGCAAGACTTGCCCTGGGTAAATCCATGCTGACTTTGTTCCATTAAAACATGTCTTTCTATATGTTCTGTGATTTTGATGTTTAGAACACTTTCCACTATTTTTCCTGGCACTGAAGTCAGGCTAACTGGTCTGTAGTTTCCCGGATCGCCCCTGGAGCCCTTTTTAAATATTGGGGTTACATTTGCTATCCTCCAGTCTTCAGGTACAATGGATGATTTTAATGATAAGTTACAAATTTTACTAATAGGTCTGAAATTTCATTTTTTAGTTCCTTCAGAACTCTGGGGTGTATACCATCCGGTCCAGGTGATTTACTACTCTTCAGTTTGTCAATCAGGCCTACCACATCTTCTAGGTTCACCGTGATTTGATTCAGTCCATCTGAATCATTACCCATGAAAACCTTCTCCATTACGGGTACCTCCCCAACATCCTCTTCAGTAAACACCGAAGCAAAGAAATCATTTAATCTTTCCGCGATGGCCTTATCTTTTCTAAGTGCCCCTTTAACCCCTCGATCATCTAACGGTCCAACTGACTCCCTCACAGGCTTTCTGCTTCGGATATATTTAAAAAGTTTTTACTGTGAGTTTTTGCCTCTACAGCCAACTTCTTTTCAAATTCTCTCTTAGCCTTTCTTATCAATGTCTTACATTTAACTTGACAGCGCTTATGCTTTATCCTATTTTCTTCTGTTGGATCCTTCTTCCAATTTTTGAATGAAGATCTTTTGGCTAAAATAGCTTCTTTCACCTCCCCTTTTAACCATGCCGGTAATCGTTTTGCCTTCTTTCCACCTTTCTTAATGTGTGGAATACATCTGGACTGTGCTTCTAGAATGGTATTTTTTAACAATGACCACGCCTCTTGGACATTTTTTACTTTTGTAGCTGCTCCTTTCAGTTTTTTTCTAACAATTTTTCTCATTTTATCAAAGTTTCCCTTTTGAAAGTTTAGCACGAGAGCCTTGGATTTGCACACTGTTCCTTTTCCAGTCATTAAATCAAATTTGATCATATTATGATCACTATTGCCAAGCGGCCCCACCACCGTTACCTCTCTCACCAAGTCCTGTGCTCCACTGAGAATTAGATCTAAAATTGCTCCCTCTCATCTCGTCGGTTCCTGAACCAATTGCTCCATAAAGCTATCATTTATTCCATCCAGGAACGTTATCTCTCTAGCGTGACCCGATGATACATTTACCCAGTCTATATTGGGGTAATTGAAGTCTACAAAGTCAATAGTGCAAGTAAAGAGATCAAAGTCCCCTTCACTAAGAATAAGGAATTTATTAAACATAGGTCAAGTTCATCAATCATTTAATGCGGCAACTCCATATAAGTAATAACAAACGTATGTGTTACAAGTCCCCCGACACGGTCCCGTGTTTCGCGGAGGCTGCATCGGGAGGGACCCAAAGGAATTATTCATATCTGTAATATAATATAAAATAAAATAGTGAGGAAAGGAGCAAACACTGCCAAACAAGTGATATGATTAAAGTACACATACCCATTCAAGTCTTCTCAGGAGCGCACTCGCCCTCTGATCTGTACAGACATTTAAAGAGCAGAAAAAGGCGCCAAAGGGCAACTCTCGCGAGATATTGCAATCAGCAGACAGACACCTGTAAACGGACACTTCTGAATATTGTTAATAAAACAGATACCATTCAATATCTTTATTAAGCCCAGAAGGGGCTACTGTGTTGAGGGTGTAGATCCATCGTTGCTCCCTCCTACCAAGCATACCGGAGAAGTCACCTCCCCGCGAAGGGGGCGGGACAACCTCCAATACCGAGAAGGAGAGAGAATCAATGGAATGTTCAGCCTGGAGCCAGTGGGACACTAAAGGTTCATCAATCCTGGAGGATCTTATATTAGAACAATGTTCTATAATCCGTGTCTTTATCATTCGGGATGTTTTCCCCATGTACAGCAGTGGACAGGGGCATCGTATGACATAAATGACTCCTTTTGTGCAACAGTTCGATTGAGAGTACATTTTGAACACACGTCCAGTCAAAGGGTGTGTGAATGTGGTGGCCGGTTGCGTGTGACTGCACATTGTACAGTGACCGCAAGGAGTATGCTGACCACTCGATCTTACTGGAAATTGTGACACTGGGGCTGTATGCACCAAGCGATCTCTAAGATTGGTGGCACGCTTGAAGGTGAATCGTGGGGGACCATGCATTAAACTGTTAAGGGACAAGGATAACCAATGACGCTTCACCATCTTAGCTACAGCCCTCCCCACAGTGGAAAAAGGAAGAATGCAGTTATAAGAGATATCATCCGATGACGTGGAAGATGTAAACAGCCAGTCTCGTTGTGTATACAATGCTCGCTTAAAAGCCCTTTTAATCACACGCATCGGGTAGCCCCTTTCAGTGAAGCGGTCAACCAGCCCATTGGATTGAGAAAGAAATTCCTGACGTGTTGAACATAGCTGGCGAAGTCTCAAAAATTGCCCCGTGGGGATGTTGTCCCTCAGTGCCCTTGGATGGCAACTTTTATAAGATAGCAAGGTGTTGCGGTCTGTATGTTTGCGAAAAAGGGTTGTTTCAAAATGGTCCACCACCCATAAGACATTGATGTCTAGAAAAGATATGCAGGAAGGGTGAATGCTGTAATTAAATTGAATGTGTGCATTAACTGTATTGATCCAATCCAGAAACATAAAAAACTGGATATCCGTGCCTGTCCAAATAATGAAAATATCATCGATGTAGCGTAGCCATACATGGATGAAATGATACCATGTAGACGAGTATATATTTGACGTTTCATATTCAGCCATGTATAGGCACGCTAAACTTGGAGCCATAGTGGCCCCCATTGCAGTCCCCTTCACTTGCTGATAAAACATGTCCTGAAACCGGAAAAAATTTTTGGTTAATGCTAGTTCAGCAAGTTGCACTAGAAAAGAAGTAGTGATTCTCTGTGGTGGTGGACGTGTGTTCAAATATTTCTCAATCACTGTCAGGGCCTCACTTTGAGGGATATTCGAGTACAGGGATACCACATCAAGTGTAATGAGAAAAATCGTGGATTGAGGGACCTGTAGTGCTGATAATATGGTCATAAAGTGAGAGGAATCCCTTACATAGGAGCTTATCTGGGGTACCATAGGTTTCAGAAAAATATCAACAAACTGTGATAAGGGCTCCAGTAAGGACCCAATCCCGGATACAATCGGGCGTCCCGGCGGTTTTTCAAGGGACTTGTGTACCTTCGGGAGGACGTAGAATAGGGGCATTACCGGATATGATGGAGTCAAAAACTTGGCCTCCTTGGCGGTGATAATACGTGCCTCCAGGGCTGACTGAACTATTGAAAGAATGTGTTGACGTAATACATTTGTGGGATCAGAAGTTAAAGGTACATAAAAGGCAGTGTCACTCAGTTGTCTGAGAACCTCTGCCATATAGTCTGTTTTATTAAGCACAACTGTCCCCCCTCCCTTGTCCGCTGTTCTACAGAAATTCCGTTCCGATTTGAAAGCTGTCAAATACAGTAAGTTCCAGAGAGACGCGGGTGACTACCAGTCCGGCTACGTATATAAATGGATGGCGCAGAAGCCATCCAAAAAAGTCACCTTTGCCGACAGTACCTCCTCAGGGGAATCTTCAGGAGAGGAATGCCGGGGCCCACGCACCCGGGGACAGAATCGTCGAGCCCGCGGGACAACATCTGCTGCAGTTCCGGGACGTGTTCCACGTACCGCACAAACTTCTGCTACTGTTTCAGACGACTCTACATTGCCATCATCATCTTCCAGATATGCCTCTATAGCGGCATCTTTTTTAGATTCAGGCCAGCCGCGACCGCAGCAAGATTCACGACAGCCTCGCCAGCGAGCGGCTCCTCCAGTGCCACAGACCAGTCAACAACAACGACCGGTCCACCCACCTCGGACTCAGGCCGAATTGTGGCAATAAAGGACACCGTTTTTAATCTATCATCCCGCCATTTAACCACTACTGAATTAAATGTATTATGTCAGGGACTTTCGTTTGTCCCTACCCAGAAGGGGGATGCGTTTGACATCCTGGTTCATTTACATCGGTTCTTTCGATCTCTGAAACTCAAACTCTTTTTTGAGAATTCTCCTCCATCCCTTGATTCCTCTGTGGTACATGTGAAATCAAAATGGACCCCCCCGGGGGTGGGGGATGTCACGCTAGGGGCGTTTGAACGCCTTGTATGCCAAGATGTATCATTGATTTGTTCACAAAATCAATATATCAGACATAACCTGACAAAAGAGGAGGCCTGCGCTCTTACGGCCCTTGCTCGAGATCCCTCGATTGTTATCAAACCAGCGGACAAGGGAGGGGGGACAGTTGTGCTTAATAAAACAGACTATATGGCAGAGGTTCTCAGACAACTGAGTGACACTGCCTTTTATGTACCTTTAACTTCTGATCCCACAAATTTATTACGTCAACACATTCTTTCAATAGTTCAGTCAGCCCTGGAGGCACGTATTATCACCGCCAAGGAGGCCAAGTTTTTGACTCCATCATATCCGGTAATGCCCCTATTCTACGTCCTCCCGAAGGTACACAAGTCCCTCGAAAAACCGCCGGGACGCCCGATTGTATCCGGGATTGGGTCCTTACTGGAGCCCTTATCACAGTTCGTTGATATTTTTCTGAAACCTATGGTACCCCAGATAAGCTCCTATGTAAGGGATTCCTCTCACTTTATGACCATATTATCAGCACTACAGGTCCCTCAATCCACGATTTTTCTCATTACACTTGATGTGGTATCCCTGTACTCGAATATCCCTCAAAGTGAGGCCCTGACAGTGATTGAGAAATATTTGAACACACGTCCGCCACCACAGAGAATCACTACTTCTTTTCTAGTGCAACTTGCTGAACTAGCATTAACCAAAAATTTTTTCCGGTTTCAGGACATGTTTTATCAGCAAGTGAAGGGGACTGCAATGGGGGCCACTATGGCTCCAAGTTTAGCGTGCCTATACATGGCTGAATATGAAACGTCAAATATATACTCGTCTACATGGTATCATTTCATCCATGTATGGCTACGCTACTAGGGATGTGAATCGTTTTAGGACGATTAAAATTATCGTCCGATAATTTTAATATCGTCTTAAACCGTTATGGAACACAATACAATAGAGATTCTAACGATTTATCGTTATAAATCGTTAGAATCGTGAGCCGGCACACTAAAACCCCCTAAAACCCACCCCCGACCCTTTAAATTAAATCCCCCACCCTCCCGAACCCCCCCCAAATGACTTAAATAACCTGCAGGTCCAGTGGCGGTCCGGAACGGCAGAGGTCCGGAACGGGCTCCTGCTCCTGAATCTTGTTGTCTTCAGCCGGCGCCATTTTCCAAAATGGCGCCGAAAAATGGCGGCGGCCATAGACGAACACGATTGGACGGCAGGAGGTCCTTCCGGACCCCCGCTGGACTTTTGGCAAGTCTCGTGGGGGTCAGGAGGGCCCCCCACAAGCTGGCCAAAAGTTCCTGGAGGTCCAGCGGGGGTCAGGGAGCGATTTCCCGCCGCGAATCGTTTTTGTACGGAAAATGGCGCCGGCAGGAGATCGACTGCAGGAGGTCATTCAGCGAGGCGCCGGAACCCTCGCTGAACGACCTCCTGCAGTCAATCTCCTGCCGGCGCCATTTTCCGTACGAAAACGATTCGCGGCGGGAAATCGCTCCCTGACCCCCGCTGGACCTCCAGGAACTTTTGGCCAGCTTGTGGGGGGCCTCCTGACCCCCACGAGACTTGCCAAAAGTCCAGCGGGGGTCCGGAAGGACCTCCTGCCGTCCAATCGTGTTCGTCTATGGCCGCCGCCATTTTTCAGCGCCATTTTGGAAAATGGCGCCGGCTGAAGACAACAAGATTCAGGAGCAGGAGCCCGTTCCGGACCGCTGCCATTCCGGACCGCCGCTGGACCCGCAGGTTATTTAAGTCATTTGGGGGGGGGTTCAGGAGGGTGGGGGATTTAATTTAAAGGGTCGGGGGTGGGTTTTAAGGGGTTTTAATGTGCCGGTTTTGCGATTTTTTCGATTTTTCACGATTTTTCACGATATTTTACCCCCCCCAAACGGCAACAATACGATTCCCTCCCCCTCCCAGCCGAAATCGATCGTTAAGACGATCGAGGACACGATTCACATCCCTATACGCTACATCGATGATATTTTTATTATTTGGACAGGCACGGATATCCAGTTTTTTATGTTTCTGGATTGGATCAATACAGTTAATGCACACATTCAATTTAATTACAGCATTCACCCTTCCTGCATATCTTTTCTAGACATCAATGTCTTATGGGTGGTGGACCATTTTGAAACAACCCTTTTTTGCAAACATACAGACTGCAACACCTTGCTATCTTATAAAAGTTGCCATCCAAGGGCACTGAGGGACAACATCCCCACGGGGCAATTTTTGAGACTTCGCCGGCTATGTTCAACACGTCAGAAATTTCTTTCTCAATCCAATGGGCTGGTTGACCGCTTCACTGAAAGGGGCTACCCGATGCGTGTGATTAAAAGGGCTTTTAAGCGAGCATTGTATACACAACGAGACTGGCTGTTAACATCTTCCACGTCATCGGATGATATCTCTTATAACTGCATTCTTCCTTTTTCCACTGTGGGGAGGGCCGTAGCTAAGATGGTGAAGCGTCATTGGTTATCCTTGTCCCTTAACAGTTTAATGCATGGTCCCCCACGATTCACCTTCAAGCGTGCCACCAATCTTACAGATCGCTTGGTGCATACAGCCCCAGTGTCACAATTTCCAGTAAGATCGAGTGGTCAGCATACTCCTTGCGGTCACTGTACAATGTGCAGTCACACGCAACCGGCCACCACATTCACACACCCTTTGACTGGACGTGTGTTCAAAATGTACTCTCAATCGAACTGTTGCACAAAAGGAGTCATTTATGTCATACGATGCCCCTGTCCACTGCTGTACGTGGGGAAAACATCCCGAATGATAAAGACACGGATTATAGAACATTGTTCTAATATAAGATCCTCCAGGATTGATGAACCTTTAGTGTCCCACTGGCTCCAGGCTGAACATTCCATTGATTCTCTCTCCTTCTCGGTATTGGAGGTTGTCCCGCCCCCTTCGCGGGGAGGTGACTTCTCCGGTATGCTTGGTAGGAGGGAGCAACGATGGATCTACACCCTCAACACAGTAGCCCCTTCTGGGCTTAATAAAGATATTGAATGGTATCTGTTTTATTAACAATATTCAGAAGTGTCCGTTTACAGGTGTCTGTCTGCTGATTGCAATATCTCGCGAGAGTTGCCCTTTGGCGCCTTTTTCTGCTCTTTAAATGTCTGTACAGAATGATCAGAGGGCGAGTGCGCTCCTGAGAAGACTTGAATGGGTATGTGTACCTTTAATCATATCACTTGTTTGGCAGTGTTTGCTCCTTTCCTCACTATTTTATTTTATATTATATTACAGATATGAATAATTCCTTTGGGTCCCTCCCGATGCAGCCTCCGCGAAACACGGGACCGTGTCGGGGGACTTGTAACACATACGTTTGTTATTACTTATATGGAGTTGCCGCATTAAATGATTGATGAACTTGACCTATGTTTAATAAATTCCTTATACTTAGTGAAGGGGACTTTGATCTCTTTACTTGCACTATTGACTTTGTGGATTTACTTACGTGCAAGGTGCTTCTGCAATATTTCTGGTAATTGAAGTCTCCCATTATTACTGCACTACCAATTTGGTTAGCTTCCCTAATTTCTCTTAGCATTTCACTGTCCATCTCACCATCTTGACCAGGTGGATGGTAGTATACCCCTATCACTGTAGTCTTCCCTGATACACAAGGGATTTCTACCCATAAAGATTCAATTTTGTATTTAGTCTCATGCAGGATGTTTATCCTGTTGGACTCTATGCCATCCCGGACATAAAGCGCCACACCTCCTCCCGACTGCTCCTTTCTGTCATTGCGATATAATTTGTACCCCGGTATAGCACTGTCCCTTTGGTTATCCTCTTTCCACCATGTCTCTGAGATGCCAATTAAGTCTATGTCATCATTTACTGCTATACATTCTAATTCTCCCATCTTACTTCTTAGATTTCTGGCATTAACATACAAACATTTCAAAGTTTGTTTTTTGTTTGTATTTTTATTCTGCTTTTTAATTGATAGGGATAAGTTAGAATTTTTTAGCTCAGGTGAGTTTTTAGTTACAGGCACTTGGACTACTTTTCTAATTATTGGAACCTCACTGTCGGGATACCCTAATTCTAATGCATCATTAGTATCCTTTAAAGATACATCTCTCTGAACCATGCGCTGCTGAGAGACTGTCGGCTTTCCCCTTTGTTCTAGTTTAAAAGCTGCTCTATCTCCTTGTTCCACCCTGTAAAAAGGAGATAGAGCAGCTTTTAACTAGAACAAAGGGGAAAGCCGACAGTCGCTCAGCAGCGCATGGTTCGGAGAGATGTATCTTTAAAGGATACTAATGATGCATTAGAATTAGGGTATCCCGACAGTGAGGTTCCAATAATTAGAAAAGTAGTCCAAGTGCCTGTAACTAAAAACTCACCTGAGCTAAAAAATTCTAACTTATCCCTATCAATTAAAAAGCAGAATAAAAATACAAACAAAAAACAAACTTTGAAATGTTTGTATGCTAATGCCAGAAGTCTAAGAAGTAAGATGGGAGAATTAGAATGTATAGCAGTAAATGATGACATAGACTTAATTGGCATCTCAGAGACATGGTGGAAAGAGGATAACCAATGGGACAGTGCTATACCGGGGTACAAATTTAGGCTGGGTAATCAACCTCAGCAAGAGTTGCCTACAGCCTTCCCAGTCTCTGGAATACCTGGGAGTGCAGTTCGACACCCAGGCAGACACAGTCAGTCTCACTACCAAGAGAAGGTTAACACTTCAGACGCGTATCCGGTACTTGATGGGAGCCAGTCGGCCCATAGCTTGGGATTATCTGCAGGTTCTCGGCCTCATGGCATCCACACTGGAAGTGGTACCTTGGGCAAGGGCCCATATGAGGCCGTTACAACACTCCCTGCTCTCTCGCTGGAGCCCTCGCTTTCGGAACTATTCCACACACCTTCCTCTGCCAGCCAGAGTACGGACCCAGTTACGGTGGTGGTTGCAGTCCAGCCACATGAGCAGGGGGTCGAAGATGTCCTCACCCACGTGGACTCTGCTCACCGCAGATGCCAGCCTGAGCGGCTGGGGAGCACACTGCGAAGAACTCACCACACAAGGGCGGTGGAGCAGAGAAGAGGCAGCGTGGAACATCAACCTTCTAGAGGCGCGGGCAGTCCGATTGGCATGCCTACGATTTGCTCACAGACTGAAGAACAGAGCAGTCAGAGTGATGTCCGACGTATGCCACCACGGTGGAACCAGAAGCCAACAGGTATCTCTGGAGATAGCCCCGCTGATGGCTTGGGCAGAGGCGAATCTTCAGGACATCTCAGCCGTCCACATTGCCGGGAAGGACAATACCACGGCAGACTTCCTCAGCAGAGAAAGCCTAGATCCGGGAGAATGGCAGCTTTCACCCACAGCTTTCCAGATGATTGTGGACCACTGGGGGATTCCGGACATGGACTTACTAGCGGACAAGTCCAATGCTGAAGTACCCAGATACTTCAGCCGCAAACGCGACCCGTTCTCACACGGAATCGATGCCCTAGTTCAGCCATGGCCTCCAGGGACTCTGCTATATGCATTTCCTCCGTGGCCTCTGCTGGGTGCCATCATCCACAAGATTCAGAGACACCGGGGCCTAGTTCTTCTAGTGGCACCAGACTGGCCAAGAAGACCCTGGTACACGGACATGAGAAGACTACTGGCAGGGGAGCCCCTTCCCCTGCCTCCTCGCCGGGACCTTCTATGTCAAGGTCCCATCCTCCACGAGGATCCGGCTCAATTCTCTCTTACGGTCTGGCCATTGAGAGGGCTAGACTGAAGAAAAGAGGTTACTTGGAGCTCGTGATAGATACACTCCTCCGAGCTCGCAAGTTTTCCACATCCCTCACCTACGTAAGGATCTGGAGAGTATTTGAAGCATGGTGCGACACTCATGGCACCAATCCACATGCGACCACAATCCCTATTGTGTTGGATTTCCTGCAAGATGGACTTCAGAAGGGTCTCTCCCTCAGCTCCATCAAGGTTCAGGTGGCGGCGCTGTCTTTCTACGGTCCCAGGAGGGATGGCAAGACCATTGCCAAGCACCCAGATGTTTCTCGCTTCCTGAAAGGAGTCAAGCATATTCGTCCGCCACTGAAGTGGCCTGTGCCCTTATGGAACCTCAACCTTGTTCTGGATTTCCTCTCGGGATCCACCTTCAGACCCCTTCGGGGCCTGTCTCTCCGTTCTTTAACTTTGAAGATGGTGTTCTTGTTGGCTGTATGTTCAGCACGCCGCATCTCAGAGCTACAAGCACTGTCCTGCCGTGATCCCTTTCTCAGAATCACTCCTGAGGCTATCCATCTTCGGACGGTTCCCTCCTTTCTACCTAAAGTGGTTTCACAGTTTCATCTTAACCAAACCATATCCTTGCCTACTATGGCGGGTTTGAAGAAATCTGAAGAAGGGCGTTTATTACGCCATCTCGACATTGGCAGATTGCTGCCCAGATATCTGGAAGTGACACAAGAAGTATGAAAGACAGACCATCTGTTCGTCCTGCACAGCGGGAAAAGACAAGGGGACGCGGCCTCTCGGCCCACCATCGCCCGCTGGATTAAAGAAGTTATCAGAGCAGCTTACGTGGAGGCCGGGAAGTCTCCGCCTCTGCAAGTCAAGGCTCATTCTACCAGAGCACAAGCGGCATCTTGGGCAGAATCCAGGATGCTGTCGCCTGCAGAAATCTGTAAAGCAGCGATGTGGTCCTCCCTCCATACCTTCTCCAGGTCCTACCGTCTGGATGTCCAGGCCGGGGAGGACACAGCATTTGCGAGGGCGGTTCTACATGGTCCTCAGGCAGCCTTCCGCCCAGGCTGGGAGTAAAGCTTTTGTACATCCCATTTGTTCTGAGTCCATCTGGCTACATGACAGGAAATGTTGAGATTACTTAACTGATAATCTCCTTTTCCTTAGTGTAGACAGATGGACTCAGCATCCCGCCCAGCTGCCTGTGTACATGGGTTTCACCGATTCAAGGTAAGCCATGTCATCTGTTTCCATAAGAGCGTACACTCTACCAGGTGTCAATACCTTCCGGTTGTGAATGCTGGCGGTCTCCAGCTACTATCAATCGGTCAGGGGAATCCTGTTTCCACTATTTCACTGAGCGTCAGTACACACATCCATAACAGCTTTTGCAAGGAAGATTACTAAGTTGCTACGCTTCCTGTGGGGGTATATATACCCGTGCTGACGTCAGATCCGTCTCAAACTGCTAGCACGAGCATACTATACCCATTTGTTCTGAGTCCATTTGTTCTGAGTCCATCTGTCTATACTAAGGAAAAGGAGATTATTAGGTAAGTAATCTCAACATTTCTTTGCCTTAAACATAACCTTAACAACCAGTTCTTACCTGGCTCTAGGGCCAGAGTGATGATCAAAGTTGCAGGTGAGGTTTGTTCCGTGTCTGAGACTTCTAATATTGCCGAAATATTTATTGGCAAATTTCTTTGCACATTTTCTAGCATTACACCGTCTCTTTGTTCATCCTCAGTCTGTCCCCTAGGTTGAGGTAAATAAAATATTCTCGAGAGGGGTGGAATAGCTGACTCCTCCACTTGGAGCACTTCCCGGAGATTTTTCTTGAACATCTCTCTGGGGGAAACCATAGGCACTTGCGGAAAATGTATGAATCTTAAATTTCTATTTTTTAGTTGGTTTTCAATATTTTCCATTTTTAGGGCCAGACTCTTCTTCTCTTTTATCATCATAGTCTGTGTTTGTTGAAGACCCTTAATCTGTGAAATGTTTCCATTAACTTGCTGTTCTAAGTTAGTATTGGCTAGTCAGCATTTCTACTTTCTCCTCCATAGACTTTAAATTCACATTCACCGGCTGTAATTGCCACAGGATAGAAGCTCTCATTTCATTAATGATTCCCAAATCATCTCGAGTGAAAACACAGTGGGTCTAACCGCACTCACTAAGAAGGACTCCCGGAAAACTTCCTCATTTCAACCGGTCTCTCTCAGTGCTGAACCTTCCTCTCCGCTGAATTGCCCCAGAAGAACTAGGCTTCCTGCTGTGGGTGCACTTCCTGCGGTCCCTGCCAGGTCTTGCACCGTGACTCCTTGGTCCGGTATCACACCTGCCGCTCCGGTCATGCCTCTCTCTGCTGCAGGATTTTTTGGCGGTGTACCCTCTGCGGGGCTAAGGGGTGATAGAGAGCCAGGGAGAGAGGGGAGCTCCACTTCTCCTTCCCCACTCTCCAGCGGCTGTATACACGATCCTTGTTCTCCACGGGTGACGTGAGCATCCATAGGTCTGGTTAGAGGCGTCGGGGGGCCTCATGGTAGAGTTCCCCCCTCTGTTTTCGCTTCCTTCCCATACAGCACAGTAAAACTTGATTTGCAAGCAACAAAATTCATTGTTGCCTCTGGAGAAAACGCCAACCAGTGTCACCGTGCAGCCATCTTAGATCCGCCCCATCCACAAAGCCCTTCTTTAAAGAAGGCAGATGCTATATCTTTCAAGCTGCGTCAACAACTGACATGCTCAAATGATCAAATCCCGTACACTATCAGCCGGTCTGACAAATCTTGACATTTGACATTGAGGCTTTTATTGTCAGTTGTCGACAATAGTGAATCATATGAGTGTACGGAGATATTTCTAATCCTAATTTCAAAATAGGAATTTACATAATATTTTTTTTTTTTCCTGTAAGGAGAATTTGGAGTCCTTGCAGCAAAAGAAAGCTGAAACTCATAATAAAATCTTTTTCAAGTACATTTGAGGTAAAAAGCCTGTGAGGGAGACAGTTGGACCATTAGATGATCAAGGGGTAAAAACCTTAGGGATGACAAAGCCATAGCAGATAGGTATACACTGAGGAAGATGTAAGGGATATACCCATGCCAGAATGGATATTCAAAGGTGATGATTCAGAGGAACTGAAACAAATCTCAGTGAATCTGGAACATATACTTGTTGCGTCCGTCGGTCGCAGACGACTGCAACCGCTCTGCCTTACCTCTTTTCTTCCATTTTCCTCCTCCTTGGGCAAGTTGGCTGCCTCCGGTCTTAGGGCCTCGGCGTCTCCAGCTTAGCATGGGCGTTCCAGTCCGCCATGCTCACTCCCGTGGCCTCCTATGGCGTGCATGCGCACATCTCCTATGCTCAAATACACGTCATGGCGGGAACCTCGGGGGCGTCCCCACCGCATGACATCAGTACCTCCAGGAATTTAAAGCCTCCGCTTCGCTACCACCTTTAAGTTATCAAGGACTTCGGTTTAAGCTACTCTGACCACTCTAAGCTGCTTGCTTAGACGCCGCTCTACAAGGGCCTTGCTCCTTGAGAAGCTTAAGACACCCGCTCCTTGGGGGTCTCTAGCTTCCATCACACTTCAGGGCCTCTACGAACTGAGACAACCGTTCCTCGGGAGTCTCTCTCACTTATTCTTTTCAGGATCTCCGGACTATCATGTACTCGCTCCTCGAGGGCCTACCAGTCTATGTATCCTGTACCACGGACCTTCGGTCCCACCAACTCACTGTCAGGAAGACGCCTACACTCCTGTGAATACTTCTATGATCCGGTGCTCCAACTCCAACCACCAGGCTCGGCGTTGCCCGCACCGTGGGTCCCCACCTCTCTTGAACATCTGGGTGAGATTCTACATCTGAGACTGCTGAACGTAGTGGCACCTCGTGGAGCTCAGTGCCTTACCTTCCTGCTTCATACCATCTATCTACAGCAGTACAATAAAGCCTTCCATTCTTTCTGTGTCTGCTATCTGAGTTTAGCCTATCGCTGTGGTTCCCCACGGGGCCCCACCCCATGGGCGGAGTCATCTCCACAAGGACCATGGGTCCACAATGCCACAAACACAACAGATTGCTAACTCCATGGACTCGGCTTAACTCGCGGCCCTGCAGGCCATCCCTGGCCTAGCCCAGCGGATCATGGAACAACAAAAGTCTTTGGAGAGCCTAGCTACTGCCTTCAATCAGTGACATGCTCAAGTGAATTCTTCAGCTCCTCTTGTGAAGGAATTGCTGTTCCCAGTAGTAACCCTCAAGACCACTGTACCTTTATCCACATCTACCCGCTTTACGGGTGAAGCCAAGATGTACAGAGGGTTTGTTAATCAATGCAGCATTCATTTTTCATTACAGCCTACCCTCTTTCCCACTGAAGCTTCCAAGACCACCTACATCCTATCGTTCCTAGAAGGACGAGCCCTGGCCTGGGCTTCACCGTTATGGGAACATGAAGATCCTATCCTGAATGACTTACCAGGATTCCTAAAACTTTTAAAGTCTGTTTTTGATGACCTGGCTTGCCAGACTGTCGCTGGATCTGCTTTGCTCAATCTTCAGCAAGGTAACAAGCCACTTACAGACTTTGTAATTGAATTTAAGACTAACATCCAAATTACATTGGAACCCTGGATGCTTACTTGCCATATTTATGGATGGCCTCAACTCTTGCTTAAAGGACGAGTTAGTGGCTCATGATTTGCCTGATATCCTTGATTTTCTGATGGAGTTGGCTGGGAGAATTGAACGCCATATCCGTGACCGAACTCTGGAGGCAAAGAGTCCACGAAAGTCTACGGTGGGGGCTAACCATCCTAAACCTGTGCCGATTGCTTCTAGCTTACTGTCTGCATCCTTAGAGGAAGAAGAGCCTATGCAGTTAGGCCGTAACCACTTAACTTCCAAGAAAAGACATTTCCGCAAGTACATGGGGTTATGCATGTATTGTGGCCAATCAGGCCACGCAGTCCAAACTTGTCCCATCTGTCTGGGAAACTGACGGGCCTAGGATCTGCAGGAGGACTTCTCCTGGCCCTCACCTCTCCTACTCCTCCATTATCCTTACCAGTATCGCTGCTCTGTGGAGGTCTTGAATTTCAGACTCTCGCTCTCATTGACTCAGGTGCCGGAGGTAATTTTATTCTGAAGCGCTTAGTTGAATATCTACGGATTCCTACCACACCAGTAGCTAAGCCTCTGCTATTGTCCTCTATCCATGGAGAACCACTTCCTGGAGAAGTTTCATTGACCACACAGGCCATTGGCCTGCGCACTGGAGCTCTACATTCAGAATCCATTTCAATTCTAGTATTGGAAAAAGCCATGCATCCGGTGGTATTGGGGCTGCCTTGGCTTCAAGACCATATGCCATAATTTAATTGGGCCACGTTGGAACTATCCCGGTGGGGATCAGACTGTCATGGTTGGTGTCTTGCAGAAGTTTCACCGCTCATTTGCATGCCCACCACCCCATCATTACCTGGCTTACCTCCACAATACGCCTCCTTCCAGGATGTTTTCTCAAAACAAGCAGCTGCCTTTCTTCCACCGCACAGAGTTTTTGACTGTGCCATAAATCTGAAACCTAATTCAGAACCTCCCAAAGGAAGAGTTTATCCTCTGTCAGTAGCTGAAACTAAAGCGATGTCTACCTACATACAAGAAAATCTACAAAAGGGATTCATCAGACCCTCCAAAACTCCTGCCGGTGCAGGCTTCTTTTTCGTAGGGAAGAAAGATGGCACCTTACGCCCCTGCATCGACTACAGGGGTCTGAATGAGATTACCATCAAGGACAGGTAACCCCTGCCCTTAATTTCTGAACTGTTCGATAGGCTCCAAGGAGCCAAAATATTCTCCAAATTAGACCTTAAGGGAGCTTACAACTTGGTGCATATTCGAGAAGGAGACGATGGACACTTTGAATACCTCGTCATGCCCTTCGGTTTAAGTAATGCACCAGCAGTCTTTCAAAATATGATGAACGACATCTTAAGGGACTTATTTTATCAATGTGTGGTAGTATATCTCGATGATATACTGATCTTTTCTCAAGATCTGCAAACTCATCAGGAAGATGTCAATAAAGTCTTAAGACACCTGCGTGAGTAACACTTATATGCAAAGCTTGAAAAGTGCAAATTCCACAAAGAGTCTGTACCCTTCCTGGGATACATTGTTTCTAAGAACGGGTTTCAAATGGACCCTAATAAATTAGAAAGTATCCAGGACTGGCCTCAAGCTACAGGCCTAAAGGCACTGCGTCGCTTCTTGGGCTTCATCAATTACTACCGGTCCTTTATTAAATACTACTCGTCATTGACAGTCCCTCTAACCTCTATGACCAAGAAGGGAGCCACCCCTGCCAATTGGTCTCCAGAAGCCATATCAGCCTTTCTGACGCTCAAAGAGGTTTTTCAGAAGAAGCCATGTCTCCGCCACCCTGACCCACACCATCCTTTCATTGTGGAGGTCGATGCATCAGACGGTGTGGGGGCGATTCTAAGTCAGTACAGCAAATCCAATGTGCTCCATCCTTTCTCCTTCTTCTCAAGGTGATTCTTGCCTGCCGAGAGAAATTATGGGATAGAAGACAAGGAGTTACTCACAATCAAGCAGGCTTTTGAAGAATGGCGTCCTTGGCTATAAGGCGCACAACACCAAATTGTAGTGTACACCGATCACAAGAATCTGGAGTACCTTCGACATGCTCATATCATTGATCCCGAAAGAGTGGTTCTCGCAGCCACTCACACAGTACCCACCGGGAAGATGGTGGTCACCAGAAATTTAAGGAAAAAGCTGTTGAAGTGGGCACATGATTCCTGTCTGGCAGACCATCCAGTACAGAGTCATACCCTAGCTAATGGCACATTTTGTAGCGCTACCCGGATTACCCTCTGCTACCGAGTTAGCAAAACTCTTCATTAAACACATCTTCTGCTTTTATGGGATGCCTAAGCATATCCTATCTGACAGAGGAGTATAATTTACTGCAAAGTTTTGGAGAGCATTATGTCAAAAATTTGACTGTCTTGGATTTAACCTCTGCCTACCATCCTCAGTCTAACGGTCAGACTGAGAGGATGAATAGAATGCTGAAACAATTTCTGCGATCTTATGTCAATTCTAGACAGAACAACTGGGCTGAATTACTGCCTTGGGCAGAATTTGTCATTAATTCGCATCCTGCTACCGCCACGCTGGGAATATCTCATCTCTTGGGAGAACTATGGCCCAGAAGAGAACACCTGGGAACCACTGACCAAAAATACAGATAAAGAGCTGGTACGTCAATTCCATCTGGAACACCCACGAAAACCCAGACCATCTGGAAGAGGTCTTGGAGGAGGCCCTTTGAAGGGGGGTACTATTGTGTCTGTCAGTCGCAGACGGCTGCGACCGCTCTGCCTTACCTCTTTTCTTCCATTTTCCTCGTCCTTGGGCAAGATGGCTGCCTCTGGTGCAGAGTGCCGAGGGCCTCGGTGTCTCCAGCTTAGCATGGGTGTTCCAGTCCGCCATGCTCACTCCCGTGACCTCGTAGGGTGCGCGCACATCTCCTACGCTCAAATACATGTCATGGTGGGAACCTCGGGGGCGTCCCCACCGCATGACGTCAATACCTACGAGTATTTAAAGCCTCTGCTTTGCTACCACCTTTGAGTTAGCAAGGACTTCAGTTTAAGCTACTCTGACCGCTCTAAGCTGCACGCTTAGATGCCGCTCTATACTCCAAGGGCCTCGCTCCTTTAGAAGCTCAAGACACCCGCCCCTCAGGGGTCTCTCGCTTCCATCAACCTTCGAGGCCTCTACTAACTGAGACAACCGCTCTTCAGGGGTCTCTCTCTCTTATGCTTTTCAGGATCTCCGGACTATCAGGTACTCGCTCCTCGAGGGCCTACCAATCTATGTATCCTGTACCACGGACCTTTGGTCCCACCTTCTCACTGCCAAGAAGACGTCTACACTCCTGTGAATACCTCTACGATCCGGTGCTCCAACTCCACCCACCAGGCTCGGCATTGCCCGCACCGCGGGTCCCTACCTTTCTTGAACATCTGGGTGAGATTCTACATCTGAGACTGTTGAATGTATTGGCACCTCGCAGACCTCAGTGCCTTACCTTCCTGCTTCATAACATCTATCTACAGCAATACAATATAGACTTCCATTCATTCCGTGTCTGCTATCTGAGTTTAGCCTGTCGCTGTGGTTCCCCATGGGGAGGGACCCTCCCCATGGGTGGAGTTATCTCCACAGCGACCAAGGGTCCACAATGCCACAAACACAACAGTACTACGGCAATTTGACAAAATAAAGTGTACCAAACCACCTGGACCAGATGCTGAAAGAACTGAAATTGCGGACCTGATATTGGAAATTTGCAAACTATCAATCACATCATCTATGGAACCTGAAGACTGGAAGGTTGCCAGGGTAATGCCAATTTTTAAAAAGGTATTAAGGGGTGATCAGGAAATTACAGACCAGTGAGTTTGATGTCTGTGCCAGGCAACATATAGAGAAGCATAGTTTAAGGGGACAAAGCCAACATGGATTTAGCCAAGGGAAGTCTTGCTGTTAGCATCGGCGACCGCGGCAAGCCGCGACCGGGACCGGGTGTCATGGCCACCGGCCGCGACGGAGGCTGGGCTGACAGGGGCAACAGACTTAACTTACCCGGGATGGTGGGTATGGTTGAGGGTGCCTGCAGGAGCAGGCAGCCCTTTCCTCTTCTTTCTCTCGGCTGCTGCCATGGCGGAGTCGGCGGCATGGCTCCGCAGCGTTCCAGCTCCTCCCCCTTCTGTTCTTAGGAGCTGCATGCGCAGCTGAAGAAGATTCTTAAAGGAGCCATGACAGGAAGTGTCATGGCCTCCCCTGAAGCTCCTCGGGTGTTCAGTCCTTGCCTTGGTATTGAGGTTCCTGCCTGAGTACGTTCTTGGTTCCTGGTTCTTCGTTCTTCGTCCCACTCTTCTCCCCTGCTCCGTGGATTGATTCTTGGCTTCTGACCTCTGGACTGGTGGACGTGTCTTCTTGTGGCTTGATCCTGGTATGGCGTTGGACCCTTCTCCTGGCTTGACCCTGGTACGGCTTTGGACCCTTCTCCTGCTTTGACCCTGGACTGGACTTGGACCCCACTGGTGTATCGAATCTCGGACCGGCTTTGGACTCTTCTATGACGTCCTCAGACTGCTTCGACCTGCTGGAGGCGCCAGCCGTCTGGAACCCACGACCTGCAGGAGGCGCCTGCATCCAGACCTTCTACAGTCTTCAGAGGAGTCGCCTAAGTCCCAGCGGCTGGACCCCTACGGGCTCCTCCTGGGGGGGTTGCGTGCTTCCAGGGTGAAGTCTTCTAGCAAGCCTCTTCAGTCCAAGCGGCCTCGGCCTTCGATGGTAGCTATCTACCTCGAACAGTCCAAGCGGCCTCGGCCTTCGATGGTAGCTATCTACCTCGAAACAAGGGTCCACTTACATAACACTTGCCTCACAAATTTGCTGCATTTTTTTGAAGGTGTAAACAAACATGGATAAAAGTGAGCCAGTTGAATGTATCTGGATTTCCAGAAAGCATTTGACAAAGTCCCTCATGAGAGACTTCATAGGAAATTAGAAAATCATGGGATAGGTGACAGTGTCCTATTGTGGATTGCCAACTGGTTAAAAGATAGAAAACAGAGAGTAGGGCTAAATGGTAAATTTTCCCAATGGAAAAAGGTGGAGTGCCCCAGGGATCTGTTCTGGGACTGATGCTTTTTTTTATATTTATAAATGACCTGGAAATGGGAACATCAAGTGAGGTGCTCAAATTTGACAATGACACAAAATTATTCAAAGTTGTCAAATTACAAGAGGATTGTGAGAAATTACAAGAGGACATTGCAAAACTAGGAGACTGGGCATGCAAATGGCAAATTAAATTTTAATGTACACTGTTACGGTCGTGGATCCCTGGGCTGAGGGGGCGTTGGCACCACCTGTGAGGAGGTGCTTCACAGGTGCCCTTCGTCGGCTGGCAAGGCCAGGGAGAGCCTGAGACCCTGCTGAGGCTTTGCCACTACCAGACCTCGTTCCCCGCAGGTTGAGCCCTTGGGTACCGGGGACGGCTGGACTTACGTGGGGTCTCAGGTGAGGTGAGTCTCGAAGACCGAAGTCCTAGCGAGGTCTGGGCAGGCGGCGAATCTTGTAGTTCATAGTCCAAGCGTGGGTCAGGGCAGGCAGCAAGTCATGAGTCGGTGGTCCAGGCAAGGGTCGAGGGTCCGAGTAGGAATACAACGGGTCAGGAATGGAACCGGAACAGGATTCTCCAACTGGAGCAGGAGCCAGGAAGCCAAGGCAAGGTCTGGAAGCAGGCCTTGCCTAGATATAGGCCGAGGTCAGGGGGTGGAGCCGGGGCACTTCCCGGCAGAGCCCCTTTAATGGAACTGAGCGGTGCGTGCACGTGCCTAAGACCGTGGACCCCCGCGGACCCCCCGTGGACCCCAGTCTCCTTTTCTGCCAGGGAGAAGAAGATGACGGATGGCACCGGCCACGCTGGGAAGGCCACGGTGGAGGCCCGGCGCAGGGCAGGATGCATCCACTGCGGCCTGCCGCCACCACCACTGTCCCTGGGCTGGCTGGAACGCCGGCGCGAAGCTGATGAGTGAAGGGGGCCGGCCGCAGAGGGCTGCGGCTGGTTCTCTTAACAGTACTCCCTCCTCTAAGCCTCCCTTCCTGAGGGTCGTGGTTTGTCTGGGTGATCCTTGTGGAATTGAATGAGTAGCCATTTGTCCAGGATATTGGTCAAAGGCTCCCAGGAGTTCTCGTCTGGGCCGAATCCCTCCCATGATAACAGGTACTCCCATCTTCGGCCTCTTCTCCTGATGTTCAGGATTTCCTGGACTTGGTAAGTAGTCTCCTTTTCTGCGGAGACAGCAGGAGTCTTGGGTGGCTTCCGAGAAGGCCATGACAACACCAAGAGCTTTAGTAGAGACGTGTGGAAGGAGTTGTGGACTTTCAGAGAGGGTGGCAGGCAAAGCTGGTATGTGACAGGTCCTAGTTGTCAGAGAATGGAAAAGGGCCCAATGAAGCACGGAGCCAATTTCATGGATGGAACCCTCAGTCAAATGTAGCGGGTGCTGAGCCATACTCTCTCTTAGGGGTGAAACCAAGGTGCCGGTCGATGGTGACGATCGGCAAATTTCTTGGCCGATTGGGTAGCCTCTTGGATAATTTGCTGGGTGTGGGCCCAAAACTCCTCTAGTTTTTCTGCCATCATCTGGGCAGCCGGAGAGGGGACAGTCAAAGGCAGGGGCAAGGGCAGAAGTGTCTGCTTCCCATTGACTATTTGAAAGGGCGAGGCTCCGGTTGCCATGCAAGGGTGCGAGTTATGGGAAAATTCTGCCCAGGGGAGCAGCGAGGCTGAATTGTTCTGGCGGGCAGTAACATAAACTCTTAAGAATTGTTTCAGAGCACAATTAGTGCGTTCTGCTTGGCCGGGAGTTGGCTGGGAGAATTGAATGCCACATCCGCGACCGAACTCTGGTGTGGGCCCAAATCTCCTCTAGTTTTTCTGCCGTCATCTGGGCAGCCGGAGAAGGGACGGACAAAGGCTGGGGCAAGGGCAGAAGTGGCTGCTTCCCATTGACTATTTGAAAGGGCGAGGCTCCGGTTGCCGTGCAAGGGTGCGAGTTATGGGAAAATTCTGCCCAGGGGAGCAGTGAGGCTGAATCGTTCTGGCGGGCAGTAACATAAACTCTTAAGAATTGTTTCAGAGCACAATTAGTGCGTTCTGCTTGGCTGTTCGCCTGGGGATGATAGGCGGTGGTGTAGTCAAGGGAGTCTTAGAACTTCTTGTAGAGGTTCTGCCAATACTTAGCGGTGAACTGGGGTCCACGGTCTGAGGTGATGTGCAGTGGAAGACCATGGAGCCGAAAGATGTGTTGGACGAACAGCTGAGCCAGTTCGACTGCAGAGGGAAGGCCAGTTAGGGCTATAAAGTGAGCCATTTTTGGAAAAATGGTCTACCACCACCCATATGATTGTGTTGCCTCCAGAGGCGGGCAGGTCCACAAGGATCATGGTTCCTTGGGCGCGGGAAGACTTTGAAGTAGGCTCCAGGGTTTCCCTACCGGTATCTTCTGCTGGGCGCAAATTGGGCAAGAATCCACGAATGCATGTATGTCTTGGCACATAGCCGGCCACCACTAATATTGTTGTAGTAAGGACAAGGTCCAAGCTCGTTTGTGGTGCCCCGTGGTGTGGGAGTCGCGACCCCATTTTAGGACCCTGTTACGGAGTCTTCGAGGGACGATAGTCATGCCGGGCGGTATCGCCTGGGTAACCGCGATGATGACTCGAGCCTGGTCCAAGATATGTTGTGGTGGTTCTTCGTGGTCCTCAGGAGAAAACGAGCGGGATAGTGCATCCACTTGGATGTTCTTAGCCGTGGGTCGGTAGTGGAGTTCGAAGTCAAATCGTGTAAAGAACAAGGCCCAGTGGGCTTGGCGAGACTTAAGGCGCTGAGTTTGCTGTAGGTGCTTGAGGTTCTTATGGTCTGTGTAGACCGTGATTGATGCTGTGTGCCTTCCAGCCACTGGCGCCATTCCTCGAAGGCCAGTTTTATTGCCAGAAGCTCTTTATCGCTGATGGCGTAGTTGTGCTGAGCTTGGTTAAACTTCCTGGAGAAGAACGAGCAAGGATGCACCGCCCCTACCCCTTCTCCACCTCGAGTATGAACGGAGCTCTGGGGTCCAGGTGTCGAAGAAAGGGTTTGCGCAGAAAGGCCTCCTTAAGCGCCTGGAAGGCCTCTAGAGAGTCTACCAGCCAGACTTGGACATTGGCCCCCTTGCGTGTCAGGGCTGTGAGAGGCGTGGCCAATTGGAGTAGTCTTTGATGAAGCTGCGATAATAGTTCACGAAGCCCAGGAATCATTGAAGGGCTCGGAGCCCCTTGGGTTGCGGCCACTCCTGGATGCTTCTCAATTTGGTCAGATCCATAAGGAAACCCCGGCTGGACACAATATAACTGAGGAAGGGGAGAGAGTCTCTTTCGAAGACACATTTCTCAGCTTTGCGTAGAGATGGTTCTCGCGAAGTCGTTGCAGAATCCGGCACACATCCTGGTAGTGAGCCTCTAAGGTTTGGGAGTAGATCAGGTTATCATCTAGGTAAATGACCACACAGCTGTAGAGAAGGTCGCGGAAGATCTCGTTCATGAGATTTTGAAAAACAGCAGGCACATTACTGAGGCCAAAGGGCATGATCAAGTATTCGTAATGGCCACCCCAAATGTTAAATGCTGTCATCCATTCATCTCCCTCCTTGATCCGAATCAAGTTGTAGGCTCCCCGGAGATCTAGTTTAGAAAAGATCTTAGCTCCTTGGAGCCGGTCAAAGAGTTCTGCTATCAAAGGAAGCAGGTAGTGATTCTCAGTAATGATGTTCAGGCCATGGTAATCGATATACGGCCGGAGGGTGCCGTCCTTTTTGCCTACGAAGAAAAACCCGGCTCTGGCCGGGGAGTTCGAAGGGCAGATAAAGCCTTTATGCAGATTCTCCCGGATTTATTCTTTTATAGCACGAGTTTCAGGGAGAGATAGAGGATACACTTTTCCCCGAGGAGGCATAGTACCAGGTAGTAGGTTGATCGCGCAGTCGAACCCCCAGTGAGGAGGTAAGGTGTCCGCAGCCTCCTGGGAGAAAACATAAGCAAATTGGGCATAGTGAGGAGGCACTCCTTTAGGAAGTGCGGTAGTGGAACAGCAACTGGACTTCATGGATTTGATCATACAGGTCTGTGGACAAGATGGGCCCCACCGGACCAGCTTCAATGCCACCCAGTCAAATTACGGGTTATGTTGTTGCAACCAAGGCATCCCCAGGACCATGGGATGAATAGCCCTTTGGATCATATAAAATGAAATATGCTCGTAGTGGTCAGGCTCGTCCTTAATCCTAGGTGAAAGTCCATCCAGTAAAATGGCTCTCAGGCAGGATTATTCCCAATGGAGTTCAGTTGCCAGGGTCCTGAACTCAATGATATAGTCCAGCAGAGGGCGACCACCCTGACGGATGTGCAGAAGTTCGGTGCTGGCCGTGGCCCGTTGTCCGGGTTCACAAAAACAGGTGCAGGAAGCCAGAGAGGTCCAGGAGGATAGGATCTGACCGCTCCCACATAGGTGAAGCCCAGGCCAGGGCCTTACGCTTCAGCAGGGACAGGATGTAGGTTGTTTTGGTGAAGCTGTCCGGAAACAATGTCGCCTGAAGGCAAAAGTGCATATTGCACTGGTTGAGGAACCCGCGACACTGCTGGGGATCACCCGCAAAGCGGGGAGGAGCCGGCAGGGAGATGACCGGTCGGGGAGGTGAAGCCATCCCCGAGGCACCCGGGGCGGGTGAAGACGTAGAACCTGCTGAGGTGACAGAGTTCAAGTGGGAATTAAGATGCTCCATGGAGGTGGCAAGCAACTCTAGGACCTTCTGTTGCTCTAGTATTTTTTGTGCTAGTCCAGGTATGGCCTGTAGTGCTGTAGCCTCCGCCGGATCCATGGCCTTGGCTTGCTGTTACAGTCGTTGATCCCTGGGCCGAGGGGGCGTTGGCACCACCCGTGAGGAGAAGCCTCACAGGTGCCCACCGTCGGCTGGCGAGGCCGGGGAAAGCCTGAGACCCCGCTGAGGCTTCACCACTACCAGCCCTTGTTCCCCGCAGATTGAGCCCTTGGGTACCGGGGCCGGCTGGACTTACGTGGGGTCTCAGGTGAGGTAAGTCTCGAAGTCCGAAATCCTAGCTAGGTCTGGGCAGGCGGCGGGTCTCGTAGTTCGTAGTCCGAGCGTGGGTCACGGCAGGCAGCTAGTCATGTAATCCGAAGTCCGAGTGTGGGTCAAGGCAGGCGGCAAGTCTCGTAGTCCATAGTCCAAGCGTGGGTCAGGGCAAGCAGCGAGTCACGAATCGGTGGTCCAGGCAAGGGTCGAGGGTCCTAGCAGGAATAGTACGGGTCAGGAATGGATCCGGACAGAATTTTCCAACTGGAGCAGGAGGCAGGAAGCCAAGACAAGGTCTGGAAGCAGATGCCTTAGGCTGCCGGGGAGCAGAAGAAGATAGACGGCCCCGGCTGTGCTGGGAAGGCCACACCCACGGTGGAAGCCCAGCGTTGGGCAGGACGCGTCCACTGCAGCCTGCCGCTGCCACCAGCCTCTCTGGGCCAGCCGGAATGCCGGTGCGAAGCTGGTGAGTGAAGGGGGCTGGCCACGGAGGGCTGTGGCCGGTTCTCATAACATACATAAGTGCAAAGTGATGCACTTGGGGAAGGGAACCCCAAATTATAGCTACAAAATGCAAGGTTCCACATTAGGAGTCAAAACTCAGGAAAAGGATCTAGGTGTCATCGTTGAAAATAAATTGAAATCTTCAGGTCAGTGTGCAGCAGCAGCCAAGAAAGCAAATAGAAAGCTAGGGATTATTAGGAAAGGAATGGAGAATAAAACAGAGAAAATCATAATGCCTCTGTATCGCTCCATGGTGCGACCTCATCTTGAATATTGTGTTCAGTTCTGGTCACCACACCTCAAGATAGATATAGCAGAATTAGAAAAGGTACAGAGAAGGGCAACCAAGATGATAAAAGGATGGAACAATGCCCCTATGAAGAAAGGCTAAAGAGGTTAGAACTCTTCAGCTTGGAGGAGATATGATAGAGATCTGTAAAAATGAGTGGAATGGAATGAGTAAACATTAATCAGTTGTTTACTCTTTTGAAAATTACAACGATGAGGGGATGCACAATGAAGTTATGGGTAATACATTTAAAACTGAGAGAAAATATTTTTTTACTCAATGCATAATTAAGCTCTGGAATTCGTTGCCAGAGGATGAGGTGAAAGCAGTCAGTATAGCCGTGTTTAAAAAAGGTTTGGACAAGTTCCTGGAGGAAGTCCATTATGAGAGAATTGCAGAAATATACTGTTATTCTTGGGATAAGCAGCTTTGAATCTATCCACCTCTTGGGATCCTGCCAGGTATTTGTGACCCGGCTTGGCCACTGTTGGAAACAGGATACTGGGCTTGATGGACCCTTGGTCTGACCCAGTATGGCAAGCCTTATGTTCTTGAGAGAAGGGTCAAAATGGCAAAAAAAAAAAAAAAAAAAGGGTAATAATGAAAGCATGTGATAACTATTTTATAAATATCATGATTGCAATAAGAAGCTATGCTGACTTATATGAGCGTCTTTAATCACGAGGTCAAGCAGATGGTGTAGTGTGCCATGGGTGGAATACACTCACTGTGAGTTTATTGCATTTACCATATGCTGCTCATCAATCTTGAGTGTGTTGCAATTTTGTGGTTTATAAATGTTAACAAAAAATAAATAAATGAAGAGAACTAGCCTTCCTTGTAAGACTATAGAATAACTTCAGACCGCACTTGTAAAATGGTTCCCAACTGAATTGATTTTATTAAGAACATAAGAACGTGCCATACTGGGTCAGACCAAGGGTCCATCAAGCCCAGCATCCTATTACCAACAGTGGCCAATGCAGTGTTATGTTTCGGGAGGCCTTAAGAGGCCTTGCATTCTGTTAGGGAGCGCTAGGAGAGCGGTTCCAACTTGTGGAGATAGTGTGTCCTTAGGCCTCAGCATGACCCCAGAGAACAAGGCAGCACTGAGGTAGGCAACATGTGTCCCAGCATGGGTGGAGATGAACGGTCTGACACTCTGCCGGACCTGCATGCTTCTGGAGCCAACACATAGTGTTGGAATTTGAACAGTCCTCCGACCATTCCCAGCCCTTTCGGACCTGCCACAAGGAATGACAAGAAGCACCAGGCCAGACTACGGATGAGGGCAATCGAAGGCTCTGGAACATAGAGACTCTAGACATAGACGAGGAACTTGGAGGTTCAGACGAAGACTCACTTGAGTGCGCAGACGAAAACTCGTGCAAGGACTTTGGACAAAGGTTCAGAAGCAAGGTACTGCAGGCAAGGTATTCAGGAGCAAGCTCAAGTACTGGGTTGAGACTGCAACGCAGCGCGCTCTACACAACCCACCACAGGGCGGACCCATGGGACTGGTCGCGGACCACACTTGAATGCGAAGCAGGCTCTAGACGAGGTATGGAATAGATGAAAACTGGAACATAGCGAAGATTCGGTAGAAGCCTGTACCAAGGTGCACCCTACACAGCCCATCCTAGGCTAGTCGCGGACCACGCTGGAATGGCACAGGTTCAGTCAGAGTCTTTGGCATGGACGGACGCAATGCAAGGAGCTCCAAAGACTGGGACAAGATTCAAGCACAGGATTCAAGATTCTCTAGGATTCAAAGACAACTCAGAATTCAAGACTAGGACTGAAGTAGATGTCTTCCGAAGGCTTGTACTGCGGAGATGAAGATGGCCTTGTACCATGAGGCGCCCTACACAGCCCGCCCGTGGGCTGGTCGTGGACCACGACAACAGCACACCAGGAAAGTGGATATCAAGGAACCTGGGGTACAGGACATCAGGAACAGGCGAGAAACATCAGGACGGGATTACTGACATCAAGACGAGACATGGAGCTCCAACGAAGAACGAAGGCCTGACGGAACGCTGGAAGGCGAGACATCCAGAAACAAGTAACTCCATTGCAAGGCAAAGCAGAACTGAAAGAGAAGTCCTTTTATAGAGCAGGAAGCTGGCAACGTCCTGGGAGGAGTTTAGATGGGCGACACCCAGCTGGCCCTATAACTAAATAGAAGAGCTGCGGGCCGACCCCTTAGGAAGAAGGGGCAAGGCCCAAACCAGAAAGTCAAGGAGGAAGCAGAGCAGGCCTCAGGTAGGCCCAGATGGCAACGGTGGCCTCCCAGGCCATGGAGCAAAACCGGGATAGACTGTCCAGGCAAGGCCCTGGCTTCAGTGCGGCGTCATCAAAGCATCACTCCCTAATTGGTGCAGGATCGTCGCCAAAATCCAGGGAAGGCGCCAAACGCACACACCATCGAAACTCATCGACGCAATCGCTGGTCTCTTCGATGCATCCATCTTCTACCCTGACACACAAGTCAGACAGGTTGAAGCAACAATCTCTAAAGGCACCAGAGCCTACTCCAATCATTCTACCTGCCAGTCTTAAACCACTGGATCCCATACTGCCTTCTCCGGCCCAACCAGGCTCCCCTTGTTCGACTCAGGATGCCTCCACCGGGTATACCTCTGATGCACCGGACGAACCTCCAGAGCCATATTCACCTCCGGAGGACTTGTCCTACCCGAAATTTTTAGAAAAGGTGGGTTCCATTTTACATGTGGACGTTCAAAAGGTACCAAACCCCAGGGCTGAAACACTAGATCTTTTGAAGATCTTCGACTTACCAGCAGAACCTATGTCATTACCCTCTGACAAGGTTCTTGACTCTGTTTTAGAAAAGTCATGGGAAACACTATACACTGGTGCACCGGTGTCTCGCAAGATTGATTTAAAGTATCGTATGAAACAATCCCCGGTGTACTCCTTGCCACAACTTCCACACACTTCCATTGTGGTGGAATCAGCTGTGCAGAAGGCTAAGAAAACCAAGCTACATGCCTCTGCACCCCCAGGAAGGGGATCATCAGTCACTGGATGAGTTCGCAAGGAAAACATTTCAATCCGCAATGTTATCCGCACGCATTCACCAAAACCAATTTTATATTGTTCGGTATCTGTTTGAGTGCGTGCAAGCAATTAAGGGTCAGCTATTTACCTCAGAGCTCCCTGATCAACCACATCCAAACCAATACAAGATATTGAAGAAGGAATTAGACACTTGCTTAGAACGGGGTATGAGGCCTTTGAGACCACTACTAGATCCTCTGCAACACCATTGCAGAGGATCTAGTAGTGCAGGCCATTGCAGCACGCCGTATGGCATGGCTGAGAGCAAGTGCGATCCGAGAGGACCTATACGCCAAGCTTGCCAATTTGCCATGCAAAGGGAACAATTTATTCGGGCCATGGTTTCAGGAGACAGTATCCAATCTCAGAGAACAGTCAGTGGCAGTGCAGTCGTTGACTGCACCTCCAGCGTACAGTGCACCAAGATGCTACTTCTCAGGAGGGTGTAGACAAATGTATTCACGTAGGCCCTTCCGGCCCTACTCCTCCTATCGGCTTCCTCCTTACCTGCCGCAGCATCGAGTACAACACCAGCAAAATCAAAGAG
Organism: Rhinatrema bivittatum; assembly: GCF_901001135.1. Taxonomy (NCBI): domain Eukaryota; kingdom Metazoa; phylum Chordata; class Amphibia; order Gymnophiona; family Rhinatrematidae; genus Rhinatrema; species Rhinatrema bivittatum. The sequence goes on along the minus strand of NC_042624.1, from coordinate 29,504,837 downwards.
GAAGGGGATGCCCGAGAACTAATCGTAACCAGAATCAGAAGCCGGCAACTCAAGTTAAACCATCACAGTCTTTTTAAAAATTCCTTTGCCATCACCACAGCTCAATCCACCAGGATGTCTCACAGCATGCTTCACGGAATGGGAAAACCTAACATCCGACTGTTGGGTTCTGGACATTATACAAAATGGATATCAACTTCATTTTCTGGAAAACCCCCCACTCCCACATCTATCAGCAGAGGGTCCCAAACTCCATCAACCTCAGTTAGCGACGGAAATAGCGTCGTTACTCCACCAACGGGTCATACAAACCATTCCCATGTGGGCCCACAACAAGGGGTTCTATTCCCTATATTTCCTAATTCCCAAGAAATCAGGTGGCTTACGTCCAATACTGGATCTTCTGGAATTGAGCAAGTATGTAGTAAAGGAAAAATTCAAAATGGTATCCTTGAAATCAATTCTTCCACTCCTCCAGCCCAACGACTGGATGTGTTCTATAGACTTGAAGGATGCTTACACGCACATTCCTATACACCCGTCCTCATGGCATTACCTATCGTTCCAATTCCAGAACAATCATTACCAATTTACGGTTCTTCCTTTTGGCCTATCATCGGCCCCCAGGGTTTTCACAAAATGCATAGCGGTGGTGATGGCATTCCTTCGGCAGCAGGAAATGAGAATATTTCCATATCTTGACGATTGGCTCCTAGTGGCATCAAATCCCACGCTACTATTAATGCACCTACACCAATTGATCAAGACTCTGGATCAATTGGGCTTAGTCATCAACTTCCAGAAGTCAATCTTATCCCCTACACAAATCTTGCAGTTCATAGGAGCACGACTGGATACCACTCGCAAATGAGCCTTCCTGCCGGAGGACAGGCGAATAGAGATGATTCGCCTGTTACATTCCCTCAGAAGGACACAACGTCCTTCGGCTCATCAGATTTTTACAGTACTGGGACACATGGCAGTGGCCATCCACATAGTTCCCAATACCTGATTGCATATGAGACGACTTCAATGTGGTTTAAAATGTCAATGGAATCAACACTCCCAACCACTTCGGTTCCGAGTGACACTCACAGCGGAAATGTGGCACAACAAGACTACATTCACCAAGGGCACCGTTTTCACCACTCCGCCGCACAACACAGTGCTTACAACAGATGCCTCACGCAAGGGCTGGGGAGCGCACCTCAACCACTGCACGAACAAAATCTACAAATAAATCTCTTAGAACTCAGAGTTATATGCAATGCAATACAGGCTTTTCTACCTCACCTGCGGGGTCGAAGTGTAATGATCTACACAGACAATCAAGTAGCAATGTTTTACATCAACAAACAAGGAGAGTCAGGTTCATGGTCCCTTTGCAGAGAGACCCTTCTCATCTACGAGAATGCACACCAACACTGCATACAGCTACAAGCGACATATCTTCCGGGGGTCATCAACACCCGGGCGGACAGACTCAGCAGAATTTTCTATCCTCATGAATGGTCCCTCAACCACCAGATAGCACAAAGCATCTTTGCACAATGGGGAGAACCAATGATGGATCTTTTTGCCACGGAAGAGAACGCAAAGGTACCTCGATTCTGTTCAATCTGGCCAAGTCCTCAGCAGATGGCGCAAGATGCGTTCCTCCTCCCTTGGAAGGAAGGGCTGCTTTACGCATTTCCTCTGATACCTCTCATAACAAGAACAATTCAAAGGAGAACCAAGATGGCCGCCACTCTGTGACATGAATCCATCTCGGTTCTGCGGCATTCTTGAATAAATTACTGATTTCTTTGCTATATAAAAATTTTTCTTAGAGAACATGCCACACACCAAAAGAAAAGCAAAAATACGCGAAAACCTTACCTCTACCCCAACTATTTCTGCACGACAGCCGCGGATCAAGGAGGCATTCGGTATTGTGCACCTGAACCTGGAAGGCGGAGCCGCTGGCATCTGTAGTGGAGAGCGGCCACCAGATGCCCAGGCTGAGGAAACATCGCTGAGCCCCTGGGCTCCAACAATTCCAGCAATGCCCTTTAGATCCCCAGAAGGAGTGGGATCGGAACAACTAGACTTGATGCCGAGTCATCTAGCCCCAAGGACCTTTGACTCCCTGAGAAGAGACGGAGAACAACAGTCGGCTTTGGTGAGCCCGATTGAGGGTTCCAAGGGAGAAAAAGAGGAAGCAAGGCAGAAGGAAAATGGCGAAGCTGGCCTCCTAGAAGGGAGAGGTAAGGAGACCAAGATTGAGGTGATTGTGGGAGGCCTGTTGGAGATTTTTGAAAAACTTACTTTGGAAGAAATAAGGAAGGTTCTTATAAATATGAATAAAGCGATATGTGATCTGACTGCTGTGGTAAAGCAAAATATGGACAAATCACAAGGACTGGAGAATAGGATCCAGACGGTAGAAATGTATATGCAAAAAGTGGAAACTGAGATTATGGGAGTGAAAGAGGTCCAGTGTAACCTGATTAAATCTGAAAGTATGTTATTGAGACGGATGGATTTTGTAGAAAATGAAATTCGGAGAAACAATTTGAGACTGTTGAATTTTCCTAAATCTAAATGGATGATAGCTAAGGATTTCTTCAAAAGTTATCAATATTGTGGGCTATACGGAGACTTCTATCCCCATGATCTCAAAAATGATTTATCTACCTGAAAAGAAAGAAGAAAAAAGAGATGAAGAACCACCAGATAATTTAACTGAAATTTTGGAAAGATCTTTTGAGAGTAAAATTGAGACTAGAGCAACATTATTAGTGATGTTTATTTCCACTACCGACAGAGATAATATTCTAAGAAAGTCCTTTCGAAATCAGAATCAGCTTTTTTATGGATATCAAATAAGAATATTCACGGACATTACTAGGAAAATGCAAGACAAAAGGAAAAGTTTTCTAATGATGAAAGGGGAAGTGACTACACGTGGAGCTAAATTTTATCTGAGGTTCCTGTGTAGATGCATTTTGGTATTTCAGAATAATAGATAAATTTTCACCGAGCCTGCACAGCTACGTCAATATTTGGACTCTCACTCCTAAGCAGCTAGGAGGGTTGGACAATAAAAAGTTAGGTCCATAACACAGAGCTTTCTTTGTAGAAGTGGGTTGAAAACTTAATTTTCTTTGTAATCCACTCTTATACTTGGTTCTCTCTATGTTCCTATAATATATAGAAAATAATATTTCTTTTTATTGTTAAGGATTGAATTTGAAATGTAATAATTTTTTCTTTCTTTTTTCTTTAAATTGTATTCAATGTGAATTGTTGAAACTTTATTAAATAATAAAAAAAAAAGAACAATTCAAAAATGCATGCAGGATTCATCATAACTAATATTGATAGCTCCAGCTTGGCCAAGGCAACCATGGTACACCTACCTACTAAATCTTTCCATAGAAGTTCCAATTCTCTTACCGGATCAACCAAATCTCCTAACACAAGAGGAGGGAACTCTCCTGCATCCAATGCACTCTTCCCTTCACTTGACAGCATGGAGTTTGAACTGGTGCTCCTAGATGAACAGGGCATCTCCTTTGAAGCACAAAAGATAATTGAATCCAGAAAACTGCCCACCAGAAGAAATTATCAATTCAAGTGGAATCGATATTCAGCATGGTGCTCGAACAAGGGCCTTCATCCCTTAGATTGTTCACCAGAGATTCTGCTAGATTACCTTCATACCTTGTACAAGGCTGGCCTAGCAACTTCATCAGTTCGAGTTCATCTCAGCGCCATTTCAGCCTATCACAGGCCACATCGAGGCCAACCTATTTCACTCCATCCTCTGGTATCTTGTTTCATCAAGGGCCTTACGAAGGTTCGACCTCCCATATCCAAACCTCCAGTTCCATGGAACCTAAACATAATTTTGGAACAACTTATGCTATCATCATTTGAACCGTTGGACTCATGTTGAAAAATCAGCTTCAAAGTGCTGCCCCAAGAACACACAGAGGCCAAATTTAATACAAACCAATTTAAGTTTATTATTTAATATTGAAAGCCAATCATATGAGACCTCTGGAAGATACAGAGTGGGAGCCTTATGTTTCTAAAGACTCTCCCTGCCTGTCTCAGCGTTTGTCAGTGAGTGCTGACTTTTTATAGGTAAAACATACAATGATCCCTAATAGGACTATCAGGTATCACATGTCCTATGTCCAAATCAGACAACCTATGTCTAAGATACCCTGGTCCCGCCTCCCATATTGAGATCCAATTAGGCTCACGTGTCTGCTAATGGCTGTCAATTATCCTAGTAGTTCTTTGTTCTGTCACTCGTTCCAGTCCTTTGATAAGATTCCTAATCTCATGGGGATCTCCAGTTACCCTGGGCCCCTCAAGTCGAGAAAGTATTCTGTGGGAACATAGCTTGGTCCATTTGTTCGTTGTGACCTCATGACCCTCCATCATATCTGAATAGGTCTGAATTCATTCCAGATGTCTCCCAGAAGCCATTCAAGCTCGGGTCAGTCTTGAGTTCCTTGTATGCCAGAAGTTCCAGCTAGGCCGAGACAGCAAAGGATTCTGGATAAGCTGAGTGATCCAAAGTCTGAGCCATAGTCTTCATATTAGACTGCCCATATATCACTCAGCCTACATTAACCTGACATGGAAAGTGGTGTTCCTGGTAGCAGTAACCTCGGCGCATAGAGTTAGGGGTAGATTTTAAAAGAAGCGCGATCAGCCTACTTTTGCTTGCGCATCAGACTCAAGCAAAAGTATGCTGGATTTTAGTAGATACGCGCGGAGCCGCGCGTATCCACTAAAATCCTGGATCGGCGCGCGCAAGGCTATCGATTTTGTATAGCCTGCGCGCGCCGAGCCGCGCTGCCTCCCCCCGTTCCCTCCGAGGCCGCTCCGAAATCGGAGCGGCCTCGGAGGGAACTTTCCTTTGCCCTCCCCTCACCTTACCCTCCCTTCCCCTACCTAACCCACCCACCCGGCCCTGTCTACACCCCCCCCTTACCTTTGTCGGGGGATTTAAGCCTCCCGGAGGGAGACGTAAATCCCCGCGCGCCAGCGGGCCTGCTGCGCGCCGGGCCGCGACCTGGGGGCGGGTACGGAGGGCGCGACCACGCCCCCGGGCCGTAGCCACGCCCCCGTACCCGCCCCCAAAACGCTGCCGACACGCCCCCGGAACGCCGCGACGACCGGGCCCGCCCCCGACACGCCCCCGACACGCCCCCCTCCGAGAACCCCGGGACTTACGCGAGTCCCGGGGCTCTGCGCGCGCCGGGAGGCCTATGTAAAATAGGCTTCCCGGCGCGCAGGGCCCTGCTCGCGTAAATCCGCCCGGTTTTGGGCGGATTTACGCGAACAGGGCTCTGAAAATCCGCCCCTTAGTGAATTACAAGCCTTGGTGCATTATAGTCCCTATCTACAATTTTACCATCATAGAGCTGTCCTACGACCTTATCTATCGTTTCTGCCAAAGGTGGTTTCCCAATTCCACCTAAACCAATCCATAGAACTTCCAACGTTCTTTCCTAAACCTCATCACGACAGGGAACGTGCACTACACACATTAAACTGTAAATGTGCCTTAGCATATTATAAAGAAAGGACACACTCACAAACAAAAAAAAATTTGGCTTTCCAGGTTAAAGAATAAGCTCTAACTCGTTAAACTATTCGTATCGTTATATTTATTCTACCTGCCTTTATCTTCCTTCCAGCTTGTTTTAAGCTTCCAAGTTCTTCCATTCCCTTGTTGATTGTAACTTTGACTTATTCCTTTTCTCCTTTGTTTATCTATTGTTTCCAAATTGTCACCTCAGTTTACCCTTATTAAAATGTAAACCGATCCGATATGGTTATCTACTATGAGGGTCGGTATAGAAAACTGTTAAATAAATAAATAAATAAATAAACAAACAAGAGCTTCTCAGTTATTTGTCTCTTTTAATCCTAATGCTCCGGGAAACCCGGTAGCTAAACAATCGATTTCCAGCTGGATAGCACAATGTATTCAGTTTTGCTACGACAAACAGAACATGTCTCTTGCATCACAACCAAGTGCTCATCAAGTACGAGCAATGGCAACTTCCATAGCTCATCTAAGAAACATACAACCCATTGACATTTGCAAAGCGGCTACCTGGTCATCTCTTCATACCTTCACATCTCATTACTGCCTGGACCAGCAATCATCAGACGATGCTAGGATGGGTAAAACAATACTTCATTCTGGAACATCTTAATGCCTAGTCGACTTTCCACCACAAGCTACTCATGCAAAAAAAAAAAGGTTAACATTGTGTGATAGGGAGCTATGGACTCCCATGACAGCATGGCTAATTCAGCCCTGCTATCAATGGGAAAAAGCAAGTTTGCTTACCGTAAACGGTGTTTCCATAGATAGCAGGATGAATTAGCCATGCTGACCCACCCACCTCCCTGGATAGTCGACCTAATGTTCTTTACATTCATCTACTGCTTAATCACAGACTGATGAGAGATCTCTTTCCTGTGCGGGAACTCATGTGCAGCCACACAGAGCAAAGCTCTATCTTACTCTTTAGAAGCTCCGCCTCCCGGGCCCTGATTGACAGTTCCCCATGACAGCATGGCTAATTCATCCTGCTATCTACGGAAATACCGTTTACGGTAAGCAAACTTGCTTTTTCTATTGTTTTGAAATATTTTATTATTCTAGGGGGGAACATTAGAACATTTTTTAAATTATTGAATATTTTATTCATCAGATGTTTTTAAATATTGGTGTTTGGTAATTAGAACAAATTTTTGCAAGTTTTTTAAATTATTGCATGATCATCAGCTGCTTTCATATTTATTCTTGTTATCATTCTTGTTTTATTATTATGAATTTTTTTTATATCGCTTGATTTTATTGCTTGATGTTTTGCAAGGAATGAGGTTTCTGTTTTTCCATTGTTGCACTACATAATTCAGTCAGGTTTGTGATTTCCAGTACAGTTTTTGAAGGCACATTTCTATTTTTATTTGGTGAGGATTTGTCTGTATTTTAAAGGTCCAGTTCTTGTGTGACAAATTCTTGCTGTGAAAATGATGGTACTGATCATCACTGACTTTTACGGCATTATAGTCCTCTCTTCTTCATTTCTATTTTATGTTTTTGAAAAATAAACTGACCAACACGATTTTTACTTCTATAGAACCCAAAATAGAAACTCCCCAAACCCCACCCCATATACAGTAAGCACATAATAAAGCATAGTAAAGCAATGCAATATATGCAAGGAGACCAAGTACATAATAGTAAAAGCAGTCACAAGATAAGCATGTGTGGATACTGGAATGCAAGAGCAAAAAGTATAGTGGAATACCAACACTTCACATAGAAAATCATAGCTTAATAGGGATATCCGCATAAAGTTCAAAAGCATGTTAAAACAATAAAAATATAAGAGGAGGTCAACCAAATAAATTAAGGAAAAGAAATCCACGAAGATTGCAAGCTTAGGCATCCAATCCCTGTGAGTTTATTCAGCCAATAAAAGAACTCCATGTTTCTAAAAAAAAAAAAAAAAAAAAAAGCCAAGCGATCGCAATGCAAAGCAGTTAAATGGGCTAGTCTGCAATGGGTAGATAAGTGATGTACTACTCTTTGAAAGGAGGGTATATCAGCATGCTCCCAGAACAAGTCTAATTAGCTCCATGCTACAATAAACAGCTGTCGGTAAAATTGTTGCTGATGTTTAGCAATACCCAAAAGTGGTAAGTTATGTATAATATAGCACACATCATAAACATTTTCCACTACCAGTAGCTGAGAAGTCCAATCAGCAAGATGTTGCCAAAAGGTCACCATATTGCCACCAAATATGTATAAATCTTCCCATTCCTGCAATTTCTCCAGCATTGATCACTGACAGAAGGATAAATGCAATGGAGTCTGGGAGGGGTTAAATACCAGTAATACAGCACCTTGTAACAGTTCTCTTGAAGGCTGGCAGATATAGAGCACTTACTGGCTTTGATATAAATAGAATCCCAATCCTCTAGGCTCAAGGTGACCCCTAAGTCATTTTCCCATGCTGTAAAATGTGGAAAAACATCAGTTATGTGCCCATTGAGGAGACAGTACACTTTGGAAATTAAACCTTTTATCTTATCAACATTCTCGCAATAGCTTTCAAGAATGGACTTACTCTGCAGAACGCATGAATTTTTCTGCTGGGTTACTTTAAAATGCCGAAGTTAGGCATATACTAGAAAGTTCCCCCCCTCTAAGTAGTAATTGCTAGATAGGACATCAGGGAGCATCATAGCACCATTATTAAGGAAATTACCCAACCTGCTGATGCCATGGTCCTTCCAACTAGTATATACTGAAAGAGGTAAACTCATAGGGAAAGTCATTTTATGAAACAAATGAGATACATAAAAGTAAGAAGTGGGCCCATACCCTCATAGTAGTAAATAAAACATATGGAAAACATTTTAAGGGGCACCACGTGGCAACGGGCTGCCGTGGAAGGGCTGACAAAAGCATCAACCCCACATTACTTGCTCCAGTAACACCCACTGTTTCAGAAAACAAGTACTATGAATTTGCAATAGAGCTCGCAATTGAGATGATGCAGAGTACCACAGCAGGTTAGGTACCCCTAATCCACCCTGGGCCCTTGGCTGAATCAAAACCACTCTAAACACCCTTGGTGGATGCCGTTTTCACAAAAATATTTCTCTGCCAGGAACGTAAAATGGTGGTGGAAATAAAAATTAGGAGAGTCAAAAAGAGATAAAGGATTCAGCTCTCTGTCCATACTGCGGTATATAAAAATAAAACATTTTGACAACCACTATACGTCCCAACCATGAAAAAATTTCTTTACCCCACTTGTCCAAATCTTTAGCAATGGTCTTCACCAGTTAAACATAATTCAGAGACAATAAATCCGTGACATTAGGGCCTATATGAACCCCAAGATATTTAAGAGAACGCTTTGCCCATTTAAATGGAAACTACCGCTTTAGTCTAACAACAGTGGAAATTGTGTAAGTTGATGTTTAAGATTTTGGCCTTTTCAAAATTGACTTTAATACCAGAGATGATGCTGAACTGTTGCAAAAGATCCATGACCCAGGTCAGTGACTCACAAGGGTTAGATAGGGTGAACAAGATATTGTCTGCAAAAAGCAAAAGTTTAGAATGAATAGAACCCAATCCAACCCCCACAACCCAGTCTGACAACCTCACTCTGGTAGTTAGAAGCTCCAAAAAAGAGGGCAAATAATAATGGCGATAAGGGACGACCCTGTCTTATTCCCTGCTCGATGTCAAAACAATCACCATACCCTCCGTTAACTTTGACTCTGGCTTTTGGGAATTCATATAACTTCCCAATCCACTGAAGAAAATAGCAATCAAAATGCATTTTTTCTAATGTCTTAAATAAAAAGGGCCAATGCACCATGTCAAATGCTTTTTCAGCATCGATGGATAAGAAAAGAGAAGGAATATGTTCTTTGCAAACCCACCAAAGGATGTCAACAATCTTGTAAACATTGTCCGCTGCTAACCTGAGGTATAAATCCTACTTGATCATTATGAACCAACCTTGGCGTAATCAGCCGGGCGGATTTACGCGAGCAGGGCCCTGCGCGCCGGTGAGCCTATTTTACATAGGCTCACCGGCGCGCGCAGAACCCCGGGACTCGCGTAAGTCCCGGGGTTTTCGGAGTGGGTGTGTCGGGGGCGTGTCGGGGGCGGGGCCGGAGCGCGCGGCGTTGCGGGGGCGTGTCGGCAGCGTTTTGGGGGCGGGTACGGGGGCGTGGCTACGGCCCGGGGGCGTGGCCGCACCCTCCGTACCCGCCCCCAGGTCGCGGCCCGGCGCGCAGGAGGCCCGCTGGCGCGCGGGGATTTACGCCTCCCTCCGGGAGGCGTAAATCCCCCGACAAAGGTAGGATGGGGGTTTAGACAGGGCCGGGCGGGTGGGTTAGGTAGGGGAAGGGAGGGGAAGGTGAGGGGAGGGCAAAGGAAAGTTCCCTTCTAGGCCGCTCCGATTTCGGAGCGGCCTAGGAGGGAACGGGGGTAGGCTGCGCGGCTCGGCGCGCGCAGGCTATACGAAATCGATAGCCTTGCGCGCGCCGATCCAGGATTTTAGCCGATACGCGCGACTACGCGCGTATCTACTAAAATCCAGCGTACTTTTGTTTGCGCCTGGAGCGCAAACAAAAGTAGGCTGTTCGCGCTCGTCTGAAAATCTACCCCTTAGGGTTTGCATATATGCATGAGACAGTTGAGCGATTTCTGCCAATAATTGAGACTGCTTACACGCCCTTTCATTCTTACGATGGGTAGAGGATGAGATCAAAATATCACTTATAACTGCTTTCAAGCAATCCCAAACTATCCCCGGAGAAGTGGAGGATGAGGTATGCATTAGAAAATGTTATTGCAGCCACTCCTCTAATGATTTGGAAAGTTGTTCATCTTTTAACAAACTTTCATTCAATCACCAAAATTGCTGGCCAACATCTGAATCTTGTAAAAATATATCCAGCCAAATAGGCGCGTGATCTAACTATGTAATGTTTTCAGTACCTACCCCTTTACCTGATTCTGCACGTACTTATCCACCAAAAAATAATCAATAATGGAGTAAGTCCCATATGGGGAAGAGTGAAAAAATGTAAGTAAGGGATTTAGGATACATCTGCCTCCAACAATCTAACAAGCTCCACTGGGTCATGAAGTGACAAAGAGAGTTTCTCGCCCCTAAGACTTTGGAACATAACATAAGAACATACCATACTGGTTCAGACCAAGGGTCCATCAAGTGCAGCATCCTGTCTCCAACAGTGGCCAATCCAGGCCATAAGAACCTGGCAAGTACCCAAAAACTAAGTCTATCCCATGTTACTGTTGATAGTAATAGCAGTGGCTATTTTCTAAGTCAACATAATTAATAGCAGGTAATGGACTTCTCCACCAAGAACTTATCCAATCCTTTTTTAAACACAGCTACACTAACTGCACTAACCACATCCTCTGGCAACAAATTCCAGAGTTTAATCGTGCACTGAGTGAAAAAGAACTTTCTCCGATTAGTTTTAAATGTGCCACATGCTAACTTCATGGAATGCCCCCTAGTCCTTCTATTATCTAAAAGAGTAAATAACCAATTCACATTTACTTGTTCTAGACCTCTCATGATTTTAAACACCTCTATCATATCCCGCCTCAGCCGTCTCTTCTCCAAGCTGAAAAGTCCTAACCTCTTTAGTCTTTCCTCACAGGGGAGCTGTTCCATCCCCTTTAACATTTTGGTCGCCCTCTTCTCCATTGCAACGATATCTTTTTTGAGATGCGGTGACCAGAATTGTACACAGTATTCAAGGTGCGGTCTCACCGTGGAGCGATTCAGAGGCATTATGACATTTTCCGTTTTATTTACCATTCCCTTTCTAATAATTCCCAACATTCTATTTGCTTTTTTGACTGCCGCAGCACACTGAACAGACGATTTCAATGTGTTATCCACTATGACGCCTAGATCTCATTCTTGGGTCAAGAGAAAAGAAACAATCAAGGTTTCTGGTTGAGGTAACTCCTATCAGAAGTCTCAAGAACCTATGAAAGATTTAAATTGCAAGTATCTAACGGTGACAAAGACTGCGTTTTCTGGCAATTGTCAGTTACATTGGTTTTTAAAATCACTAATGCTTCCAAAATTGTTTTGAGGGAGAATACAGAAGATCTTACCATTTCAAAAGGGGTTCAGTGGTTCTCCTAGGACAAACAGGATGGTAGTCCTCATACATGGGTGACATGATCAGATGGAGCCTGTCATGGAAAACTTTGACAAACGTTTCTAGAAACTTTGACTGACACACTGAGCATGCCCAGCATGCCAGTATCCATGCGTCCATGCAGGGTCCCCCTTCAGATTCTTCTCTTTCGTGCAGTGTTCGCCTAGCAGTTGTGGAGCTCTACTCTTTTCAATTTTTTTTCCCAGTTGTTTTTTGACTTCTTTGCACTGGGTCCCCCTTCTTCTTCCTTAGTGCTTCTGTAGGGCGGCGTGGTAAGTTTTTCGTTCTTTGCAGTTGATTCCCGACAGTGTCGCTCTTCGGTGGCTACCGGTCATCGATCGCTTGCCGGCTTCTTTTTCATGGGGTCGGCGTTTTGCCGATACCCACAATACAAGCGGACCATATCCATTACGGATCCGCACAAGGTCTATATCCTCTTCCTGGGGGCATTGCACGATGTCCAGGGGTGTCATTTTTCTGATCAAATGACTCCCAAGGGTTGTTGGGCCTGTTTAGACAAGATGGAGAAGCTTTTTGGATCCAGAAAGTCTGATCCTTTGACTCCGGTGTTGTGTGCATCAATGCCTAAGGGCCGGGGGGAGCCGATGAATGTAAATCCATCATTATCTACTCCTCCACTGGGGTCCTCGAGAGAGAGGGGCTAGAGATCGACCGTCATCGGCGTTGTCGCGCTCCAGGACATCGGGGTCATCTCCAGCCTTGGCACTGGGGAACAACTAGGCCAAGCACCATGGGAAATCCTGGAAACATCATCATCGGTCACCGTCTTTGCATGGTACTGGACTTGGGTTGGTACCGGTGACTACGGTGATGCCCCTGAAGCGACCCTACAGAGAGGAGGCATCGACCTCTGTTGAACCTGGAGTCCCAGGTGTTTCCCACCAATACCGGTGTCGAGCACCGAGCTCCCTCGAGGATCTGAGGAAGTTTCGGTTACGCCTCTTCCTCCTCCTCCTCCATCCGTCTTTGGCAGATTTTCATGAGGAGCTGGACCATAGGGTGCAACAGGCAGTGCTCTGAGCCCTTCAGGGCACTGAACAGTCGGCTCCACCAGTACCTCTCCTGGTGTCGGACCCCACTCTTGTGATTTTGGCACGGCTGCTGGAGGGCTTCGACGTCCTCCTGGCCATCTTGCCCACGCAACAGCTACCAGTGCCTGGGGGTCTTTTGATACCCCAGGGGCCATCCTCGGAGGAGGACGATGTGTCGCAGCCAGGGGTGCCATCGGGGACCTTGGTACCATGTCCAGATTTGCCCACTCCAGTCTCCAGCCTCGGGGACCTCAGTGCCCTTGATGCCGGTGTCCTCAAAGCCTATAGGGCCAAAACCAAGAGGCATGGGCAGGGTGTCCTCCACAATGGTCCCCAGGGGATGTGAAGAGGAAGCCCCATATGATCCCTGGTGGGATGATACCTCGGAGCTTCTTCTGATGACTCAGGGGATCTTCTTTTGGACCTGTCCCCTCCAGATGAGAGCCGCAGGACCCTGCTAGAAGATTTAACCTTTGCAGGCTTTGTGCGAGCTATGGCGGAAGCCATCCCTTTCCAGCTCCTAATGGAGAAGGATGCCCTAAAGGAGGTAGTGGCTGTTCCTGCCCATGATATCTTTAAGGAGTTGCTCCTTCGGATCTGGAACATCCCATCTAGGTGCCTCTGGTAAACAGGAAAGCAGATATGGTCCACTTAGTACAGTAGGCCTTGGGTTTTGAGAGGCGGCAGCTCCTGCATCAGTCAGTGGTGATGGATCCTGCCCTCAAGAAGGATAAGGGTTCCCACCCCCATGCCTCTGCACCTCTGGGACAGGAACATAGGGCATTGGATGCCCTAGGTAGGAAAGTATACCAGGTTGCTATGCTGATCGCCCGAATTGTTTCCTGTCAGCTGTACATGACTCAATACACACAGAACCTCTGGAAGCAGGTTCAGGAATTGTCGGAGCGCCTCCCCCAGCAACTTCAGGAAGCCTTTTTGGCAGTCGCCCAGCAGGTTTCAAGTGTGGCAAACATGAGGTGCGTTCCACCTCATGTGTTTGAAACAGCAGCTAGGGCGGTGGCGGGCATTGGCGCCTAGAGAATGGTGTGGCTCCAAGCATCAAATCTCTAGCTGGAGGTCCAAGAGAAGCTCATGGACCTGCCCTATGCTGGCAAAATCTGTGTGGAGACAAGGTAATGGTTGCTATGGCTCAGTTGAAGGATCACCATAAGACCCACCAGCATCTCCCGGCCAGTACATTGGACCCTCCTTCCTCCGCCAGAAAATCCTCGTGTCAGAGCATCAGGAGGTCCTTCTATCGCCACAGGAAGTATTACTCTCCGGCCTCGTGGGCCCATATGGCACAAGTGGTTTCTAGGGGTTGCTCTAGGCAGCAGCGGACCCCCAGACCTCAGCTGGCACCCCAGCAGAGCCCCACTATGGGGTTTTGACTGATTGTTAGGGAGCATAATCGCTGTGACCATACCCTCGACATTAGGACCCATGGTCGGAGGATGGCTATGATCCTTTTGGGATTGCTGGCCACAGACACCTCAGACCAGTAGGTCCTGTCCATCATTCATCGAGGGTATAGGTTGAACTTCCTGGATGTCCTCATGGACTCTTCCCCTGCCCATCATAGGGCCAGTCCCCACATCAGGAAATTCTCTGGACGGAACTCTCCACCCTTGTAATGGCCAGAGCAATAGAACCGATACCGCCGAGTCAGCAAGGGCAGGGATTTTTCTCCCGTTATTTCCTGATTCCAAAGAGAACAGGGGGGCTCCACCCCATCTTGGATCTGAGGGCCTTGGAACAAATTTCTGTGAAGAGAAAAGTTCAATATGGTCTTGCTGGCACTCTGATTCCCCTCCTGCAAAGAGGGAACTGGCTGTGCTCCCTTGACCTCAAAGACACATATGCCCAAATCGAGATCTTCCCTGGATCTCGATGCGTTGTCTGAGAATACGCGAACCATTGTGTCCCTGATGAGAGGAAGAAATGCTCGGAGGGCCATCCGGACAGCCCTCGTCTCGAGGCAGTTGATGGACCAGGATTTCTCTGTTGGAGACCAAAGCCCTTGGGCGGATTTGTTGAGGCAGACTGCACTTCATCCAGATAGACTGACATCCGTGGAGATAACCACCCAATTCGAAGGGTCTAAGTCCACCCCATGTTCCAGGTTGCTGCGTGAAAGCCACCATGATAGACTTACTCTGGACTCTGTAAGGAGAGGTAACGGTATATGGAACTTTTCCGACACCAGACTCCACTGCGATAACAGCGCACACAGCAACTGATGCAAATGAGCAAATGCCTACGGGACCAAATCCAAGGTGGAGGCCATGGATCCCAGAACCTATAAGTGATGCCAAACCGTCAGATTCTTCTTCTGAAGCAGGGCTTGGACCTGATCCTGCAACTTTGTTACACGGTCCACTGCCAGAGAAACCTTGCCTTGGAAAGTATCGAAGAGTGCTCCCAAGTAGACCAACGACTGCGTGGGCTCCAAATGACTTTTCTGGACATTTATGACCAAGCCGAGCGACTGCAAGGTGAGCATCACTCTCTGAACCGACCTTATGCAGTCATAAGAACATAAGAAATTGCCATGCTGGGTCAGACCAAGGGTCCATCAAGCCCAGCATCCTGTTTCCAACAGAGGCCAAAACCAGGCCACAAGAACCTGGCAATTACCCAAACACTAAGAAGATCCCATGCTACTGGTAAAATTGATTAATAGCCATTAATGGACTTCTCCTCCAAGAACTTATCCAAACCTTTTTTGAACCCAGCTATACTAACTGCACTAACCACATCCTCTGGCAACAAATTCCAGAGCTTTATTGTGCGTTGAGTGAAGAAGAATTTTCTCCGATTAGTCTTAAATGTGCTACTTGCTAACTTCATGGAATGCCCCCTAGTCCTTCTATTATTTGAAAGTGAAAATAACCGAGTCACATCTACTCGTTCAAGACCTCTCATGATCTTAAAGACCTCTATCATATCCCCCCTCAGCCATCTCTTCTCCAAGCTGAACAGCCCTAACCTCTTCAGCCTTTCCTCATAGGGAAGCTGTGCCATCCCCTTTATCTTTTTGATTGCCCTTCTCTGTACCTTCTCCATCACAACTATATCTTTTTTGAGATGCGGCGACCAGAATTGTACACAGTATTCAAGGTGTGGTCTCACCATGGAGCAATATAGAGGCATTATGACATTTTCCGTTCTATTAACCATTCCCCTCCTAATAATTCCTAACATTCTATTTGCTTTTTTGACTGCTGCAGCACACTGAGCTGACGATTTTAAAGTATTATCCACTATGATACCTAGATCTTTTTCCTGGGTGGTAGCTCCTAATATGGAACCTAACATTGTGTAACTACAGCAACGGTTATTTTTCCCTATATGCAACACCTTGCACTTGTCCACATTAAATTTCATCTGCCATTTGGATGCCCAATCTTCAAGTCTTGCAAGGTCCTCCTGCAATGTATCACAGTCTGCTTGTGATTTAACTACTCTGAATAATTTTGTATCATCTGCAAATTTGATAACCTCACTCGTCGTATTCCTTTCCAGATCATTTATATATATATTGAAAAGCACCGGTCCAAGTACAGATCCCTGAGGCACTCCACTGTTTACCCTTTTCCACTGAGAAAATTGGCCATTTAATCCTACTCTCTGTTTCCTGTCTTTTAACCAGCTTGTAATCCACGAAAGGACATCGCCTCCTATCCCATGACTTTTTAGTTTTCGTAGAAGCCTCTCATG
Source organism: Rhinatrema bivittatum (assembly GCF_901001135.1). Classification (NCBI taxonomy): domain Eukaryota; kingdom Metazoa; phylum Chordata; class Amphibia; order Gymnophiona; family Rhinatrematidae; genus Rhinatrema; species Rhinatrema bivittatum. Next base: position 29,488,299 of record NC_042624.1, on the reverse strand, counting down.
AGGGACTTTGTCAAACGCCTTCTGAAAATCCATATACACTACATCTACCGGTTCACCTTTATCCACGTTTATTAACCCCTTCAAAAAAATGAAGCAGATTTGTTAGGCAAGACTTCCCTTGGGTAAATCCATGTTGACTATGTTCCATTAAATCATGTCTTTCTATATGCTTTACAATTTTGTTCTTGAGAATAGTTTCCACTATTTTTCCTGGCACTGAAGTCAGGCTCACTGGTCTATAGTTACCCAGATCGCCCCTGGAGCCTTTTTTAAATATTGGGGTTACATTGGCCACCCTCCAGTCTTTCAGGTACAATGGATGATTTTAATGATAGGTTACAAATTGTAACTAATAGATCAGAAATTTCATTTTTTAGTTCCTTCAGAACCCTAGGATGCATACCATCCGGTCCAGGTGATTTGCTACTCTTTAGTTTGTCAATCTGGCCTACTACATCTTCCAGGTTCACAGTGATTTCGTTCAGTTCGTCTGACTCATCACCCCTGAAAACTATCTCCGGAACTGGTATCTCCCCAACATCCTCATTAGTAAACACGGAGGCAAAGAATTCATTTAGTCTTTCTGCAATGGCCTTATCTTCCCTAAGAGCCCCTTTAACCCCTCTGTCATCTAATGGTCCAACCGACTCCCTCACAGGTTTCTTGCTTTGGATATATTTTAAAAAGTTTTTATTATAAGTTTTTGCCTCTATGGCCAATTTCATTTCAAATTCTCTCTTCGCCTGTCTTATCAATGTTTTACACTTAGCTTGACAATGCTTATGTTTTATCCTATTTTCTTCAGATGGATCCTTCTTCCAATTTTTGAAGGATTTTTTTTGGCTAAAATAGCCTCTTTCACCTCACCTGTTCAGCTTGGAGAAGAGACGGCTGAGGGGGGATATGATAGAGGTCTTTAAGATCATGAGAGGTCTTGAATGAGTAGATGTGACTCGGTTATTTACACTTTCGAATAATAGAAGGACTAGGGGGCATTCCATGAAGTTAGCAAGTAACACCTTTAAGACTAATCAGAGAAAATTCTTTTTCACTCAACACACAATAAAGCTCTGGAATTTGTTGCCAGAGGATGTGGTTAGTGCAATTAGTGTAGCTGGGTTCAAAAAAGGTTTGGATAAGTTCTTGGAGGAGAAGTCCATTAATGGTTATTAATCAATTTTACTTAGGGAATAGCCACTGCTATTAATTGCATAAGTAGCATGGGATCTTCTTCGTGTTTGGGTAATTGCCAGGTTCTTGTGGCCTGGTTTTGGCCTCTGTTGGAATCAGGATGCTGGGCTTGATGGACCCTTGGTCTGACCCAGCATGGCAATTTCTTATGTTCTTATGATGTGGTACATCATCCAGCAGGGAGTTACTGGTTCCTTCCTCTTGTGTCAGGAGGCTCTTCAGATTTGGTCCTGGGCTCAGTCCCAGGGCATGCTGCTCCGGGCCATATACCTGGCTGGGACGGAGAATGTGGTGGCAGAATGGCTGAGTCGAGCGTTCCCATCCCATGAGCGATGCCTGGATCATGTGGTGGTGGATCACATCTTCCGCCTCTGGAGGATCCTGAACATGGACCTCTTTGCCTTCCCCTGCAGCAACAAGGTGAGCCATTTCTGCTTGCTGTACAGAGGGGATGGAAAGCCAGCCTCGGACGCCTTAGTCCGCCATTGGGCAAGGGCCTTCTGTATGAATATCCTCTGCTTCCTCTGGTTCAGAAGAACCTCCTGATGCTTCGGCAGCATGGGGGAGACCATGATTCTCATTGCCCCTCACTGGCCGAGACAGGTCTGGTTCCTGCTCCTACGGGGTGATTGATCTGGGGATCTCCCCTGGCCTGATTTTGCAGAATCAGGGCATGCTGTGCCATCCCAACCTCAGGGCATTGTCTCTGATGGGCTGGATGTTGAAAGGCTAGTTTTGCATCCCCTTGATCTCTCTGATAGCGTGTCTTGGGTCCTGGTAGCTTCCAGGAAGCCTTCAATCAGGAAGTCTTGTAATCTGAACTGGAAGAGGTTTTCCATCTGGTATGGGAATCATGGCTTGGATCCGTTCTCTTGTCCCACTCCGAGGTTGCTTGCCTACTTGCTGCACCTTTTGGACACGGCTCTGAAGACCAACTCAGTCAGGTTATACCTGAGTGCCAACGGGGCCTACCACCAAGGTGTTGATGGTTCGCCTGTCTCCGTGCAGCCCATAGTAGGCCGGTTCATGTGGGACCTGCTTCAACTAAAACCTCCCCTGCGGCCTCCTGTTGTGTCTTGGGACCTCAACATGGTGTTGGCTTGATTCATGCAAGACCCTTTTGAGCCACTAAGATTCTGTGACCTGAAGTACTTGACCTGGAAGGTCATCTTCTTGGTTGCAGTCACTTCGGTGTGCAGGGTAAATGAGCTTCAGGCATTGGTGAAGTATCCTCCCTACACAAAGTTCTCACACGATAGGGTGGTCTTCTGTACTCACCCTAAGTTCCTGCCTAAGGTGGTGACTGATTTCCATCTTAATCAGTCAATCGTCCTGCCCACCTTTTTTCCCAGGCTTCATTCGTACCAATGTGAACGGGCACTGCACAGCTTAGATTGAAAGAGAGCCTTAGCTTTCTGCCTTGAGCAGATGGCAGGGAACAGGCAGTCCATGCAGCTCTTCATCTCTTTCGACAAGAATAGATAGGGAGTTGCAGTTTCGAACATGGTCAAACTATCTGGCAGATTGTATTTCCTTCTGCTACACGCAGGGAGGCTTTCAGCTTGGAGGCCACATCAAGGCTCACTCCATCAGAGCCACGTTGGCTTCGATGGCCCACTTGCAAGCGGTCCCCGTGGCTGAGATCTGTAAGGTCTTGACATGGAGTTCTCTCCACACTTTTGATGCCCATTGCTGTTTGGACAGAGATGGCCAGCATGACAGCAGCTTCAGCCAATCTGTCCTTTTAATCCCTTTCAGCTGTAAAACCCAACTCTTCCTTCCTTGGGCCCTTTTTTTCAGGTTCAGGCTGTCTCCCTCTGTTCTCCACAGCACCACAGTTGTGCCCGTTGGTACCAGGTTAGATGCCTGTGGATTTAGCTAAGTTTGGGGGCAGCCTGTAGCTACATATTCACCCATGTGTGAGGACCACCATCCTACTTGTCCTAGGAGAAAGCAGAGTTGCTTACCTGTAACAGGTGTTCTCCTAGGATAGCAGGATGGTAGTCCTCATGAAACCTGCCCGCCACCCCGTGGAGTTGAGTTTCTATTATGTTTATTTTATTTTTTCATAATTCTATGTTATAAGACTGAAGGGGGACCCCATGTGGACATGTGGATACTGGCATGCTGGGCATGCTCATTGTGCCAGTGAAAGTCCAAAATTTCTAGAAACTTTGACAAAGGTTTTCCATGCCGGGATCCATCTGATGTTGTCACCCATGTGTGAAGACTAACATCCTGCTGTCCTAGGAGAACACCTGTTATAGGTAAGCAAATCTGCTTATTTATTCAATGAAATCAGTGTCCCCATGGAGAAGTTTACCTTCATAATGCATTGGAGTTCTCTAGCAGGAATTTCCCCTGAAATGCCAATGATACCATTGCTATGCTCTGAGGCAATTCTCACAGACACTGTAGTCTCAGAGTTGAGTCTTGGCAAAATCAGCGTTACTGACGTGTGCCGAGTCCTGTCTCAGAGTTAGGTTTCTTGCCACAGCAGGGTTAACAGGTGTCGTCCTTATTAAGGAATCAGAGAAAGAGTCGCGTGCCTCTTCTCTACAAACTTCCAGCGATTCTCCTCCCGGTTGTAAAAACTGCTTTTCTGTGCACTTTCCCGGTGCCGGAAGAAATTAGCGCCTACCTTTGGGTCAGCGCTAATTTCTGAAAGTGAAATGTGCGGCTTGGCTGCACATTTTACTTTCTGTATCCCGCGAGCATACCTAATAGGGCCATCAACATGCACGCGGGTTGGACGCACATTTTCCTCCCCTTACTGAATAAGGGGTAAGGGAAAATGCGCATCCAAGAGCAGGCTAACAGTGCGCTCCGTCGGAGCGCACTGTACTGTATCGGCCTATAAATTGGACTACTGCAACTCCCTGCTCCTAGGCCTCCCATACTCGACCATTAGACCCCTACAAATCCTACAGAACCCCATGGTGAGAATCTTAACAGACATGGAGTATATGGAGTATATGGAGATGTCCCTCAGTTGGTTCAAGTTGGCTTTGAATTATGGTGGGACACTCTGTGTTGGATACCAACCCATAGCTCCAGAATCAAAGCTTGGGAGCTTTTCTGTGCACCCTCCGACTTAATATCATGGCAATATTAAGTCGGAGGTCCCGAAGGTTGTAAAAAGTAAAAAAAAAAAGAAAAAAAAAATGTAAATTGGGCCGGCGGCTGTCGGGCCGAAAACCGGACGCTCAATTATGCCGGCGTCCAGTTTCCGAGCCCGTGGCTGTCAGCGGGCTCGAGAAACAACGCCGGCAAAATTGAGCGTCGGCTGTCAAACCCGATGACAGCCGCCGCTCCGGGTCAAAAGGAGGCACTAGGGACGCACTAGTGTCCCTAGCACATCCTTTTCCCCATTGCTACCGTACCACCTAATTTGAATACTGCATCGCGCGCACCGTCAAGGGGCCGGTGTGCGCGCCGGGAGAGCGGGCGTTCGTCTGCTCTCCCGCGGACTTTACTGAATCGGCCTGTTAGAAAGTATGGTGGTTTGCAAGACTATGCGGAAATCCTGAGTGTGGAGCAATGGCTTAGCTTTTTAAGAATGTGGAGTTTGTAAAAGCCCTCCTTTAGCAGGGACTTAATATGAGCTTTGAAGTTCAGGTGCTGGTCCAGTTCAATTCCCAGGTCTCTCACAGAGGGGGATGGGTAGAGGTAGGGAGACGGAGGGTGGTGAGGGGTGTGTGTTCAGGTTAATTAGATATTATGAGCATCTCAGTTTTAGCTGCATTTAGAGCAAGGTGGAGGTTGGATAATATCAAGTTGATGGCGGCTAGGCAGGAATCCCAGAATTGGAGGTTTTTTTTGAGTGTGTTTTGGAAGGGGATGAGAATTTGCACGTCGTCGGCATACAAGAAGAAGTTCAGGCCTAGGTCAGAGAGTAGGTGGCAGAGGGGCAGTATATAAATATTGAAGAGGGTGGAGGAGAGTGAGGCTCCCTGGGGAACACCTTGCGTGAGAGGAATGCGAGCTGATACAGATTTGTCGATTTTTATTAGGTATTCTCTGTGGCAGGCTGATACAGTAAAGTGGGGCCGCGGTTACCCCGCTCCTAACCCGCTTTCTACTCACTTTCCGGCCGCGTTAGCCCTTCCTGCGATACACTATCCCCTTTAACCCATCCTTACCGCCTCTTTAAATCCCCGGGTAACCCCTTCCGCACGCGGCATGTATATTAAATGTAAACGATCGAATTAGCTATTCCCTCCCATACAGTAATGCGCGCCGCGACTATCGCTATTTTACCCTGCCGTTTTGCCGCGTGTTTAACCTGCTAACTTACCGCCTACCCTTACCCCTGCGTTAGAGGCAGGGGTAAGGGTAGGCGGCAAACTTTCCCCCAAAAGGAAACCTCTAAAAACCTAAAATCCCCTCCTCCCCAAGCGACTTTTTGTTGTTTTCTTACTTTTTGTTGCTTTCAGCTCCTTCCCTTCTCTGCTGTCCTCTGGAGGGGCAGCCGGCGGCGAAAGCGGCTTGCAGCGTTCCATCACGACCATGTGCAGCGTCTTTTGGGAGGAACCGGAGTCCTAGCGCCTCCAGTGCCCTGGAGGAAAAATCCTCCCCCCCCCCCCCGGAGAACCCAGCTGTGGTGCACGAGTACTGAGTGAATCCCCTTCCCCAGGGCAGTGCCCCTGACAGGGGCTGCAAGGTAGCGAAGCGTACTTTCATTGGCCTGAGTGCCCGTCAATTTGGGCGCTCCAGCCAATGAAAGCACACGCCCGTCTATGTGCTTTCATTGGCTGGAGCGCCCAAATTGACGGGCGCTCAGGCCAATGAAAGCACGCCCGTCTGTGCTTTCATTGGCTGGAGCGCCCGTCAATTTGGGCGCCCCAGCCAATGAAAGCACATAGACGAGCATGACGCACGCCGTGACGTCACGCGCGCCCGTCTATGTGCTTTCATTGGCTGGAGCGCCCAAATTGATGGGCGCTCAGGCCAATGAAAGTACGCTTTGCTTCCCTCACAACCTTGCTGCCCCTTTCGGGGGCACTGCCCTGGGGAAGGGGATTTACTCAGTACTCGCGCCTCTCAACCCCAGCTGGGTTCTCCGAGGGGGGGGGGAGAATTTTTCCTCCAGGAGAACCTGGACCTGCGCGGGGGGGACCGCTGCGAGTCGTTTTCGCCGCCGGCTGCCCCCTCCGGAGGGCGGCAGAGAAGGGAAGGAGCTGAAAAGCAACAAAAGGTAAGTTGGCACATGTCGAGCCGCTTCGGGAGGAGGGGATTTTCAGTTTTTAGGTTTTCATGGGTTAAAGTTGGGATCCACTTCCTGGTGCCTGCCATTTCAAATGTCATTTGAAATGACAGGTACCAGTGTACCCAGGATACTGTATAGGCGCTGTATTAAGCGCCTATACAGTAAAATGGGTTGCGCGGGCCTAACGCTTCGCAGACGCGGCTTGCATTTGCAAGCAATTTAAATAGAGTATCGAGCGGTATGTGGTCAGAACAGTGCATGGGGCAAACGAGGGTGCACCCGGCAGCCGCACTCTTTCTAACGCGGCCTTACTGTATCGACCCGTGGGAGAGGTAAGAGGAGAACCATGATAATGCTGTGTCAGCGATACCTATCTCTGCTAGCAGGGAAAGTAGGATTTGATGATTGACCGTGTCAAAGGCTGCTGAGATATCAAGGATGGCAAGTAGGAACGACTTTCCTTGGTCCATACCTATGAGGATAGTGTTGGTGATTGCTAGCAGGAGATTTTCAGTATTACGACTCTTGCGGAAGCCAAATTGGGATGGATGTAGGACGTGGTGGTCCTCGAGGAAGTCAGAGAGTTGAAAATTGACTACCTTCTCGAGTACTTTGGAGAGGAGGGCAGGTTAGAAATGGGGCGAAAATTTGCTGGGTCAGCGGGGTTAAGGGTGGGTTTTTTGAGGAGGGGTTTGACAACGGCGAGTTTGAGGGGTTTGGGACTTTGCCGGAGGTGAGTGAGCAATTTATTATGTCAACTAGATATTTAGCAATGGAGGTGGGAATGGAGAGGAGGGTTTTCGCGGGGATTGTGTCTGCAATGTGAGAGGCTGGTTTTATCTTTTTTAGGATGGTCTCTATCTCTAAGGCGGATGTGAGGTCAAGGGATCGCAGATTGATACCATAGTGGTTAGGGAGCGGAGGGGTAGGGACGGGCTTAGAGGGGAAGCGCTTGATAATGTTAGAGATTTTGTCGTGGAAGTACTTTGCAAGCTCTTCACATTTTTCCATGGTGTTTATTTCGAGGGAGGTAGGGTGGGGGGGGGGGGGGGGGGCTTTGTAAGGTCAGCGACATAGGAAAAGAGAGCGCTGGAGTTGTAAATAAGTATTTCGCCTCTTTGTCATTTAAAAAAACAGTTATAGATATATTGTTTCTCTTACTGTTCATTTATTGTTTATTCCTGTCACTTCTCGTTTGCCTGCCCTTTATCCTTCCAGCTGTTTTTGCCCCCTGCCCCCCTCCCCTTTTCTCGCCTGCTCCCATTACCCCTACCGTGTTTATTGTAATTTCTGCCTGCTTCAGTTATTTGTAAACTGGCGTGATGTGTCCTACGAATGTCGGTATAGTAAAAGCTTTTAAATAAATAAATAAATAAATAGATAAAATAAATAAATTGATAGTCATGGATTCTGGATGAGTAGAAGTTCCGTTTAACTTTGAGGGTAGCTTGTCGGTAGTTGTGGAGTGTGTGTTTGTATTCTGCTTTATGCGTGGGGATGGGTAGCCGGCGCCAGATGCGTTCCTTCGATCTGAGGGCCTGCTTTAACTTTTTTAGATCATTGTTGTACCATGGTTTCTTATCTGTCTCCGAGGGGGGGGATTTCTTTGTGTATCATGGGGCATAGTTCCTCGGCTATGGTGTTGGTGATGTTGTTCCAAGAGTGCAGGGCTGAGTCGGGACTAGATAGGTCCAGGTTCTTGGCTGCTTTTTCAATCGCTAGGGATATAGCCTCAGGGGAGCAGGGTTTACGGAAAGAGATCATGTTTTTCTGTGTTTGTGATGCACTAGTGGAGGTGTTGAGAGTAACAATGGCATTAATGATGAAGTAGTTGGACCAGGGGATGGGGGTGGCTACAGGGGAATTGGGTACTGAAATATGGGAATTGACAAAGAGGAGGTCAATGGTGTGACCTGCTTTGTGCGTAGGTGTGGTAATAAGCTGTTTAAAGCCCAAGGCTGTAAGGGAGACCAGAAGGGCTTCACAGGCGGGCGTTGCCGGGCTGGCATCCATATGGCGATTGAAGTCTCCGAGAATAATTGCAGGGATGTCGGTTTTAAGATTGTCTATGATAAATTCAATGAGGGGAGAGGGGTCATGTTCGAGAAGGCCAGGAGGGGCATAGATGAGGCATACCTGAAGGGCGGTAGATTTAAATAACCCAATTTCCAGTCTGGGGGGGGGGGGAGGGTTGCAATTTAAGGTTGAGGTGTTTTTTAGCGGCCAGGAGTAACCCTCCACCTTTTTTCTTGGATCTGGGGATAGAGAAGATGTCATAGGATTGGCGAGGTAGCTGGTTAAAGAAGACATGATCTGAATCCTTTAGCCACGATTCCGTAATGGCGCATATATCGGGATTATCATCTGTGAGCAAGTCATGGAGGATGGGAGCTTTTTTGAGTATAGATTGTACATTGATTAGGGTTATGGCTAATGTGGCTAGGCCTAGAAATTGGGTGAGGGGTGAGATCATGATGGGCACTAACGATTTCCAGGATATAGGGGTGTGTGATTGTGAAGTGATGGTTTTACACAGGTGGGGGTGGTGCGTAATAGGGATAGTCAAGAGGCACATTTCAAACAATAGATAATGGTACCAATATGTAGTAGGCAATAGCACAGATATATAGTTCACTTTGTGGGGTTAGTGAGAGGGCCACAAGTGTTCCACCCAACTGAAGGAAAGCTGGTAAAGTGCAAGGCCTATTAGCGTACTGAGAAGTTGAGAAAAAGTCCGTCAGACAAAAGCGGGTCCATTGGGAGAGAGTCAGTCTGTCAGACAGCTGTGTGGGAACTTGTGGGGTTTGAAGGATTCGCAAGCTTGACGGGTTCGGGGCGTCCAGAAGGGTAGATATGGCTCGGAGGTTGTTGCTGAGAAGCCTCTGGAGCTGCACAAAGGGGCGCACTAGGTGTTCATGCCTTGGCCATGAACACCCAGGGCACAGGTTTGATCCTTGCTGTCCCTAATAACAGGAGTGGAGTGGAGTGGAGAAGTAGCCTAGTGGTTAGAACAGTGGGCTATAAACCACAGTGGGCTATAAACCACAGACCACAGTTCAAGTCCCACTGTCACCCATGTAACCATGGGCAAATTACTTTACCCTCCATTGCTTCAGGTACAAACTTAGATTGTAAGCCCTCTGGGGATAGGGAAATACTTACAGTACCTGAATATAATCCACTTTGAAGTGCTGTGAAAAATGGAATATAAATCTAAATAAATAAATAAAATAAACAGCAGCAGCCTCCACCTTTCACTGATTCCAAATGGGGAAAAAGGTGGCACGTTCAGAAAGTTTGTGGGTTGGTGACTGGGTGGAAAATCACCAGATGATTTGATAACCTTTTCTGACCAATCACAGCATTTCCAGAGCCAACTTTTTTTTAATACTGTTAATCTTCCTTATCCCAGTGAGCCTAGTGCTCATGCTCAGGACTTTTCAGTAAACTGGTGAAGTAAATACTGCAATCTCTAGTCCTCCTGGAAGAGAGATGATTGAGGTTTAGTGATTTTAAATAATTGTATTGGAGCCTGAGAGCTGAGGCTTTTCTATTATAGTACCAATCAAGGTCTTTTGATAAAAAAAAATACTTTTCACTTTTGTATCAGACACAAAGGAGCAGACTGAAACTCAGTTCCCTGTGAATTTGTTGTCTACTGTTAGATGAGGAAAAACTTAATTCATATGGGGTTCAGCACTTTTCCCTGGGGTCTAACTACATCATCAGACCCACTGATTTCCTTTTTCCTCCAAAATGCATTCAGTTTTCTTTTTGAAGTTATTAATAATGTAGCCAAACATAAGGAATTCTTTCATCTGAGAATAGTGACAACTATTTCCTCTTAGCCCAGGACTTCTCAAACTGTAGGTTGTGATCCCGAATGGGGTCACAAAGCCTTCAGCTGGGGTCACAAGTGCCTCAAATGGCTGCATTCTTCAGGTACCAGAAGCAGCAGCATTAGTAGTGGAAGGCAGCGTGGGGCCTGTGAGCCATTACACACTCACAAGCTCTGCAGTGGCCTCAACCTCGCATGAATTTCTGTGGTAATAGGAAGCCCTGCATGAGGAGGGATTGGGCCGCTCTAGGGCCTGTGAGTTAGCACTGGCTCTCAGGCTCCTCTGCTGACTTTCATTGCTAATACTGCTGCCGCTTGCAGGTCACTGTTGGGGCATGAGGAGAGGAGGGCTAAGTGTGTATGGGCCAGTGAAGATTTCCATGCTCCCCTCCCCTCACCCACAACTGAACCTACCCAAGAGAAAAATGTTGCCCCTGTTATTGGCTTGTCTTCTCTTCTCACCAGTTTTCCTTCACCTTTGGCCAAGGGCCCAAAGCAAAATGTTGCTGCTGGCCTTGGCCCAGAGGGGATCTTTAGAGCATGGGCTGCTTGAAGGGCGGGATCAAATGCAGGAGGAGTTTGAGGGTTGAATTAGTTGGAGAGGGATTGGCTGTGGAGGTGAGAGATGGGGAATTAAAGAAAACTGACTGGCTAAAAGATAGCCAGATAAGTGACTTATCTGGCTATCTAGTGGCTGATGATTTTCTAGCTATCCGGCACTAAACGCGTTTTCAATATTGGGCCCGTCCATATTAAATTTAATCTGCCTTTTAACTGTCTACTTCCTCAGTCTTGCAAGGCCCATTTGCAGTTTGTGTTTTAACTACTTTGAATATTTTTGTGTTATCCACAAATCTAGTCACATCACTCGTTATTCTGTTTGTTTTTCCAGATCTTTAATGAATAAGTTAAACAATACTAGTCCCAGTGCTGATCTCTGGGGCACTCCACTATTTACCTTTTTCTATTGGGAAATTTAGTCCAACTCTTTGTTTACTGTCTTTTAATCATTTACCAATCAAACACTTTCTAAATATCCAATATAATGCAATGTTGTTATAGTAATTCTATTTGTTTTACTCTATGGTAAGGTTTATAGAGGTCCATATTCAGACACAGTCTGGCTGGCAAAGTTAGCCAGATAAACTTATCTGGCTAATTTTGGAGGTATATTCAATAATGAAACCTCACTATTGAATATAGCCTCCCTGCTATCTTAAAGTTAGCCGGCTAACTATAGTTTAACTTTAGGGCAACTCTTTGGCCCAACCAGACTTAGCCGGCTAAGTCATCTGGCTAACTTTGAATATTGGAGTTAGCTGGTTAACTTAGGAAGCTACTCATCTCCTCCCAGTTATGCCTCTGGAACACCATTAACTTATTAGGTGGCTAGAAATTAGCTGGATATGTGCCCAAATATTCATTTAGCCAGCTAACTTCTGAGTTAGCTGGCTAAATGCTTTTGACTATGGTCCTAAAATGTTTATTGATTAAGTCTGTTATACTATGTGGAATATTTATTAGATATAGTTTTATTCTATTTTTTATTGCAAGAGGTTAGGGCTGTTCAGCTTGGAGAAAAGATGGCTGGTGGGGGGGGGGGGGTGGATTTGATAGAGGTCAACAAAATCATGAAAGGGACTTGAAAGGGTAAATGTGAAAATGGTTATTTGCTCTTTTGGATAATACAAGGACTAGGGGGCACTCCATGAAGTTAGCAAGTAGCATATTTAAAACAAATCAGAGAATATTCATTTTTACTTGATGCACAATCAAGCTCTGGAATTCATTTCCAGAGGATGTAGTTAAGGCAAGTAGTGTAGCTGGGTTTAAAAAAGGTTTGGATAAGTTCCTGTAGGAGAATTCCATAAACTGCTATTGATCAATAAGGAATAGCCACTGCTTGTTGCCAGCATTAGTAGCATGGGATCTATTTAATGTTTGGGTACTTGTGTCTTGGATTGGCCACTGTTGGAGACAGGATACTGGGCTTGATGGACCGTTGGTCTGACCCAGTATGGCATATCTTATGTTATTATGTTTGAAGTTATTAAAGTATTTCTGTTGGCTTTGCTATACGAATTGGTTTCTATATTTGTAATTTATTTATTGATTTTATTATACTGTATGGGAAAAAAGTCTGTATTTTTTAAATTGCTGATAGGCTCTAGGATACAGCCATTAATAAGTGTAAAGAGAAATAGAATAAGTGAAAGAATGAATACTAAACACACTGCCTTTTCTTCTAAAAAAGTGACGTTATCTCCTTTCTGTTTTCCAGTTTCCATCATGGGAGTCGTCATGCGGACAGGTAAGTATCTTAACTAGAGACAGTGTTTTTAATGACTGGAACAATCATACTTTTGTGATGTGCCCTGCAAGTTTTGAGGTTAGTGTGGTTACCAGTGGTGTAGCTACGGGTGGGCCTGGGTGGGCAGTGGCCCACCCACTTTCCATTCAGGCCCACCCAAATTTCTTTGCAAGACACTGCAGCCAATAAAAGCAGGCAGCATCAGCAGGCACCCAAGGGAGAAAAAAAAATAAAATCAGCTGGTGTGTTGCGGCTCCCGGTGTCCCACAGCCCCAGTAATACTTCCCTTTACCTTCTTCCTGCCCCCGCGGGCCAATGGGAAACCTCCTATCTTCTTCCTGCCCCCGTGGGTCAATGGGAAACCTCCTATCTTCTTCCTGCCCCCATGGGCCAATGGGAAACCTCCTCCCTTCTTCCTGCCCCCGTGGGCCAATGGGAACCTCCTCCCTTCTACCTGCCCCCGTGGGCCAATCGGAAGCCTTCTTCCTGCTAGTGGAAGGAGGAAGCCTCTGATTGGCTGGTGGGGCAGGAAGAAGGGGGTCATCAGGATGGGCGGAGTGGCAGTGTTCAAGCCACGGGCTGGAAATGCAGGGCAGGGAGGTGACTGGGGTGTGTGTGAGACAGAGACTGGGCAGGGAGGTGACTGGGGTGTGTGTGAGACAGAGACTGGGCAGGGAGGGTGACTGGGGTGTGTGTGAGACAGAGACTGGGCAGGGAGGGTGTGACTGGGGTGTGTGTGAGACAGAGACTGGGCAGGGAGGTGACTGGGGTGTGTGTGTGAGAGACAGAGCTGCTGCTCCTGGTATGTGCTTTCAAGGGAAAGGAGTAGGAGAGTTGCTGGAGATGGTAAGTAAAAGTGGCATTTTAAGTTTATTTTTCTTGATTGACTGCCATTTTAATTATTGAGTATTATGTGATGTGTCTGCTGTTTTGAAATATTTTATTGATATTTGGACAATGTTTAATAATTTTTATGAGTTTTGTTAGATGTTATTCTGTTCATCAGCTGTTTTGAAACATTTATTAATATAGTTTTACAGTTATTTCTGTGTGGGGCTCTATAGAAGCTTGGCTTGTTCTGTTTTCCTAATAGGAGGTGTATTAGTGTTTAGGACCTGATTTAATATTTGTAGTGTTGCCTTTTCATAGATAGGGTTGTTATATGTTCCATAATGCAGGTGTAACTTTGTGCGGCTTAGTTTGTGTGCATTATTGCAGATCCTGGGACTGTTAGGTGCTATATTTCTCTTTCCATTTCTCCAGGTTTGCACTGCATGCAGAGTGGCTTTTTTTGGTTTTCCATTCCAGTTTCTATCTCCATATTTATAATGTGTGGTCTTTCTGTACTTTGGTGAAGGTCGGTTCTGTGTGTGTGCCTGAGGTGAGGTATTTTACTAGCATGTAGGCAATTGTATCAATCTTATTTGTGGATGCAGAGTGTATGTTTATATGATGATAGCTTAGTAAATGACAGGGCTGGATAGCCTTTTTCTCCTGTCTACCCAGTTATCCTCTCCACACTGCTAAGGATACATCCCAGCTGTCAGCCAAAGGGTGTGACCACCTTCAAGACATCTCTTTATCCAGAACAGTCTTTTTTTCTGTTCTTCCTTTGTAAAGAAATGGGGATGAATGTCAGGAGCCCCTGGACTCGATTCAGCAAATGTCAGCATCAGAGGAAGACTAAAACTAAATAGTTGAGTCATAGGAAAGGAAAAGAAATCTTCAAAGATATTTATCTGTTTTATTGATACAGATTAATAAGGCATTTGCTCAATTATGGTAAATATTTTGGTACAAATTCAATGATGAAGGAACCCTCTTTCCTATTTTCTTAAACTTATCAAACGCAGTAATTCATGACCATCATAATAGGCATCATTGTGTGGTAAAGTATACCTTTGTCACTCTGCCTTATGCTTAATCATAGGTCAGTCCATATTTTTAAGTGTTTTTGTTGCTTAATTCACCCCAGTGATATACTCCAAATTTCTAGCAATAATCTTGTGTTACATCAATTCAAGGTTACTTTTGTTGAAAATTATGAACCAAACTTATCTGGATAATACAATGTTATTACTTCTTCTTAACCACCATCGACTTTGAGCTCGATGCCCTCAAACTGTCAGCAATATGAGAATTCACTATATTGCTCTTCTATGCCCAACATTGCACAATGTTTCAGACTAGCATCAAGTCCTTCTTCAAGGGCGTAATATATTCCACAGCATGGCGTATCTTGGCGTGGCATCAAGCTCAAAGTCGATGGTGGTTAAGAAGAAGTAATAACATCGTATTATCCAGATAAGTTTGGTTCATAATTTTCAACATAAGTAACCTTGAATTGATGTAACAAGATTATTGCTAGAAATTTGGAGTATATCACTGGGGTGAATTAAGCAACAAAAACACTTAAAAATATGGACTGATCTATGATTAAGCATAAGGCAGAGTGACAAAGGTATACTTTACCACACAATGATGCCTATTATGATGGTCATGAATTACTGCGTTTGATAAGTTTAAGAAAATAGGAAAGAGGGTTCCTTCATCATTGAATTTGTAATTAGTTTGAACCTAGTTCCATCTTAAAAGTACATTGCCTTTCTGAGCTTTTTTAAAGTAGAAATATTTTGGTACAACATTCCAGAGGGTTTTAAAACATCTCACAGAATACTGTGATGTATGATGAGATATCTGTCTTTATAGTAGACTAGTATATGGTTCTTTGTAAGTTATGAGATACTGCCACTTGAGATCTCTTTAAGTATAATTGAAATGCTTTCATAACTATATATTAGGTTTAGCATTGGTAGCTGCTTGAAGTAATTGAGTTTAAAATATTAAAAGTATAACAGCTGTAGCAGATTATTTAGAAATCTATTGTCAGGTGTGTGTGTGTGTGAAAGTATTTATCAATAAGAATATGAATTCCATGGCTCAGAATTTTAGTGCCCACCCATGTTAACCTTGGGCCCAGCCAAAAATTCATTTCTGGCTACGCCACTGGTGGTTACCTCTTGGTTTGAAGACATAACATGGCATCTGTAAATAAACTCTGGCAGTGTGGGTGATTCCATTGATGGAAGCAGATCCAGCCACCGTGATCTATAACTACCCATTATTTCTGGTGTAACCTTATGGACTTGTGTATAAATATTTCACCATGTTCCTGATTCAAACTTCTCTAACTAAAAATGCAAATGAGACTGAATGTCCACTTCAAAGGGAGGCTGGACTACCTCATAATACATAACAGGATTCAGGGTAGCCACTTGGGGGTCACATTTAGGATATTCACGCTCTGTGCTGCTCTCTCTCTCTTTGCTTTAAGAACATAAGAAATTGCCATGCTGGGTCAGACCAAGGGTCCATCAAGCCCAGCATCCAGTTTCCAACAGAGGCCAAAACCAGGCTACAAGAACCTAGCAATTACCCAAACACTAAGAAGATCCCATGCTACTGATGCAATTAATAGCAGTGGCTATTCCCTAAGTAAAATTGATTAATAGCCATTAATGGACTTCTCCTCCAAGAACTTATCCAAACCTTTTTTGAACCCAGCTACACTAACTGCACTAACCACATCCTCTGGCAACAAATTCCAGAGCTTTATTGTGCGTTGAGTGAAAAAGAATTTTCTCCGATTAGTCTTAAATGGTTGCTAACTTCATGGAATGCCCCCTAGTCCTTCTATTATTCGAAAGTGTAAATAACCAAGTCACATCTACTCATTCAAGACCTCTTATGATTTTAAAGACCTCTATCATATCCCTCTTCAGCCGGTCTCTTCTCCAAGCTGAACAGCCCTAACCTCTTCAGCCTTTCCTCATAGGGGAGCTGTTCCATCCCCTTTATCATTTTGGTTGCCCTTCTCTGTACCTTCTCCATCGCAACTATATCTTTTTTGAGATGCGGCGATCAGAATTGTACACAGTATTCAAGGTGTGGTCTCACCATGGAGCGATACAGAGGCATTATGACATTTTCCGTTCTATTAACCATTCCCGTCCTAATAATTCTTAACATTCTATTTGCTTTTTTGACTGCTGCAGCACACTGAGCCGACGATTTTATAATAGAAAGACTAGGGGGCACTCCATGAAATTAGCATCTGGCACATTTAAAACTAATCGGAGAAAGTTCTTCTTCACTCAACGCACAGTTAAACTCTGGAATTTGTTGCCAGAGGACATGGGTAGTTCAGTTAGTATAGCTGTGTTTAAAAAAGGATTGGATAAGTTCTTGGAGGAGAAGTCCATTACCTGCTATTAATTAAGTTGGCTTAGAAAATAGCTACTGCTATTACTAGCAACGGTAACATGAAATAGATTTAGTTTTTGGGTACTTGCCAGGTTCTTATGGCCTGGATTGGCCACTGTTGGAGACAGGATGCTGGGCTTGATGGACCCTTGGTCTGACCCAGTATGGCATGTTCTTATGTTCATGCTTGTGTGAAGGACATTCCCAGTTTTACCAGTAAGACCACCAGTTTACCCAGGCTACCTCAAGGTCATCCAGACCCCTCTGTTTCTTCAGCCTACACTCCCCCCAGTTTATCCAGACCCTTCGCCCAGTCATTTTAGGCCTAAAAAAAGAGATTTATGCAGACTTACACCTCAAAGGCAGAAGTAAATATGTATGGTTAAAAGCCCACCATGCGCTGTGACCACCTGATTTAAAATACAGATTTATGCGCGTAAATGTTGGCCCTGGCCCAGAACGCCTCTGACAAGTCCTGACTCCTTCCCTTTTTGCACGCGTTGGATTACTCGCTCAGGTGCATTTATGCGTATAACTGGACCATTTTAAAATACACAAGTAACTTTTTTAAAATGTGCCCCTTAGAAAGCAATTAAAGGATTTCTGTTTGCTGTGGCTTTTAAGAATATGTAAGTGATTTTATACAGTATCTTAAATGATTTTATATTTTTACTGTACTGCCTTGGATTTTTAGCTGATCAGTCTTTTTATTTCAATATAACTGGAGACGTATACCTATTTATCATCTTGGGTTTTAACTGATCAGATTTCTCTTGCAGCTTTATTAGAGACAAAGGCCTTATTTATTTTTAATGTTATTTCATTCTATGTCTGTCTTATTTGTTTTATGTTTAATTTTAATGATTGCCTTATTTTTAAGCTTCTATGGACTACGGATATAGTGGGGTATAAAAGTTTTAAATAAGATAGGGTTAAGATTCCTCCCTCAGGGTTTTTTCAGGCTAGTTTAGAGCTGCCATCATATTATATGATTCTATGTTTGCACACTTACAAGGAATCACATACTCAAGATCACAGAATATATCTAAAAGTAAAAATATCCATATGTGGTTAATAAAATTAGGAAGAAAATAAAGCACAAGCATCTTAAAAAGCTAAAGAAAAATACTGTATTAATAGGTTACAATAAAAACCTGCTGAACTGAAATTTATTGCTAAAAACAATGTGGGAGCCAGAAAATGTCTTCAAATAAATTAAAGAGAATGAAAAGTCTTTGAGTAATAGAAAAATTACAAATCAGTGAAAAGAGTATTTAAGATGAATAAAAGATGATTGGAGGAATGGGGGTGGAGGTAGTTAACAGAGCCTTGGGGCATCTCTCGAGCAGTGGGGATTGAGTGGCACCTCATGGTATCTGATAAAACACTGAAGGATTATCATTGCCTTGGGGTAGCAGTCAAACGTTTAGGGGATAGCAGTATGAAGGAATGTGGCAGATTACAATATTCCTACCTCCTCCTCTCTTTCCCTCCTTGCATAGGAAATGGGGCCCAGCAAGGAGCAAGATGTAATTTAATCTTTATTTAGATCCTGAAGCTTGAGATTGTTTGCCTCCTTCCCCCTCTACTTTTAAACAGGTGCTGGCGCTCTGTACAGAGTACATCTGTCAAACAGAGTAAGGGTCCTCAGGGATCCCAGCATTGCATAATCCCATTCAAGCCAGGAAATAATGCAATCCTGGACAGCAGGAAGGTCAAGATTTTTCCCTTTGGCCTCAGAAACACATTTTTCTTTCTTTCCCAGAGCTGAGCCCTATAATGCTGCTCATCTTCTTTCACTTTATGTTCTTATAATTAGAGTTCTTTTGTTACTCATTTCTATATACATGTATTTGATAAGGTAAATTTTAAAGACTTGATCAAAACATATTACATTCCTTTAACCCTATACATATGGAAATCAAAACGTAATCTCTAGAAGGGAATGGGAAGATATGAAAGAACCAATCTGGCAGGCTCCCATTTGGTATAAGAAGATAGCATTTTCCATAGAATAAGTTGAAGGACAAGGATTCATGATATGAAGCTAGAAGTATGAAAGCTCAGAAGAAAATGTGAGAAATACATCATTATGGAGAGAGCTGTCAATGTGTAAAACTGGCTAGCTAGATATGTAGTACAAACCAAAAAAGTTTCAGGATTCAAGCATGCATGGGATTGACTCAGAGGGAAGGTGTAAGGGCAAGGGAGGGAGATGAACTGCAGATCTTATTGCAAATAAAGATAATATACTTAAATTATTTTAGTGGACAATACATTGAAGTCCTTGGTTCAGTGTGCGGCTGCAGTCCAAAAAGCAAACAATGTTAGGAATAATTAGGAAAGGAATGGTTAATAAAACGGAAAATGTCATAATACTTCTGAATCTCTCTATGCTGAGATCGCACCTTGAGTACTGTGTGTATTTCTTGTCGCTGAATTCTTGTCTCTTTACCTTTTCTGGTTGCACCAGAAAAGGTAAAGAGAAGGGCAGGTAAAATGATAAATGGGATGGAACGGCCTCCCTATGAGGAAAGGCCAAATAGGTTAGGGCTGTTCAGCTTGGAGAAGAGATAGCCAAGTGGAGTATGATAGAGGTCTAAAATCATGAGAGGTCTTAAACTGGTAAATGTGGATTAGTTATTTACTCTTTCAGATAATACAAGGAATTCAACCACGATGAAACTCTCCAACAACTCTCCACCAGCACTCCCGACTTGTCTTCTTCTAGGAGGCCGGTGAGATAGGGACAAAGGAATTCTTTCTTTTTCCAAGGAAGTATTATCCTCCGCTCCCTCATTCCTGTCAACACCATCAGGGCTCCCACGGCCGTCCTAGGCAGCAGAGAGCCCCCAAACCCCAGTCGGTGCCTCAGTCAACTCCAGGGATGGGGTTTTGACTGGGTCATAGGGAGCATAGGCCACGCGCTAATACCTTGGATGTTGCACTCTAGTTGGGGGCAAGCAGCTGTTCTTTGTGAGCCACTGCCCCAGCATAACCATGGACCAGTGGGTTCTTTCCATTGCCGTCGAGAGTACCAATTGAACTTATTGCGTGTTCCGCTAAATTGCCTTCTGTGCCAATTTTGGAGGGTGGTAGCACATCAGGAGGTACTACTAATGGAGCTCTCCTCTCTCTTAACGGCCAGGGTGGTCAAGCCTGTACCTTAAGGCCAAAGAGGGTGGAGATTCTATTCCAAGTACTTCCTGATTCCAAAGAAACATAGAAACATAGAAATGACGGCAGAAGAAGACCAAACGGCCCATCTAGTCTGCCCAGCAAGCTATGCACTTTATCCATTTTTTCCCCTTTTTTTTTTCTCTCCCACCTGTTACTATTGGCTTCCAGTACCCTCCGGCCCTAATTCCCCTCCACCCCACCACCAATTTAAAGAGCAGCGCTGTATCTGAATCCAAGTGAACGTCCAGCTCAATTAGGGGTAGCAACTGCTGTACAAGCAGGCCACACCCTTACCCCATACTCTTATCCACCCCTGTTTTTATTTTTTGTTTTTTTTTTGGAGATAGCAGCCCTCCATCCTTCCGCTCCGTGAAGGTGGAACACCAACTGCTGGCCACTGGCATCCCGCTCCGTGAATGCCTCTGTGGCTACTGCCGCTCTGTGCAGTGTTTGAATGCCTCTGTGGCTACTGCCGCTCCGTGCAGTGTTTGAATGCCTCCTCTTTATTCACGCCCTCTAGACTTGATGGATCCACAGTGTTTATCCCATGCCCCTTTGAAGTCGTTCACAGTTTTAGACTTTACCACTTCCTCCGGAAGGGCATTCCAGGCATCCCCCACCCTTTCCGTGAAGAAATACTTCCTGACATTGGTTCTTAGTCTTCCTCCCTGGAGCCTCAGCTCGTGACCTCTGGTTCTGCTTATTTTTTTCTGACGGAAAAGGTTTGTTGTTGTCTTTGGATCATTAAAGTTTTTCAAGTATCTGAAAGTCTGAATCATATCACCCCTGCTCCTCCTTTCCTCCAGAGAAAGGTTAGCTCCAGCAGCTTGGTTTAACCAGGGTGGAGCCAAACTGCTGGCGCTAACCTTAAAAAGGAGATAGAGCAGCTTTTAAACCAGAACAAAGTGGAAAGCAGACAGTCACTCAGCAGCGCATGGTTTGGAGGGAGGTATCTTCAAAGGATACTTATGATGCATTAGAATTAGGGCATCCCAACAGTGAGGTTCCAATAATAAGAAAAGTATTCCAAGTGCCTGTAATTACAAACTCACCTGAGCTAAAAGATTCCAATTTATCCCTATCAATTATAAAGCAGAATGAAAATACAAACAAAAAACACACTTTGAAATGTTTGTATGCTAATGCCAGGAGTCTAAGAAATAAGATGGGAGAATTAGAATGTATAGCAGTGACTTAATTGGCATCTCAGAGATGTGGTGGAAGGAGGATAACCAATGGGACAGTGCTATACCGGGGTACAAATTATATCACAATGATAGAGAGGAGCATCTGGGAGTTGGGGTGGCGCTTTATGTCTGGAATGGCATAGAGTACAACAGGATAAAGCTCTTGCATGAAACTAAATGCACAATTGAATCTTTATGGGTAGAAATCCCTTGTGTTTTGGTGAAAAGAATAGTTATAGGAGTTTACTACCGTCCACCTGGCCAAGATGGTAAGTCGGACAGTGAAAGAAAAATTACGGAAGATAGCCAAATTGGTAATGCAGTAATAATGGGAGATTTCAATTACCCCAATATTGACCGAGTAAATGTAACATCAGGACATGCTAGAGAGATAAAGTTCCTAGATGGAATAAATGACAGCTTTATGGAGCAATTGGTTCTGGAACCAACAAGAGAGGGAGCAATTTTAGATCTAATTCTTAGTGGAGCACAGGATTTGGTGAGAGAGGTAACAGTGGTGGGGCTGCTTGGTAATAGTGATCATAATATAATCAAATTTGAATTAATGACAGGAAGGAGGAAAGTAGGTAAATCAATGGCTCTAGTGCTAAACTTTCAAAAGGGAAACTTTGATAAAATGAGAAAAATTGTTAGAAAAAAACTGAAAGGAGCAGCTACAAAAGTAAAAAGTGTGCAAGAGGCGTGGTCATTGTTAAAAAAAAAATACCATCCTAGAAGCACAGTCCAGATGTATTCCACACATTAAGAAAAGTGGAAGGAAGGCAAAATGATTACCGGCATGGTTAAAAGGTGAGGTGAAAGAGGCTATTTTAGCCAAAAGATCTTCATTCAAAAATTGGAAGAAGGATCCAACAGAAGAAAATATGATAAAGCATAAGCGCTGTCAAGTTAAATGTAAGACATTGATAAGACAGGCTAAGAGAGAATTTGAAACGAAATCGGCCATAGAGGCAAAAATTCACAGTGAAAACGTTTAAAAATATATCTGGAGCAGAAATCCTATGAGGGAGTCAGTTGGATCATTAGATGATCGAGGGGTTAAAGGGGTACTTAGAGAAGGTAAGACCATCAGGGAAAGATTAAATGATTTCTTTGCTTTGGTGTTTACTGAAGAGGTTGGGAAGATACCCGTTCTGGAGAAGAATTTCATGGGTAATGATTCAGATGAACTGAACCTGGAAGATGTGGTAGGCCTGACTGACAAACTGAAGAGTAGTAAATTACCTGGTCCGGATGGTATACACCCCAGGGATCTGAAAGGACTAAAAAATGAAATTTCAGACCTATTAGTAAAAATTTGTAACCTTATACCTGAAGACTGGAGGTTGGCTAATGTAACCCCAATATTTAAAAAGGGCTCCAGGGGGCGATCCAGGAAACTACAGATCAGTTAGCCTGACTTCAGTGCCAGGAAAAATAGTGGAAATTGTTCTAAAGATCAAATTCACAGAACATATAGAAAGACATGATTTAATGGAACAAAGTCAGCATGGCTTTACCCAAGGCAAGTCTTGCCTCACAAATCTGCTTCACTTTTTTAAAGGGGTTAATAAACAAGTAGATATAGGTGAACTGGTGGATGGTAGTGTATTTGGATTTTCAGAAGGCATTTGACAAAGTTCCTCATGAGAGGCTTCTAAGAAAGGTAAAAGTCATGGGATAGGTGGCAATGTCCTTTCGTGGATTATAAACTGGTTAAAAGACAGGAAACAGAGAGTAGGATTAAATGGACAATTTTCTCAGTGGAAAAGGGTATACAGTGTAGTGCCTCAAGGATCTGTACTAGGACCCGTGAATTTCAATATATTTATAAATGATCTGGAAAGGAATATGTTCTTACTTAATGGTTGTGGATAAGGACCTTTTGGTTCACCAAGGGCTTGATTTACTAAGTGTACCCCCCCCTAGACACAGATTAGGGAAAAAAGCCTTAGTATATCAAGCCCCATCTGCCCAGATGTCCCCATATATTGTGTCAACAAAGACCCTACTTGATCCCTGGTCATCTCCCTGCTTTCCTGATACAACTTTTGTATGTCTCTCCGAAGCATGTTTGCATTCAAATGGAATTGCCTAACAGATGTAAGGGCAAGGGGACAGTGATGACTAGAGACTTAGTAGGGTTTATGTTTCATTGTACATAGACATTTGGACAGATTTGGTGGGTCAAGAGGTCCTTATCTGTAAACTACTGTGTTTATTACTATGTGTGATATTTCAATTAGATCTGCATTCAGTCTTAAATTATAGAATATTTATGATTCTAATCATCTGATGTGTAATAAATGTGTTGTACTTAGAATGAATTTGTGTGGCTGTGATTATAATTTCTCACCTGCATTGCTAATTTCCCCTTCCTTTCCCTTCTCCTTATGCTTTGCTGCTTTTTATGTTGATAACTCTGAAAGAAACACAGTGTCCCCATATTTTCTTCCTTGTTTTTTTTTGTACTGTATTATTTCAAAGCTAGTCAGTTTGCCATCATTTCCTGAAAAATAGAAATAAAGGTTAACAAGTAAAAATATATATCTGGTGATTTTTTTTTATTGGACTGACAATACATTTCTTGACCAGCTTTCAAAAACTAATACTCTCTTCTTGAGGTCAGACTTAAAATTAGCAAAAGGTGATATTACTGGGAAATATAGGGCTGGATTTTAATACTTACGCGCGGCCGTAGATTTGGGCATGCAACCCTGCACTCACAAATCTATGCCCGATTTTATAACATGCGCGTGCATATTATAAAATCCGGGGTCAGCGCACGCAAAGGGGCGAACACTTGTGCACCTTGCGTGCCGTGCCCTAGGGGAGCCCTGATGGCTTTCCCTGTTCCCTCTGAGGCCGCTTCGAAATCGGAGTGGCCTCGGAGGGAACTTTCCTTGTACCCCCCACCTTCCCCTCCCATCCCCTACCTAACCTGCCCCCCAGCCTTACCTAACCCCCCCCCCCCCCGACCTTTATTTTTTAAGTTGAGCCTGCCTCTGGGCAGGCGTAGGTTGCGCACGCCGGCCAAGAGGCCCTATGGTGGCCTCTGGCCACGCTCCCGCCCAGGACCACCCACGCCCCACCCCTTTTTTCAAGCCCTGTGACATATGCGCGTCCCGGGACTTGAGTGCGTCGCCGGGCCTATGTAAAATAGGCTCGGCACGCGTAATCCCCCTGCGCACGTAAATCCAGCTGGATTTACGCATGTAGGACTTTTAAAATCTGCCCCATAGAGTACCTAGTAATGCCCTTTGGACTCTGCAACGCCCCGGCCGTCTTCCAGAATCTCATGAATGAGGTCCTACGCGACATGCTCCACTCTCATGTTATTGTCTATCTTGATGACGTGCTCATTTTCTCCAGGGATCTGGAGACTCACCGCCACCATGTCACACAAGTTCTGCAAGCCCTCCGAGAAAATCTTCTCTATGCCAAGCTCGAAAAATGCGTCTTTGAAGCTGAGGCCCTGCCCTTCTTGGGGTACATCATTTCTTCCACAGGCTTCCGGATGGACCCCGAAAAAGTCTCAGCCATAACTAGATGGCCCCAACCCCGAGGTCTCAAGGCTCTCCAAAGATTCCTCGGGTTCGCTAACTTTTATAGACATTTTATTCCACGATATTCGCATCGGGTCGCTCCCCTTACCACCCTGACCCGCAAGGGAGCTGACACCAAGAACTGGTCTGATGCTGCGGTCGCAGCCTTCACCGACCTGAAGGAGGCATTCCTCACGGACACCTGTCTCCACCATCTGGATCCGGCAAGACCCTTCATCGTCCAGGTCGATGCCTCCAGCATAGCCGTCGGGGCAGTCCTCAGTCAACACTCCGATTCTGGACAGTTATTGCCCTGCTCCTACTTCTCCAGGAATTTTTCCCCTGCCAAGGCGAATTACTCCATCGGTGATAAGGAGTTGTTGGCAATCAAGCTCACGTTTGAAGAATGGAGACAATGGCTCGAGGGCGCAAGACACACCACTACCGTATATACGGACCACAAAAACTTAGAGTTTTTGTCCCAGGCCCAATGGTTAAACCCTCGCCAAGCCCGGTGGGCCCTGTTCTTTAGCCGCTTTGATTTTATCCTACAATACAGACCGGCGGCCAAGAATCTCCGAGCTGATGCTCTCTCATGGACCTCCCTATCCGAAGAAGACCAAGAGCCTCCACAGTACATTCTAGACCCTAGTAAGGTTCGTCTATCCGCCCTGACGGTCCTCTCCCAAGATAGGACCGTGGTTCCCCGACGAGACCGTCTAAAGACATTGCGCTGGGCCCATGATTCCCTTACTGGAGGGCACGCAGGACGAGAGAGAACTTTGGAGCTCCTTAATCGCTACTACTGGTGGCCCAACATTCGTCAAGATGTTCGCGTCTATGTAAGTTCTTGCCCCACCTGTGCTCGACAAAAGCCCAGTTTAGGACCTCCGTGTGGTCTTCTACAGCCCCTGCCAGTTCCCACAGAGCCCTGGACCCATCTCACTACAGACTTTATGGTTGGCTTGCCTCTGTCCCGCGGTCAGACGGTTATCTGGGTCACCGTCGACCGTTTCTCTAAGATGGTGCATCTTGTTCCTTTGCCTAAGTTACCCTCTGCACCCGAACTGGCTCTACTCTTCGCCCAGCATATATTCCGGCTGCACGGTCTCCCGCAAGACATAGTTTCCGACCGTGGGCCACATTTCGTCGCACGTTACTGGAGGGCTCTTTGTAAATGCTTCAAGGTACAGCTCAGCTTTTCTACGGCTTTCCACCCGCAAAGTAATGGGCAGTCCGAAAGGATGAATCGGTCTCTGAAAGCCTACCTTCGAGCCTTCACCAATGAGAGGCAAGACAACTGGTCTGAACTGCTGCCCTGGGCCGAGTTTGCCTATAACAACCAAGCTCATGCCGCCACCGGCCTCTCACCTTTCCACCTTTCCTGAGACCTCCGCTTCCCATCGCTACGCCCAGTGCCTCTCCAGCCGCCCAGTTAACAGCTCAACAACTACAGACCCTGTGGCGAAAAACCCAGAACAAATTGATCCGCTCAGCCTCGTCCGCCAAAAAGACGGCTGATCGCCACCGACGACCGGCTCCCACCTATCAGCCAGGAGACCGGGTTTGGCTCAGCACTAAAAACATTCGTCTCCACCTCCCCTCACGGAGATTTGCTCCCAGGTTCTGTGGGCCATTCAGAATCATCGAGAGAGTGGGCTCGGTCTCGTATCAGCTAAGGTTGCCGTCCTCTCTCTGGGTCCACAATGTTTTCCACGTATCCCTGCTGAAACCCGTAGTCCTTTCTCGCTACCACCGAAGACCTCCGGATCCATCTCCCACTTCCATCGATGATGACCCCACTTACCAGGTACGCGAGGTCCTAGATGTTCGATTCTACAACCGAAGGTGGGAGTATCTTCTCGCCTGGGAAGGTTGCGGCGACGAAGACAACACCTGGGAGCCCAGCCGTAACATCCTGGACAAATCCCTATTGCAACAGTTCCACCGTGACCACCCAGAGAAACCCGGTCCTCTCAAGAGGGGCCGTAAAGGGGGGGGTACTGTTGCAGTCCCGACCGCTTCCCTTCTGTTAGGGCTCAGGCCCGCCTACCTCCGCTGCAGTAATCCCCGCATTCCGCCCGCTCCGGACCCCGGAGACTTCTCGCACTCCACGTGGCGGCCGCCATTACGGGCCTGCTTCACTCCGGTCTCGCGCACCCAGCTCCCGGAAGCTCGGCCCCGCCCTCGCGGCTGACGTCACGCCAGATTCCCGATATAACCGGCGTTCAGACTCTCTCTCAACGCCTTGCAACGAGGTTCACAACTTCTTAGTTGCTTCCAGTTGCGTTCCTGCTGATCTCCACGTTGTCTGCTTCTGACTCCGCTTCAGCCTGCTGCCTGCCTCTGACTCCGGTTTGCTTCTGACTCCGCTTCAGCCTGCTGCCTGCCTCTGACTCCGGTTTGCTTCTGACTCCGCTTCAGCCTGCTGCCTGCCTCTGACTCCGGTTTGCTTCTGACTCCGCTTCAGCCTGCTGCCTGCCTCTGACTCCGGTTTGCTTCTGACTCCGCTTCAGCCTGCTGCCTGCCTCTGACTCCGGTTTGCTTCTGACTCCGCTTCAGCCTGCTGCCTGCCTATGACTCCGGTTTGGTCCTGACTCCGCTTCAGCCTGCAGCCTGCCTCTGACTCCAGTTTGGTCCTGACTCCGCTTCAGCCTGCAGCCTGCCTCTGACTCCGGTTTGCTACTGACTCCGCAGCTGCCCGCAGCCCTGCCTTCCGGGTACCTTGGACTTCCTTTTCACTCTGCCCGCTCCGGTCCCGGCCTACGCCTCACCACAGCCTTCTGGACATTGTGCAAACCGCTCCCAGTCCCAAAGACCCGGGACCTTACGGGCTCCTCCCGGGGGGTCCTTGGTTCCTGGGTGAACCCTCCTAGCTTGTGGCTCTGCCTCCCGACCTACCCTGTCTCCCTAGGTAGGCCGGCCCAAGGGTCCACTATCCTCTCCAGCAGCATCAAACTGCAACATTGCTGTAGGGTGCTGGGCTTTTTTTTTGATGGGTGTGAGACAAGAGATTGAATGATGTGGAGGCAAAGGGAGGGAGGGCAGCAAAAACGCTAGCACCGGTCCTGATTCTGCCAGGTATTTGTGACTTGCTTTGGCCCCTGCTGGGTACAGGATAGTGGGTTTGATGAATCCTTAGTCTGACTCAGTATGGCGATTCTTATGTTCTTATTCTGCAGCTTGAATCATTCCTATATCAAACAAATAACTTCTACGGTGCTGCTGGAGCCCGAGCCAAAACTCATCAAAGCATGCAAGTTCTGCAGTCTGAGCCATTCCTAAACCCACCAGAAAAAAAAAATAGGTTTCCTAGCATATATATATATATATATATATATATATATATATATATACACACACATACACACAAAGAATTCTGGCAGGCTGGGGTCACTGTAAGAATATATTTATTTATTTATTTGTATTTTTCTATACCGGCATTCACGGAGTTCGTATCATGTCGGTTTACATAAAACAAGGGGTGAGAAATACATTATAACGTAAATAACTAATAACATAAGAGTATACATTAAAAAGTAAAACAAGTGCATGGAAGAAAAAGTTACAATAAAACGGGGGTCGTTCTAACTGGGATTAGAGTTAGAGGAAAGATAAAAAGTTTAACAAGAAGTAAAACATTGTAATGCTTGGTAGATAGTGACTGTTTCAGTTTAATAGGAAATGCTCAGTAATTCTGCATTTGATGGTAGTGAATCTTTAAGGGTCCGGAAATATTGTGGCGATGATCTTTAAGGGTCCGGAAATATTGTGGCGATGATGGTGCCCCTGGTGGCCAGTCCTCAGCGGTGACTTCGGGCTTGGGGCTAATTATCAAGGACTGCTTCCACAAAGTCCTTTATAGCAGATCCCTCCCTGAAGTTTCTCCAGCGAGACAGTAGAGGATAACCATAAGGCAAGGAGGCTATGGGTCAGCACCACTTGTAAGGGAAGGCTCTCTTACAACTAGGCCCCTGAGACCAAACTTCCCTCATTCTCCACTAGAGTAAGGGTTCTCCCTGGCAGCCCTTTAAACAACATATTACATTCAGGCAGAAGCTTCTTATGTATTGAAGTTTATTAATTAAACCAAACTCCACAGAAAGGAAAAACACTCAACATAAACAGTATTACCAGACCTGCATTACCAAGCAGTAACTGGGAGCTTGCGGGTTTGACACCCTTTAAGCCCTGATGCACTAATCCCCAAAACATCAAGCTTCTCACTCTGAGTTTCTAGTATACGTTCCCCTGCACCACATGTGGCAAAGTAGGTTTTTCCCCCCCAGTACATTCTACTTCCCCCAAGTATAGCATAGTACTGAAAACCTCCCCCACTGCAGGAACGTCTCCTTAGGCCAGCTGCCAGGTCCTAATTACCTCTTTTCCTCCAGCTGCCTTAATTAAGTAAAACTACTCTTTTCACTGCCACAAGCTCCCCTGGCTTGTGCAGTCCTAAAACCATTTTATATTCTTCCTTTTTAACTTATACTTCGTTCCAAACCCCACAATATACATTCCCCACATTTGCATAAGCCTTCCTACCTCAGCTTCTTCAACGCCACTGAAGCTAATCCCTCTAATTAACCCTCAAGGCACTGCTGAAGACACTTATGCATACCCACTGTTACACAGCCCTTAAAAGTGAAGGAATCCTGTTAGAGCTGACTTAGCTTTTAGTGGAAAAGGTCTGCCTGGGCACCATCCCCCTGCCTCAGGCTTTGGATCTTACTTGCCTTCCCTCCAGCTCTCCTCTCTCTCCTTCTCTTTGGAGGGCTACTCTCTTTATGTCAGATAGAGTGCCCCTCCCTAGGAAGACACCGCCTCTGTGTTTCCCTGCCCCCAACCCTTCCTGAGGCTGACTACCGGGGCACCTGGGAAATGTAGTTTCCTTCCTGCAAAGTAACCGTCCCTTTGAGGAAAACACCTCAAAGTTTTACAGCACAGAGACTCCGCTCTGGCTCAACTCATCACAATATATATATATATTTTTTTTTTTTCTTACAGTGACCCCAGCCTGCCAGAATTCTTTGTCTCCAGCAGATGGTGGACGTGCATCTCCCTATGGAGATTGCTTCAGATTTTGGAAGGAGAAATTTAAATTGAATAAAGAAAAGCCCTGATTTTCTGTGGTGATACCAAGTGGTCCCTCCCCCAGTTGAGAATTCCTGAGGTGATTGTCTTGATTCTTAGATGTGTGCCTTGGTCTGGTAGCTCGGTTTCCCAGCGTGAACTTAGCTGGTTGTACAAATTAAAGGCAGTGAGTGCAGGAGGCCGAGTGCAGCCGTCTCTGTACTCAGCCAGTAAGCGCTGAGATCAGGTAAGTTAAAAAAAAAAAGAGGAAGACATTTTTACCTTCCGAAACAGACAGACAGAGGGGTTTTTGGTCTTCCTCTGGTCTCTGAGCTTGGCGTGCCATTCTGACATTCGTTCCCGCTGCTTTTGGGGTTAGGGGAACTGGGCAGCTGGCGGGTTGAGAAGTCTGATGGGCTAGGCCCCGCAGTTAGGCTTTTTGCCTGCGCGTCGTGTGGTAGACCGCGGTGGCATTTTTTGCGTGCTTGTGTGCATGCTTTACTGCCCTCTACAGGACGTCTGTGTGCGCAGTGCGTCGGCTCTGCGCACTCATTGTGGGCTCAGTTTTAGCATACCTTTTATGCGCAGAAGTGTTTAGCGTGTTGATACGCTCCAGCCTTGGCGCACAAGTTGTGCATGTGTTTTGACAGTGCTTACTTTTGTGGCACTTAATTATTGTGCGCATAATTTTTGAGCATGAGCCGTTTGGACGCACATTCACTGCTGCTGATGGTGCCGGTAAACAAGTAGCCCACGTGCCTTTCTCTCTGTGTTGCCTCTCATATTCATCCTTCTCAGCTTGACCTGGCCACTAACGTGTCAGCACTGTTTGGACGCTCAGGGGGAGTTGTCTTCCTCTGACTTCACTAAGCCTGGATCCTCCCATCCTGATGATGTTTCGGTTACGGCCTTGTCTGGAGGGATGCCAGACCTTGATACTCCGTTGACTGGCTACTCTGCAAGTGATGGTAGTTCTGTGGGCTCCACTTCAGTGCCTTCTGGGTTTGGACTGGATTTGGCTGCTTTTTCTTGGGTGGAGTTTTTTCAAGGTTTACAAGCTTTTCTTCAGGCGCAGTCCTCCATTCTATCCAATCCTGTCAGGTCAGTCCCTCAGCTAGGGGCTTCTCCCTATTCTAGTCCTATGGTTAATAGAGATGTGAATCGTGTCCTCGATCGTCTTAACGATCGATTTCGGCTGGGAGGGGGAGGGAATCGTATTGTTGCCGTTTGGGGGGGTAAAATATCGTGATATATCGTTAAAATCGTTAAAACCCGCTAAAACCCACCCCCGACCCTTTAAATTAAATCCCCCACCCTCCCGAACCCCCCCCAAATGACTTAAATTACCTGGTGGTCCAGCGGCGGTCCGGAACGGCAGCGGTCCGGAACGGGCTCCTGCTACTGAATCTTGTTGTCTTCAAAATGGCGCCGAAAAATGGCGGCGGCCATAGACCAACAGGATTCGATGGCAGGAGGTCCTTCCGGACCCCCGCTGGACTTTTGGCAAGTCTTGTGGGGGTCAGGAGGCCCCCCCCAAGCTGGCCAAAAGTTCCTGGAGGTCCAGCAGGGGTCAGGGAGCGATTTCCCACCGCGAATCGTTTTCCGTACGGAAAATGGCGCCGGCAGGAGATCGACTGCAGGAGGTCGTTCAGCGAGGGTTCCGGCGCCTCGCTGAACGACCTCCTGCAGTCGATCTCCTGCCGGCGCCATTTTCCGTACGGAAAACGATTCGCGGCGGGAAATCGCTCCCTGACCCCCGCTGGACCTCCAGGAACTTTTGGCCAGCTTGGGGGGGGCCTCCTGACCCCCACAAGACTTGCCAAAAGTCCAGCGGGGGTCCGGAAGGACCTCCTGCCATCGAATCCTGTTGGTCTATGGCCGCCGCCATTTTTCGGCGCCATTTTGAAGACAACAAGATTCAGTAGCAGGAGCCCGTTCCGGACCGCTGCCGTTCCGGACCGCCGCTGGACCACCAGGTAATTTAAGTCATTTGGGGGGGGTTCGGGAGGGTGGGGGATTTAATTTAAAGGGTCGGGGGTGGGTTTTAGCGGGTTTTAACGATTTTAACGATATATCACGATATTTTACCCCCCCAAACGGCAACAATACGATTCCCTCCCCCTCCCAGCCGAAATCGATCGTTAAGACGATCGAGGACACGATTCACATCTCTATTAACCATAGGACTAGAATAGGGAGAAGCCCCTAGCTGAGGGACTGACCTGACAGGATTGGATAGAATGGAGGACTGCGCCTGAAGAAAAGCTTGTAAACCTTGAAAAAACTCCACCCAAGAAAAAGCAGCCAAATCCAGTCCAAACCCAGAAGGCACTGAAGTGGAGCCCACAGAACTACCATCACTTGCAGAGTAGCCAGTCAACGGAGTATCAAGGTCTGGCATCCCTCCAGGTTCCGGCGCCTCGCTGAACGACCTCCTGCAGTCGATCTCCTGCCGGCGCCATTTTCCGTACGGAAAACGATTCGCGGCGGGAAATCGCTCCCTGACCCCCGCTGGACCTCCAGGAACTTTTGGCCAGCTTGGGGGGGGCCTCCTGACCCCCACAAGACTTGCCAAAAGTCCAGCGGGGGTCGGGAAGGACCTCCTGCCGTCGAATCCTGTTGGTCTATGGCCGCCGCCATTTTTCGGCGCCATTTTGGAAAATGGCGCCGGCCGAAGACAACAAGATTCAGTAGCAGGAGCCCGTTCCGGACCGCTGCCGTTCCGGACCCCCAGGTAATTTAAGTCATTTGGGGGGGGGGGGGTTCGGGAGGGTGGGGGATTGAAGGAGGTAGGATTTGGCAAGGAAATGTTTAAGTTATTTGGGGGGGTATCGGGAGGGTGGGGGATTTAATTTAAAGGGTCGGGGGTGGGTTTTAGCGGGTTTTAGTGTGCCGGCTCACGATTCTAACGATTTATAACGATAAATCGTTAGAATCTCTATTGTATTGTGTTCCATAACGGTTTAAGACGATATTAAAATTATCGGACGATAATTTTAATCGTCCTAAAACGATTCACATCCCTAATGGTTAAGCACCAGGGCTCACCTGTTGCGATGCTACTTGTGGGCCTAGCCGCAAGCAGCCTCTCACCTTGCCTGCGGCCAGTGCCGCTGTCATTCCTGCTTTGTGACCTGGAGGCCGCTGCTGCTGTTCCTCCCTTGCGACCTGGAGGCCGCCGCTGACGCCACTGCCTCTGCGCGGCCCGGGCACTGTTGCCTTCCTTCTTGCGGCATGGAGCCGCTGTCTTGCTCCCCTGTCCCAAGGCAGGAGTGCCGCTGTTGCCATCACACAGCCCAGAGGCCGCAGCTGCCACCTATGTGGCAGGAAGCCGCCCGCTCCTGTTTCGCGGCCTAGTGCCACCTCTGTAACCGTCTCTAAAGGTCAGTAAGGAGGCCCAGACAACTGATCCGTAAAGATAGACTTTTATTGCCAGCAAGATGCAGCTAAGACAAGGGCTTAGTACAACTGCATGCCACGCCCCCTTAGGAGCAAACTTTTATACACCTTACAGTTCTTATCTTTCACACATGCGTTCTAATTTCTGCTGAACAACCAATTTACAAACTGCTGAACAAGCATTTGCTAGCGTGGTCTCCTAGTAGGTGTAGCTTATAATCAGACTATTGTTTCGTCACTTAATTGACGTGTTAGACAT
The DNA here is from genome assembly GCF_901001135.1 of Rhinatrema bivittatum. Taxonomy (NCBI): domain Eukaryota; kingdom Metazoa; phylum Chordata; class Amphibia; order Gymnophiona; family Rhinatrematidae; genus Rhinatrema; species Rhinatrema bivittatum. The sequence goes on along the minus strand of NC_042624.1, from coordinate 29,454,844 downwards.
TTTATAGCGGCGTTCATATTAATACAATACAAATTATGATTCCAAAATGGAGTCACGTTACACTAAATGTTAGTGCATAACTGCGTCACTACGCATTATGTGCCGTTTGCGTTGCAAATGTTAATACATCCAAAATGGCTGTGCGTTTCACTGCTGGCATGGTTAGTCGAGGACGTTCAGTTGTCTCATTCTTCAGATGTTCACGAAATCGAACTCCTTCATTCCCCCCTTTGATACTTCAACTTCGGTCGAAGGCAGAAGTATCACATTTATCTATGAAGTAACTGAAAAGACAGACAATAATTAATACAGATAGCACTCCAGGTGAGCCCTAAGATGTTGCCAGGTTGTTGGTTTCTTCACGGGCTTGAGACGAGTGAGCCCTATTGGCGTCATCCCCCTTTGTAGCCCGGCTTACCCTAGCGAACAAAGTGGCCCAGGTTGGTTAGTGACATAAATGGCATTATAAGTTAGTATCAAGATATTCATCTTCGGAATCATCTTCGAAGTCCGATGAATCAGATGAGGGAAATGTGGAAACTGAAGCATATTTGTTCATCATCATAACATGGGCAGCTGCTCTTCTGTCAGCAATGGTTTCAATCATGGAGCGTAAATTTCTGAAAATAAGAGGGAGACATAAAGGAAACAAGATACAAGTAAAGATGAGAAATATGAGAGGAAGAAAGAGATCTTTCAACCCAGGAATCGAGGTGAGCCAGCTGGGTAGGGAAGCTGTCCAATCGAAAACTCCAGTCCATGTCTGTCCAGGAACATGGGCTAGGCGTACCATCCGGTCGGTGATGTCCTCAATGACTTTGCTCTTATCCATCAATCTGTAAACAACAATTAGACAGATTAAATTTTCCACAGACACCTCCTTCCTGGGCTAGGAGATAGTCCAGGGCCAGCCGATTTTGATAAACGGCTGTAATAATTTTAGTGTTTTGCTTAGCTAGAATGTTCAGAGCTAAAGCAGAGTCATTGGTTAAGAGCTCCAATACTGCTTGAAGTCGAATGATGCGGTTTAGCATATAGATAGGGGTTCTGTATCCGTAAGAACCATCCTCTGCCCATGTAGCAGGTCCATAATACTGCACAATTCGCTCGGGTGGCCATTCCTGATCAGTCCAGTCTCCAATCGAAATTTTGTTACTTCTACGACGTCTATTTGGTTTCATTGGACTGTAGACAGGGACTCCTAACGTCTCCCCAGCCGAAACTGGTAAGAGGAAGAAACTTGGGCGAATCGTGGCCAGGAAACAAGTTTCATACCAGTTTGTAGGCAGAAGTTCATACGCTCTTCGGCCGCATACAAAATAATATCCATCAGGAGCGTTGAATGGAGTAGTGGGTACTTCAGCAGTTGTCCATGTCTTGTTTAGCGTTGGCTCAGTCCAGAAGGGAGCAGGCATGGTAGAATTCTCAGTCTGCCACCAGGTATAATTGTTCATGTTAACAGTAAGTACCCCTGTGCAAGGGGAATTCCCAATGGGTATGCTATATAATTTGGAATGTTGTCGAGATATACAGTGCCTGCCAATGACATCAGTTTGGAGAGCCCATTCATATGGAGTGGTTTTTCGTGTATAAGTTACAGTAGTATTCAGAGTATTGAGATCAGATTGGAATATTTCTTTGGCTTCCCAGGGCCATTGCTCTCCTGCGTTCGTCCCTCCACAAACGAAACAATTTTTGACTTCTAATGACAGAGCAATGTTTTCAGCCAAGTTCACAAACATATTTTTGGCTTGATGTGAGATTGTATGTTTCTGTAATTCCTCAGTCAGTTGGGATACTTCATCGAAGAATGACTGATAGCCAACCACAGTGGTTTGGTGGATGATGGGACGGGGTTTATCTCTTCGCTGTGTGACTGTAATGTAGGTCATGGGATCTCTCCCTGTTCCGTCGATTCCAAATCCCCATGTGTCCTGCCAGGGGGATCCTTCACTCCTGAGTGGCCATTGCAAGGTCACAATGTTCCCAGTTACTCTTGTCAGTCTACCCACTCCTTGGCAGCCTGGGTAACCATCGCCTTTATAGTCACACACCAGGGCCCAGCCGGATAGGGTAAGATCCCCAACACAAGGCATCCAGCTTGATGGATTAGCTGCTCGATTGTAGGGACAGAGATATTTATGGTTGTAAGTGTAAGAGTCTTTCCATGATTGAGATCCGCAGTGGAGTGCATTGGGATGTTTGTCGATGGCGTCACAGGCGTCGAAAGTGAGTGTAACACTAGATCCTCCTCCTACTAGGATCTTGGTAGAGTTGATGTAGTACAAGATTCCTTTTCCCTCCGGTACAATGCTGGTGGTTGGACTCTTTGGCAACCCAGCCGTGAGGGTAATGTTGTAGTACTTGGGAGTTGTTGGAGAATGACAGACGACTTTATTACCGTCCAGACATCGATGAAATGATTGATACCCTTGGGTAGTATTTAAAGCACAAGCAGGTTGCGTGGTGCAAGGCGTTGGAGGTTGAGATTGATGTATGATTGTAGAAACAAGTTGAAATCCATCTGGAGTTGTAGTACGTATTTGTTTGATGCATTCAGAACAATTTTTGCTCAAGGGAAGCTTAGGAGATAGAGTTGATGCACATGAGATCAGTAGTAAGACCTGTAGACATCTTGATAGTTGAAGGAAGGAATAAGGAGCAATGCAGATCCGGAGGCTTAGGCTGGGGTAGCACCACATTTTCAGGACCTTTGAGTTGACTGTTTAATACTTCATGGATTATTGTTTCTGAAAGAAGAAGAGAAATGGATACATTAGTGTAGTTTATTTAAGGCTTTTACTCAGGAGTATCTTTCTGCCTGCCTTGGGTGAATCTCAATTTATGGTCCCCTATCCTGGAGACCTGCCAGTGAGAGGAAGCAGGTTTGAGTCGAGTCCAGTGGATCCATGACGGACATCCAGAGACTTTTACAGCCGTGGGTGTGGTTAATAGCACAGTATATGGCCCTTTCCATCGTGGCTTGAGGAAATCAGATTCATCCCATACTTTCATCCATACAGAATTTCCAATTTGAAATGGATGAGTTGGGGTTAGCAAGACTAGCGGTTCAGTCTCACAAGTGTAATTACGGATGGCCACTACTGTGTCATACAGTCCTTTGAGTTGATTGTTGAGAGACATTTCTCCTTGTATTTGTAGCGATTCAGGAAAGGATGGGAGAGGTGGAGGTCTTGCATACATCATCTCATAAGGTGTTAAACCAGACTTTCTAGGGGTGCATCGGATGTGCAGCAAAGCTAGTGGTAGAATGTTTGGCCACTTAGTCTTTGTTTCCTGACACAATTTAGCTATTTGATTCTTTAGAGTTCTGTTGGCTCGTTCAACTGCTCCGCTACTTTGGGGTCTCCAAGCACAGTGCAAATGCCATCTGATACCCAGAATTTTACTCAACTGTTGAGTGACTTCACTGGCGAAAGCTGGTCCATTGTCGGAATTGATCTGCCTTGGCAATCCGTATCGTGGTAAGATTTGATGAAGAAGTAAGGACACTACCTCTTTAGCAGTTTCAGTTCGTGTAGGCATGGCTTCGATCCATCCAGTATATGTACAGACTGCTACTAACAGTGCTTTGTATCCTTTGGAAGGAGTCATGTGAGTGAAGTCAATTTGACAAACTTGAAATGGTGTTGTTCCCCGTAGAATGTGTCCGGGGGCAGGACCAGGTCCATTCCGGGGATTGTTTTTAGCGCATGTAACGCATTGATTAATAGCATGCTTTGTTAGCTGAGTAATTCTGTTGAAGTAATATGTTTTCTCCAATAGTTTTGTTAATGAGTCTCGACCAAGGTGGGTTTGATTATGGGCTTCTTTAACTATAGTCCAAGCAACTGCTTCCGGTATCCATATCCGACCATCTTGTAGAATCCACCAACCATTCTGCTGGTGAAACTGCTCATTCTGTGCCCAATCGTTCTCTTCGACAGAATAAACAGGACTTTCAGTTGGGAATTGTAAGAGTGGGCAAGCTTTGGCCGTTGGTTGCATTGATTGCACTCGTGCTGCTTCTTTCGCTGTTTTGTCTGCCCATTGGTTTCCCTTTGCAATGGGGTCTGACTTTCCTGTATGTGCCTTGCAATGCATGACGGCTACCTTTTTTGGTGCCCAGACAGCATCTAGCAATTTGTGTATCTCAGATGCGTTAGTTAACTGCTTCCCTTCAGCAGTTAGAAATCCTCGTTCCTTATATAGAGCTCCGTGTACTTGAATGGTAAGGAAGGCATATTTAGAGTCAGTATATATGTTTACAGTTTTCCCTTCTGCCAGCTGCAGAGCTTGGGTTAGTGCGATTAGCTCAGCCTTTTGTGCAGATGTTCCTGGAGGAAGAGGCTCAGCCTCGATGATATTGTCTTCAGAAACTACAGCATAACCAGCAACCCAAATTCCATCTATGACCTGGCTACTTCCATCAGTGAATAAAGTCCAAGCTCCCTGCCAAGGTTGATCTCTTAGATCGGGTCGACTGGAATGTACTGTAGCCATAACTTCTTCACAATTGTGGGTGACCGGGTTGGGAGCTGGCAATAAGGTTGCAGGATTCAGGTTTTTACTGTCTAATATTTGGATTTCAGGAGTTTCACATAATAAGGCTTGGTACTTCACAAGGCGAGAATTAGTCATCCATTTTGGTCCATGAGTTTCTAATAGTCCTTGAATGGTATGGGGAGTTGTTACTTGCAGTGTTTGTCCAAAGGTTAGTTTGACTGCCTCTGGAATGAGTATGCATGCAGCCGCGATACTTCGAAGGCAGCCTGGCCATCCTTTTGCCACATTGTCCATTCCTTTTGACAGATATGCAACAGGTCGTTCCCATGAGCCTAGAGTTTGAGTCAATACCCCAATGGCCATTCCTTTCTTTTCATCGATGAACAGATGAAATGGTTTCAGTACATCTGGTAACCCTAGAGCAGGGGGCTCAATCAAGGCTTCTTTAAGTTGATGCAGTCTTTCTAGTTCGTGTCTCTCCCATTGAAAAGGTTGAGATTCTGCCTCTTTGCCCCACAACTTGTCGTACAGGGGCTGAGCAATAATTGCATAGTTGGCAATCCACAATCTACAGTATCCTGTAGCTCCAAGGAATGCTCGAAGCTCTTTTTTACAAGTGGGTACAGGTTGATCTCTTATTGAATTCGTACGGGAGATTCCGAGGCGGCGCGTGCCTTCACAGATTTGGAAGCCCAAGTACTCAACTTCCAATTCACAAATTTGCGCTTTCTTTTTGCTTGCACGATATCCTTTAGAATACAAAGTCTTTAGCAAGTGGAGGGTAGCTACTGCACATTCAAGATACGTTTCTCGAAACAACAGAAGGTCATCCACATACTGTATCACTGGCCCATACATAACTTGATACGTCTTCAAGTCTTTTGCCAGTTGCTCACCAAACAACGTAGGTGAGTGCTTGAACCCTTGAGGCAAGCGTGTCCATGTGTACTGCTGCTTTATTCCAGTGTGTGCATTTTCCCATGTGAAGGCAAAAATCTTCTGACATTCCTCCACGACCGGGACGGAGAAGAAAGCATCTTTGAGATCAATGACACTGTACCACTTTGACGCAGGGGAGACTTGAGCCAAGATTGAATATGGATTTGGTACAAGGGCTACTAGGTCTGCTACTTGATTATTTACTCTCCTTAAATCCTGTACTGGTCGGTAATCATTTGAACCAGGTTTCTTTACAGGCAACAAAGGGGTGTTCCAAGCAGATCGGATTCGCCGGAGAATGCCCAAATCATACAGTCTCTGCAGATGTATCTGGATTCCTTGCCTGGCCATATATGGAATGGGGTATTGAGGTTGATTTAATCACCTGTGCATTCTGTTTCATCTCTATCCAGATAGGGGTCGCGTCGATAGCTATTCCTCCCGGGTTTTGTTCGGACCATACTTTGGGTACACTATCCATCAGTTGTCTTTGTTTTTCGTTGAGGAGGGTGTTGTCTTCATATCAATGCTCGATGATTCGCTCGACTATGGGAAGATGTAGTCTCCATTCTTCTTGGAGGGGACAAATGAGAGAGACTGGATTATCAGCGAAGGATGCTTTTATTTCACCAGTAGACTCGAATTGTAGATTAGCTCTTAATTTGCAAAGAAGGTCTCTCCCTATGAGTGGCACTGGACATCCCGGGACGTAAAGGAATTGGTGGGACACTAATTGTCCTCCTACTCGAACCTGTCGTTTCTGGAGAATGGGAGCGATTAGTGGCTTCCCAGAAGCTCCAACTATAGAGATGTTCTTTGAAGTGGGCGTGGTTATAGCAGTTGTCATTACTGATCTTTGCGCCCCCGTGTCCAGCAATCCTTTGAATGTCTCAGTTCCCACTTTTATTTCCACTAAAGGATCAAGGGGAAGATTTCCTTTATCTAGTCATGCTTCACTGTCCTCGCCGGATGTTTCACCTACGGCCATTTGCCATTCCGCTTCCTTAGTTTTGGACGGAGTATATCCTTCCTGCTTCGATTGCAGGGACTCCGGGCACTCAGACTTCCAGTGTCCTTCTTGTCTACAAAATGCACATTGATTAACTCCTAACGGCATTCTTCCACCTCTAAACGGTCCTCCTCTACTCGCTCTTCCTCTAGGCGGCCCTCTTGAGGGTGATCTGCCTCTTCCTCTGGGTCCAGGATATCCTTGATAGTGCCTGGACGGGTTCCCAAAATTAGTCTCTTCCAGCGCTGCGGCTAACAAACTGACACTTTCTCTTAACTTTCGACCACTTTCCTTTTTATCCTTCTTGTCTCCGTCCGGTTCTCGGTTTATATAAACTTTATCTGCCATGGCTTTTAATTGGCTGATAGTCATTCCCTCAAATCCTTCTTGTTTCTGTAACTTCCGGTGAATGTCCGGACAGGATTGTCCGACGAAGCTCATCACTAGGATGGATTGATTTTTGGAGTCCTCTGGATCAAATGGACTGTACTGCCGATATGTGTCCACCAACCGCTCCAAAAAGTTTCCGGGGGTCTCATCTCTCCTCTGCACCACGTCCTGGATTTTTCCCATGTTCACAACCTTCTTCTTTCCCTTTTTCAAAGCTTCAAGAAACGCTGTTTGATAAGCAGAGATGCGCTCGCGCCCCGCTGTGGTCTGGAAATCCCAGGCGGGATCTACAACCGGGGCTTGTTCTTTTACTGCTTCATCAGGATTACCATCTGACCCAGCTCCTAGCCGAGCTGCCTCTTCCAGATTTAATTGTATTTGTCGTCGTTCTTCAGTGGTAAAAAGGATGGAGGCTAAATGCCGAACGTCAGCCCAATTGGGATTATGGGCTGCAAAAATCCCTCGTAAAAAATATATCATCTGATCTGGTTTTTCAGCATACGAGGGGCCGAGCTGTTTCCAGTTAAAGAGGTCACTGGATGTGAAAGGTATGTAGGTAAATAATTTTATAGTTTGCGTAGTGCGATATTCGTTTTCTTCGGTCGGGACCAGGGGAACTACAGTAGATGTTTCCCTGATTGGCAGGTGCAAACTTGCGGCTTGGGTTTTGCTACGAGTGCTGTCCGCAACGGACGGCTCGCCGCCGTCTTCAGCTTTTGTTGCCGCAACTTCAAGCCTTACTTCGGGAGTTGGTTCTACTATAGGATCGGCTTGCGCATAGGCGGGGGCTGCGAGGGCTGGTGGCAAGATATACAATTGAGGACAACTAGGAACATATGGTGGCGGCAAGAGACGTTCCGCTTCAGACGGCTCTGCGGGCGGCAGGGGTTTAATTTTTTTTTCTTGAGTCTCTGAATTCCCTTGCACTACAAATATGGCCGCCGCAGATGACGCATCATCTTTGATACTCAAGATGGCCGCCTTTCCCTTTCTCTTCTGGTTTGGGGACTTCCGGTCCCCCATTTTGTGCACCTGAGCCACCATAACGAGGGCGGCTCCCTCCACTAACTTCTTTGCCCATGACGGAGGATCTTCAATGACTGCAATCCAAGCAGTTATGTATGGTACATCTTCAGGGCAACCCGGATTCCCTTCTTGGGTAACGATTTTCTGGACCCTCGTGGCCGTTAAGAAATCGAAAGTTCCCTTTGGAGGCCAATTTACACACAAACTAGGCCACCTATGGGCGCATCGTTGAATCATTCCGGGTTTCGTACATTTACGTCTATCAAACACTTCACTATAGTGCTTCGTCATGACTTTTAATGGAGTTGAATAGCCCCCTCCCATTAGGATAGAATCACAGACAAAGGAGGGAAGGGAAGACGGATAGGTAAGGGGTCCGTATCCGTCAGACACAAAAGGTTCACAATCGCCTCGACTAGAACGCGGTCGCCCGGTCTAGAACTGCGAGGACTTTCACTCTCTTTCACACAACAAGAAACCTATTCCCGCTATTGTACACTTCGCTATAATTTTCCTCTTATGCGCGTGGCTTTCGGAACAGAATTCCTACTAAAACACTGCGCGGGGTGTGATCAGGGCCCCCTCGGTCCGCTTGGGGACGGACCGGCTACTCTTTATCTATTCTCCACTTCTTCCACTGTTACCCACAATACTCGCCTGCAGGGTTCTTCCGATCGTCACGAAAGCCTTCTTCCCGGATCACCAGCCCAGAGGTCTCAGAAGAATTTCTGTGGAACGGTCCCCTCAGAAACCTGATCGCTGAACTCAGCGGTGGCCACTCACCAGGTAAGTCTGGGGGATCGCTCCGCCACCAAACTACCAGACCCACTGGGGGGCTAAAATAGCGTCCCCGGTACCTCCTGGCTGGCTCGCCAAATGTAACCGTCTCTAAAGGTCAGTAAGGAGGCCCAGACAACTGATCCGTAAAGATAGACTTTTATTGCCAGCAAGATGCAGCTAAGACAAGGGCTTAGTACAACTGCATGCCACGCCCCCTTAGGAGCAAACTTTTATACACCTTACAGTTCTTATCTTTCACACATGCATTCTAATTTCTGCTGAACAACCAATTTACAAACTGCTGAACAAGCATTTGCTAGCGTGGTCTCCTAGTAGGTGTAGCTTATAATCAGTCTATTGTTTCGTCACTTAATTGACGTGTTAGACATTTTATAGCGGCGTTCGTATTAATACAATACAAATTATGATTCCAAAATGGAGTCACGTTACACTAAATGTTAGTGCGTAACTGCGTCACTACGCATTATGTGCCGTTTGCGTTGCAAATGTTAATATATGACCCACAAGAACAACCCATGCAGGTACCCTACACACCCCGTCCCTAAAGGCAGCACATTCTACTCACACCAGAGAGAGAGCCTTCTCAGTCGCTGCCCCCACCCTCTGGAACTCCCTCCCCACCCTCCTACGCCAAGAGACATCCCTGCAAACTTTCAAGAAAGGAGTCAAAACATGGCTTTTCCGACAGGCCTATCCCGACACAAACCAAATCTAATCTCTCCCCAGCCCCCTCTGTCCGAATTTCCCCCACCCCTTCCTATGTTTCCCCCGCTTCCCCCCGCACCACCCATGGATACCCTAGAAGAAACAACATTCCCCTACGGCTTAATTTATTTTTTGATCATGATCGGTTAATGTGTCCTTATTGTAAGGAATAGTATTTTGTTCCAAGGTTACATCGTTATGGTTTTACTTTTGTTTTATTCTTTGTACATTGTTTTTGTTTTATTGTTTTATTGTATCACCCACCTGAGTTCTTTGTAAACCGGCATGATGTGCTGCACGAATGTCGGTAAATAAAAGTTAATAAATAAAATAAATAAATAAATAAATAAATATATCCAAAATGGCTGTGCGTTTCACTGCTGGCATGGTTAGTCGAGGACGTTCAGTTGTCTCATTCTTCAGATGTTCACGAAATCGAACTCCTTCACTTCCAGCCTTGATCTTTGCGGCATAACCACCACTGCCTTTGTTCCCATTCCTGGCCTCTCTCTAGGCACGTGGCCGCGCCTCTCTTGATCATTTAAAGGGCCCGCGGTGGGAAAAGCCCCTCGGCCCCACCCGAGGTCCATCTTCGCTTCATCAAGGCCCTTTGTTCTTCATCAGAGCTCCCTTGTCTTTGTCTGTGGTTCCTGAGCCCTCGTCTGTCCTGTCTTTAGATGTCCCTGTCTTCAGATGTTCCTGATGTTTCCGTCTTCAGATGTTCTGCCTCCAGATGTCTGCACATCCTTCAAGGCCACTCCTCCCTCCATGGGCATAGTCATTCATTTGGAGACTGCACAGACCAGCACATCCACTTTGCAAAACTGCAAGTGCTCTCTCTTACAGGCCTTCCAATGACTGACCCCCTTTGAAATTTGCCTTTGGAACATCCCATTCGAGATCAATCAATTCCTAAATGGTGTCCATATTAGGGAAAAACAAGAGACTTTACGCAAGGAAACCAAAATAGATTTTTTTTCGGCTCCGACTCGGCATCCATACCAGGAACATCCAGCTTCTTCAAGGTCTGGGAAATCAGGGCCGGCAGTTCATCTGTATGAAAGAACCGTAATATGGTCTGATAGGTTTCCAGTCCCGGAGGAATTTCCCCATCTTCCAGGGAATCAGGATCTGCCTCATCATCAGTGCCATCCGGGTTCCTGTCGGGGATACCTGCAGCGAATCGAGGTGATGTTGCGGGAGCACTAAGGAGCATCCCGATTTGGGAGAGAAAGTGTACCCTTGGGCCATGGCATGACCCCAGAGGTCGACTCCGGAGAAGAACCAAGGCAGGCGAGACGCATCCAAACACGGGGTGGACAGGCTAGAGACTCAGGACCCTGACCTCTGCCAAACCCGAATGCCTCAGAAGAGACCCAGCAATGCAATGCTGGTCTCTGGGGTAGCCCTCCGGCCACTCGATAGCCCTTTTGGACCCACCACCTGGAAATGGCAGGTGCGACAGGATGGACAGAGGTCAAGGACAGGCGATGGCACTGGAACAAAGATGAGATGTAGACACTTGGAGACTTGGACGAGACGTAGGCACTTGGAGACTTGGATGAGACGAAGGCACTTGGAGACTTAGACAAGATTTCAGGATACTTGGAAGATTCAGACAAGGTTTCAGGATACTTGGAAGACTCACAAGGTTTCGGGGTACTCGGAGACTTAGACAAAGTTTCAGGATACTTGAAGACTTAGATGAGACATAGGCACTTGGGGAGTTAGGCAGGCACTGCCCCTCAGGGCACTCTACACAGCCCCCCCTTGGGCTGGTCACAGACCACCCTGAACCACTATGTGCTCAACACAACCTGAAGAGGCTGGTCACGGACCATGATTGTAAAGCCTGTTGCTAAATATTTTGTTCAATGTGAACCGAGGTGATGTTTTGTAACGTGCCACGGTATATAAAATCCTTTAAATAAATAAATAAATAAATAAATAAATAAATGCTTAGAGTGAGACAAGCGCAGGACTGAAGCTCAGGATGAAGGAGGGATCTGGGCAGCACTTCAAAAAAGGATCCAGCTGGAACAGAACTCCAATGACCGGAAATGGACACTGGATCAGATATGGATTTACTCCCAAGATGGTCATCTGGAGGCAAGGTCTGGCGGGCAAGGCCAGGCTTGAAACCCGGAGCTAGGAACTAGAGGATCAGGGACCACAAGACACACGAACAGAAGTACTGGAACAACTGGAGATGGGTATCAAAGAACTGGAACAACCAAGGAAAAGGTCATCCAAAGAGAGGAGCCATTTTGGTTTCCCTGTGTTTTTTCCCTAATATGGACACCATTTAGGAATTGATTGATCTCGAATGGGATGTTCCAAAAGCAAATTTCAAAGGGGGTCGGTCATTGGAAGGCTTGTAAGTGAGAGAGAGAGCGCTTGCATTTTTGCAAAGTGGATGCGCTGGTCTGTGCCGTCTCCAAATGAACGACTATGCCCATGGAGGGAGGAGCAGCCTTGAAGGATGTGCATGATAGGAGGATTGAGGCTATCCATAAGCAAGCCTTTGAGGCAGTGGCGATGACTTTACAGTGACACAATCTTGTCTGCTTCTCTCTCAAGAGGTTGATGATTTTGGTGTGAATTCCAGAGCAGTTATGGAACCCACTACCACCTTTTTAGCAGATGCAGGCTGTGATTTGGTCCACACCTCGGCCAGAGGAGTGGCTTTGGTGATAGCAGCTAGGCATCAACTATGGTTGCAAAATTGATCAACTGATGATTCCTCCAAAACTAATCTTATGAAGATGCCTTTTAAAGGCTCACTTTTGTTTGGGAGCAAGTTGGAGAAACTGGCCAGTAAGTGGGGTGAATCTCTGGTTCCTTGGTTGCTGGAGGGTAAGAAGCGGTTTCAGTGCTCCTTTGGTATGCGGGGTCATCTCTGGGCTTCCAAGTGGTTTTGTCCCTATAGAGGGTTGACCTTTCAGAGGACTTGGCCTTTCGGTAGGACTCAGTCCTTTCGTCTCAGATAGCCCAAGTGAGAAGTGGGCTCAGGTGGTGGTCCTTCACAAGCTTCCCAATGAAGGTTTCCCGACCCACCTTAGGGAGCAAGAAAGAAGGGGATGCCTCAATCTCTTTTATTAGAGGTGGGTAGAGATCACATTGGACCAGTGGGTCCTGGAGATGATATGAGAAGGATATGCATTGGAATTTCACAATATTCCTCGGGACATGTTCATGGTGTCTCCTTGATACTCCTCACAGAAGAAGCAAAGAGTTTGTGCATCAAAGGATCCTCAGGCTAAGGGGTGTTGTTCCAGTGCCCATGTCTCAAAGTATAGGGTGATATTCCATTTATTTTGTTGTGCCCAAGAAGGAGGGTTCCTTTTGTCCCATCCTGGATCTCAAAAGTGTCAACCATCATTTGAGGGTGACTCATTTTCACATGGAAACCTTATACTCTGTGATAATAGCCATGCAGTCGGGGAATTTCTGACCTTGCTGGATCTGTCCGAGGCCTACCTTCATATTCCCATCAGTTTGGAGCACCACCACCCCCAGAACATTTTCCAAAGTTATGACGGTGATAGTGGCAGCGTTGAGAAGAGAAGGGATCCTGGTGCACCTATAGTTGGATGACTGGCTGATTCAAGCCAATTCTCAGGAAGAGAGCCGCCTGGTGACACACAAAGTGATCTCCTTGTAGCAGGAGATCAGTTAGGTGGTGAGCCTGGCCAAGTGCAGTCTTCAGCCATCTCAGTTGTTGGAGTATCTGGGGTTTGGTTTGACACGGAGTACGACAAAGTTTTCCTGCTGGAAGTTCGGATTCAGAAATCGATGTTTCAGGTGCATCAGTTGGTGAACACTATGGGGCGGATTTTCAGAGCCCTGCTCGCCGGTGAGCCTATTTTACATAGGCCTACCGGCGCGCGCAGAGCCCCGGGACTCGCGTAAGTCCCGGGGTTCTCCGAGGGGGGCGTGTCGGGGGCGGGCCCGGTCGTCGCGGTGTTTAGGGGGCGTGTCGGCAGCATTTTGGGGGCGGGTACGGGGGCGTGGCTACGGCCCGGGGCGGTCCGGGGCGGTCTGGGGGCGTGGCCGCGCCCTCCGTACCCGCCCCCAGGTCGCGTCCCGGCGCGCAACAGGCCCGCTGGCGCGCGGGGATTTACTTCTCCCTCCGGGAGGCGTAAACCCCTGGAGAAAGGTAAGGGGGGGGTGTAGACAGGGCCGGGCGGGTGGGTTAGGTAGAGGAAGGGAGGGGACGGTGAGGGGAGGGCGTTAGAGGATTCCCTCCAAGGCCGCTCCGATTTCGGAGCGGCCTTGGAGGGAATGGGAGTAGGCTGCTCGGCGCGCGCCGGCTATACAGAATTCATAGCCTTGCGCGCGCCGATCCAGGATTTTAGTGGATACGCGCGGCTCCGCGCGTATCTACTAAAATCCAGCGTACTTTTGCTTGCGCCTGATGCGCCAGCAAAAGTACGCCTATTCGAGTTTTTTGAAAATCTACCCCTATATGCCCGACAGTGTGGTCCTATCTACAGGTGCTTGGCTTGATGGCGGCAACCGTGGAATTGGTGCCGAGGGCGCATATGTGTCCTCTTCAGTGCTCCCTACTGTCTCATTGGAACCCGCAGTCTCAGGGCTATTTGGTTTGGCTCCACTTGCTGATGGAAATCTGCTCTCACCTCCAGTGGTGGTTGCAGGAGGCCCATCTGAGAAAAGGGGTTTCCTTGTCCTCCCTGACCTGGTTGGAACTCACGACAGATATGAGTCTCCAGGATTGGGGGGCTCACTGTCAGGAGCTGACGGCCCAAGGATGTTAGAATGTCGAAGAGTCCCTCTGGACATCAATCGCTTGGAAATCCGGGTGGTCCAGTTGGCATGCTTGCAGATCTGCCACAGGTTGCAGGGTCAAGCAGCCCACATTATGTCAGACAATGCAACGATGGTGGCCTACATCATTCACCAGGGAGGAACCTAGAGCCAGCAAGTGTCACAGGAAATAGACCTACTTATGGAATGGGTTGGAGGACATTTACAAATGATCTTGGCCTCTCACATTGCAAGAAAAGACAATGTAAGAGCAGACTTTCTCAGCAAGGAGAGCCTTGACCCAGGAGAAAGGGGATTGTCAGCTGAGGCATTTGAGTTGACTGTGGATCGCTGGGGCCTTCTGTGCATAGACCTGCTGGAGACTTCTCGCAATGCGAAAGTTCCTCAATTTTTCAGTCGCAGGAGAGATTTGTGGTCCCTGGACATAAATGTTCTTGTACAGGTCTGGCTGGAAGACAGGTTGCTTTATGCCTTTCCTCTGTGGCCCTTGCTGGAAAGGATAATTCGCAAAATCGAGGGCTACAGGGCGCTAGTACTCCTGCTGGTGCCGGACTGGCCCAGACATCCGTGGGGTGCAGATCTGCGAAGTCTCCTGGTGGAGACTCTCCTTCGTCTTCCGCTGCACATGGATCTGTTGCAGCAGGGACCGGTTCTTCACGAGGATCCAACTCAGTTCTCTCTTAAGGTTTGGCCCTTGAGAGGACTCGCCTGTTGAAGCGTGGATATTCTTTTGCGGTGATTGCCACCTTACTCCGTGCTCAAAGGTTATCCACTTCCTTATCCTATGTGCAGGTTTGGAAAGTATTTGAGGTCTAATGTGAAGAGCGTGGTGTTCTTCCTCGTTCGGTTAAGATTCCACTCATTCTGGATTTTTTGTAGGATGGGTTAAGAATATATGAACATAAGAAAATGGCATACTGGGTCAGACCAAGGGTCTATCAAGCCCAGCATCCTGTTTCCAATGGTGGCCAATCCAGGCCATAAGAACCTGGCAAATACCCAAAAAATTAGTCTATTCCATGTTACCATTGTTAATGGCAGTGGCTATTCTCTAAGGGGTAGATTTTAAGAGGCGCGCGAACAGCCTACTTTTGCTTGCGCATCAGACTCAAGCAAAAGTACGCTGGATTTTAGTAGATACGCGCGGAGCCGCGCGTATCCACTAAAATCCTGGATCGGCGCGCGCAAGGCTATCGATTTTGTATAGCCTGCGCGCGCCGAGCCGCGCTGCCTCCCCCCGTTCCCTCCAAGGCCGCTCCGAAATCGGAGCGGCCTCGGAGGGAACTTTCCTTTGCCCTCCCCTCACCTTACCCTCCCTTCCCCTACCTAACCCACCCACCCGGCCCTGTCTACACCCCCCCCTTACCGTTGTCGGGGGATTTACGCCTCCCGGAGGGAGACGTAAATCCCCGCGCGCCAGCGGGCCTGCTGCGCGCCGGGCCGCGACCTGGGGGCGGGTACGGAGGGCGCGGCCACGCCCCCGGGCCGTAGCCACGCCCCATACCCGCCCCCAAAACGCGGCCGACACGCCCCCGAAACGCCGCGTCGACCGGGCCCGCCCCCCGACACGCCCCCGACACGCCCCCCTCCGAAAACCCCGGGACGTACGCGAGTCCCGGGGCTCTGCGCGCGCCGGGAGGCCTATGTAAAATAGGCTTCCCGGCGCGCAGGGCCCTGCTCGCCTAAATCCGCCCGGTTTTGGGCGGATTTAGGCGAGCAGGGCTCTGAAAATCTACCCCTAAGTGAACTTAATAGCAGGTAATGGACTTCTCCTCCAAGAACTTATCCAATCCTTTTTCAAAAACCGCTATACTAACTGCACTAACCACATCCTCTGGCAACAAATTCCAGAGTTTAATTGTGCGTTGAGTAAAAAAGAACTTTCTCCGATTAGTTTTAAATGTGCCACATGCTAACTTCATGGAGTGCCCCCTAGTCTTTCTACTATCCGAAAGAGTAAATAACCGATTCACATCTACCCGTTCTAGACCTCTCATGATTTTAAACATCTCTATCATATCCCCCCTCAGCCGTCTCTTCTCCAAGCTGAAAAGTCCTAACCTCTTTAGTCTTTCCTCATAGGGGAGCTGTTCTATTTCCCTTATCATTTTGGTAGCCCTTCTCTGTACCTTCTCCATCGCAATTATATCTTTTTTGAGATGCGGCGACCAGAATTGTACACAGTATTCAAGGTGCGGTCTCACCATGGAGCGATACAGAGGCATTATGACATTTTCCGTTTTATTCACCATTCCCTTTCTAATAATTCCCAACATTCTGTTTGCTTTTTTGACTGCCGCAGCACACTGAACCGACGATTTCAATGTGTTATCCACTATGACGCCTAGATCTCTTTCTTGGGTTGTAGCACCTAATATGGAACCCAACATTGTGTAATTATAGCATGGGTTATTTTTCCCTATATGCATCACCTTGCACTTATCCACATTAAATTTCATCTGCCATTTGGATGCCCAATTTTCCAGTCTCACAAGGTCTTCCTGCAATTTATCACAAGCTGCTTGTGATTTAACTACTCTGAACAATTTTGTGTCATCTGCAAATTTGATTATCTCACTCGTCATATTTCTTTCCAGATCATTTATAAATGTATTGAAAAGTAAGGGTCCCAATACAGATCCCTGAGGCACTCCACTGTCCACTCCCTTCCACTGAGAAAATTGTCCATTTAATCCTACTCTCTGTTTCCTGTCTTTTAGCCAGTTTGCAATCCACGAAAGGACATCGCCACCTATCTCATGACTTTTTACTTTTCCTAGAATCCTCTCAGGAGGAACTTTGTCAAATGCCTTCTGAAAATCCAAGTATACTACATCTACCGGTTCACCTTTATCCACGTGTTTATTAACTCCTTCAAAAAAGTAAGCAGATTTTTGAGGCAAGACTTGCCCTGGGTAAAGCCATGCTGACTTTGTTCCATTAAACCATGTCTTTCTATATGTTCTGTAATTTTGATGTTTAGAACACTTTCTACTATTTTTCCTGGTACTGAAGTCAGGCTAACCGGTCTGTAGTTTCCTGGATCGCCCCTGGAGCCCTTTTTAAATATTGGAGTTACATTTGCTATCCTCCAGTCTTCAGGTACAATGGATGATTTTAATGATAAGTTACAAATTTTTACTAATAGGTCTGAAATTTCATTTTTTAGTTCCTTCAGAACTCTGGGGTGTATACCATCCGGTCCGGGTGATTTACTGCTCTTCAATCAGGCCTACCACATCTTCTAGGTTCACCGTGATTTGATTCAGTCCATCTGAATCATTACCCATGAAATCCTTCTCCATTATGGGTACCTCCCCAACATCCTCTTCCGTAAACACCGAATCAAAGAAATCATTTAATCTTTCTGCGATGGCCTTATCTTCTCTAAGTGCCCCTTTACCCCTCGATCATCTAATGGTCCAACTGACTCCCTCACAGGCTTTCTGCTTCGGATATATTTTAAAAAGTTTTTACTGTGAATTTTTGCCTCTACAGCCAACTTCTTTTCAAATTCTCTCTTAGCCTGTCTTATCAATGTCTCACATTTAACTTGCCAACGTTTATGCTTTATCTTATTTTCTTCTGTTGGATCCTTCTTCCAATTTTTGAATGAAGATCTTTTGGCTAAAATAGCTTCTTTCACCTCCCCTTTTAACCATGCCGGTAATCGTTTTGCCTTCTTTCCATCTTTCTTAATGTGTGTAATACATCTAGACTGTGCTTCTAAAATGGTATTTTTTAACAATGAGCACGCCTCTTAGACATTTTTTACTTTTGTAGCTGCTCCTTTCTGGTTTTTTCTAACAATTTTTCTCATTTTATCAAAGTTTCCCTTTTGAAAGTTTTGCACAAGAACCTTGGATTTGCACACTATTCCTCTTCCAGCCATTAAATCAAATTTGATCATATTATGTTCACTATTGCCAAGCGGCCCCACCACCATTACCTCTCTCACCAAGTCCTGTGCTCCACTGAGATTTAGATCTAAAATTGCTCCCTCTCTCGTTGGTTCCTGAACCAATTGCTCCATAAAGCTATCATTTATTCCATCCAGGAACGTTATCTCTCTAGTGTGTCCCGATGATACATTTACCCAGTCAATATTGGGGTAATTGAAGTCTCCCATTATTACTGCACTACCAATTTGGTTAGCTTACTTAATTTCTCTTAGCATTTAACTGTCCGTCTCACCATCTTGACTAGGTGAACGGTAGTATACCCCTATCCCTATAGTCTTCCCCGACACACAAGGGATTTCTACCCATAAAGATTCAATTTTGTATTTAGTCTCATGCAGGATGTTTATTCTGTTGGACTCTATGCCATCCCAGTCATAAAGCACCACACCTCCTCCCGGGTGCTCCTCTCTGTCATTGCGATATAATTTGTACCCCGGTATAGTACTGTCCCATTGGTTATCCTCTTTCCACCCTGTCTCTGAGATGTCAATTAAGTCTATGTCATCATTCACTGCTATACATTCTAATTCTCCCAACTTACTTCTTAGACTTCTGGCATTAGCATACAAACAGTTCAAAGTTTGTTTTTGGTTTGTATTTTCATTCTGCTTTTTAATTGATAGGGATAAGTTAGAATTTTTTAGCTCAGGTGGACTATTTTTCTAATTATTGGAACCTCACTGTCGGGATGCCCTAATTCTAATGCATCATTAGTATCCTTTGAACATACCTCTAATCTAATCGGAGAAAATTCTTTTTCACTCAACGCACAATAAAGCTCTTGAATTTGTTGCCAGAGAATTTAGTTAGTGCAGTTAGTGTAGCTGGGTTAAAAAAAGGTTTGGATATATTCTTGGAGGAGAAATCAATTAATGGCTATTAATCAATTATACTTAGGGAATAGCCACTGCTATTAATTGCATCAGTAGCATGGGTTCTTCTTAGTGTTTGGGTAATTACCAGGTTCTTGTGGCCTGGTTTTTGGCCTCTGTTGGAAACAGGATGCTAGGCTTGATGGACCCTTGGTCTGTCCCAGCATGGCAATTTCTTATGTTCTTATGTTTATGTTCTCTCTCCGAACCATATGCTGCTGAGCGACTGTCGGCTTTCCCCTTTGTTCTAGTTTAGAAGCTGCTCTTTCTCCTTTTTAAAGGTTAGCACCAGCAGTCTGGTTCCACCCTGGTTAAGGTGGAGCCCATCCCTTCGGAAGAGACTCCCCCTTCCACAAAAGGTTCCCCAGTTGCTAACAAAATTGAATCCCTCTTCCTTGCACCATCGTCTCATCCACGCATTGATACTCCGGAGCTCTCCCTGCCTCTGGTGACCTGCGCGTGGAACAGGGAGCATTTCAGAGAATGTTACCCTGGAGGTTCTGGATTTAAGCTTTCTACCTAAGAACCTAAATTTGGCTTCCAGAACCTTCCTCTCACATTTTCCTATGTCGTTGGTGCCCACATGTACCACGACAGCCGGCTCCTCCGCAGCACTGTCTAAAATCCTATCTAGGTGACGCGTGAGGTCCTCCACCTTCGCACCAGGTAGGCATGTTACCAGGCGATCCTCACGCCCACCAGCCACCCAGCTATCTACATTCCTAATAATCGAATCACCAACTATGACGGCCAACCTAACCCTTCCCTCCTGGGCAGTAGGCCTTGGGGAGATATCCTCAGTGCGAAAGGACAATGCATCACCTGGAGAGCAGGTCCTTGCTACAGGATCCTTTCCTGCTGCACCTGGTTGGTGCTCTCCCATCATGAGACCTTCTTCCTCCAAGGCAGCACCAGGGCAGCCAGTCTGAAGTTGAGACTTGACTACTATGTCCCTGAAGGTCTCATCTATATACCTCTCTGTCTGCCTCAGCTCCTCCAGGTCTGCCACTCTAACCTCCAGAGATCGGACTCGTTCTCTGAGAGCCAGGAGTTCTTTGCATCGCATGCACATGTACAACTTCTCACCGGTGGGTAAAAAATCATAGATGTGACACTTGATGCAAAAGACTGGGAAACCCCCCTCTTGCTGCTGGACTGCTGCCTTCATCTCAATTTTGATCAGTTCCTGGTTAAGTTTTAGGTTGCTATGGGAGTAGGAATGTGTCTAATGTCCTTTAAATGTATTAGTGAATTCACTATGTGTCTGGTAGTGGCCTATCGAGGTCTGATCGAATTCTCAATAAAGTTTTTGTTGATTTTTTTTTTTTTTTTTTTTTTTTGTGAAAGTGGCACCTGCCTATAAATTAAGGAATGAACTAGGGGTGGGTGGGTTGGGAAATACAAACAGTCTAATTTCAGTTAGTCAGCCAGAGTGACTCACTGCTCTTTTGATTAACAAATGTTGGTCCCTATTCAAACCCATTCACACTACCTCAACACCTTTCCAAGGTGAGTAACTGAGCTGAACTATTCAACTTTTTTACTTAGGTATATACTGCTCCTAGCTTATTTTTAGCTTCTGGCTACTTTGGGGTTTGTTTGTTTTTTGTGGGGTTTTTTTTCCTTCAATACAAACACTCAGTTCGTATTAAATACAAACACTCAGTTCGTATTAAATACAAACACTCAGTTCTTTAAAAGTCTGCCGAACTCTCAGTTCGGCAGACTTTTAAAAATTAAAACACTACCTACTGCTTACTAGCTACCTTATTGACTGACTATTTAAATATACAGTCTAACTTGTTTATTCACTGCCTTTCTGACTATTAAAGGCACAAACACACTAAATAATACTCCCAGATTGTTAACTTGAATAAAGTATTAGCCCTTAATTTCTTGAAGGTGCACTTTGTGGCTCTTACCTGTTTCAGAGGCCCAGTGAATGGTGATTCCTTGTCGTCTCAATCTGATGTGGTCCATTTTTTGAAGGGCGTGAAGCATTCTAGGCCTCTCTTGAGGTTACCGGTTCCCTTGTGGAGTCTTAACTTGGTGCTGTATTTTTTGGCAGGCCCTATGTTCCAACCGCTGCATAGCCTTTCTTGCTGTTATTGACCTTGAAGATAGTGTTCTAACAGCTATATGTTTTGCGTGTCAAATTTTTTAACTGTAGACCTTGCCTTGTTGGGAGCTGTTCTTTCGGGTGACTCCAGAGGTATTACAGCTGCATACTTTTCCATCCTTCTTTCCCAAAGTGGTCTCAGAATTTCATTTAAATCAGTCCATTTCTTTGACATCTCTGGATAAGATGAGGGATGCGAAGGAGTATCGCCTCCTGTGTCCCTTGGATGTCAGGAAACTTGTTGTGTGGTATCTGGAAGTTTCTGAACCTTTTCAGAAGACAGATCACCTGTTTGTCCTCCATGGAGGAAGTAAGCAGGGCATTGCAGTTTCATGGGCTGCAGTAGCTCGCTGGATTAAGGAGGTGGTCATGGCCGCATATGTGGATGCTGAAAGCCATTGCCTACTTATGATTGGGCTCATTCCACTAGGTCTCAGGCAGTGTCATGAGCAGAGGATAGATTGTTGTCTCCCATTGATATCTGCCGAGTTTGCGACGTGGTCTTCCTTACTTACTTTTTCCAGGTTTTATCTTCTGGATGTGCAGGCCTGGGAAGATGCAGCCTTTGCACGTGCGGTGTTGACTGGACTGCGGGAAGTCTCCCACCCTGTTTGGGAGTAGCTTTGGTACATCCCACTGGTCCTGAGTCCATCTGTCTACATGCTAGGAAATGGAGAAATTACTTACCTGACAATTGCATTTTCCTTAGTGTGCTCAGTTTCCCGCCCTTGGATGCCGAATGAGTTCAGTGTTTGTTGGTTCAGTACAGTTACGGTTACCTGAGCGTATATATATATATATATGTTGTGATGTCAGCTTGCTCTGTCACCATCTGCTGGCAGGGGAGCATAACCCACTGGTCCTAAGTCCATCTGTCTACACTAAGGAAAAGAAAATTATCAGATAAGTAATATCTCCATGCTGGAGTGCTGTTGCAGCCTGAGACACCCATAAGTCCACCAATGCAACAGGTTCTGCAGTGCTGCTGTTGAAGTTAAGGAAGGGAGATTTGGGTCTGTTAGGGTTGATTTGGGGAAAAAGTGACTCCATGCTGCTAACACTGCCTGGATTGATTCCAAACCTTCTGGAGGGCTTGTGTATGTATGCAGGTGAAAAATAGTTCTCCATGCTTGTGATACATGACATTCACATCATGTTATCCCAGCAGAATGTGGAATACAGGGACTGAAATTTCCAGCGACTTGGAAAGTATCCTTGTGTCGATAGTATGGTTACTGTATTCATGTGGTAAACATTAAGAAATCCCAATAGATCAGCTAAAACCGATTGAATATTTTTCAGATCATTTCGAGCTGAGACTGATGAATGGCCCCCATCGCTGTGCCGGGAGAGTGGAGATCTTTCATGACAACAGCTGGGGGACTGTGTGTGATGATGCCTGGGACACACAAGATGCTGCGGTGGTGTGTAAACAGATGGACTGTGGACCTGTAATCTCTGCTCCACAAAGGGCCTATTTTGGCAAAGGAAATGATCAGATTTGGCTGGACAGTGTTAACTGCAATGGATCAGAAGTTCTTCTTGCTGACTGCGAGCATAATTCTTGGGGAGAGCATGACTGTGAACATGAAGAAGATGCCAGTGTTATGTGCTCAAGTAATTCTCTAACATGCTTATGCCTTCAGCTAGATCTCTTTTTATTGCATCTCTCATCTTAGCTAGTGCTGACAGTACTTCTGATATTTGGATGCATAGCATTATGCTCAGAGAAAGAAATTGTATCTCTTGGAGTCCATAACAAGCATTCGTAAACTGTGGGTCTGGATCCAGCTGAGGTGCTTTAGACCAGGTCTTCCCAAACTGTAGGTCAGGACCCCAAATAGGATGACACAACTTTATCTTGGGGTCACAAGTAGAGATGTGAATCGTGTGATCGATCGTCTTAACGATCGATTTTGGCTGGGGGGGGGGGAGGGAATTGGATCGTCGCGGTTTTGTTTTTTTAAATATCGTGTAAATCATAAATCGGGGGAGGGCGGGAAAACCGGCACACTAAAACAACCCTAAAACCCACCCCGACCCTTTAAAATAAATCCCCCACCCTCCCGAACACCCCCAAAATGTCTTAAATTACCTGGGGTCCAGTGGGGGGGTCCCGGTGTGATCTTCCACTCTCGGGCCACGGGTGCGTTGATAGAAATGGCGCCGGCGCTACGTTTGCCCTGTCATATGACAGCCCAAAACCATATAAAGTGACATATATTTTTTTATTCTTTATTACATAGAAAAAATTACAGCAATATTTAAATATTCAACATATTACCCACAAAAATATGCATCTAAAAAATCTCCCTCCATTCATACATCATACATACCCTTACATACTTCCACCTTGCTCCATAAAACTCTCAATCTTCTCAGATTAAGTTATATACCAAAACTTCCTTCCTTACAGTGTATTATGAATTTTAAATACAAATTATTAAATAAGCAGAGAAAATCCCATTTTTCATAAATTATCACTTGTTTGAAAAACGACAAATTCTTTAGTTCTTCTTTTATTCTCTCAACATGTTTCGCCCACAGGCTTCCTCAGGAGATATTTGAACGAATCTCCTACTGCTCATCTGTTCATATTCATCACATATTTCTGAAAGGATCTCATCTATAATATTTAATAAAATCAATTAACATAATTTTCAATAAATTTTCACCAAGAAATTCTTTGTATCTTTTTACCTTTAAAAAATATCTAACAAATATCTTTTACCTGTACATCCTCAAAAAGATTTCTCTTAGACATACATATAAATGTACCATTCCACTCCCGCTGCTCCACGTCTTTTCAACAAGTATTCACCCAGACGCTTGAATTTAAACTCTTCTTCCACCCTTCCTTTATGAGTTACCTGAACGAATTAAAACAATTATTCCAAAAATTTAAAGATTCCTACCGAAGAGGAAAAAAAAAAACCCTCCTCCTTTCCAAACCCCATAAACATGAGTAACAAAATGAAGGAAAAACTCACCATATCTTGAAATACTTAACGCACCACCACCTTCATAACGTTCAAACAGACGCCGACATCAAGTGAATCAAAGGAAGTAAGGAAACCACTTCCCCTCTTCTTTTTTAAAGTCCCTTGCTCCAATCAAACAGAAGTTTAAATTCGTCTCCACCCCTCTATTCTTCCCTCCCACTAAACTTCAACTCCGCCCAACTCCACAGCGCACTTATCCAAAAGACAGAACATCTTCCAAAATGAAAGAAAACCTCTTACACTTCTTATTCCTTTTTCCAACCCAGGTCAATAGTAATTACATTCCTAAAGACATGCTACCCAATCTATTTTGTCATTCAAACCCTTGGGCCATAACGTTCCCAAAGAAAAGATTAATCTTTGCTTTAAACATAGCAATGTTTTATTAATGTTACCTCCACGTCTATTATGTATGTCTTGTATCACAAAGAAACGAAGCTCTTCCACTGTATGGTGATATTCTTGCCAATGTTTTACCAGTGGGGCAGTTTCAACCACATTCCGAATCCTACTACAATGCTCTAATACCCGAATTCTAACTTTTCTTGTTGTTTTCCCCACGTAAAACAGTCCACAAGGACATTGTACAATATATACTACTGAGCTGGATTGGCACGTGGTTCTATTTTTTAAATAGATCTTTTTTCCAGAAACCGGATGGGTAAAGAAATTTACCGACAAACTAAATTTACAGACACTGCAACTTGTACATGGATAATGTCCCCCATTCATATCATTTTTGCTTTCTCCATACCCTGAATCTGAGTGCACCAAAATATCCCTAAGATTTTGAGATCTTTTAAATGAAAACATCGGAGGGACTTGCATACCTACAAAACCACTAACTAAATGCCAGTGGTTTTTGATAACCTGTATTAAATCCCCTACCATATTTGAATAGGGTAATACACAAACTAATGAATGTGATTTCAGAGTCTTCTTAGGTTGTAATAAAAGATCCCTATTTATATAGCACGCTCTTTTATACGCGTGATTAACTACACGATCCGGATATCCCCGTGCTTTAAATCTTTCTTGTAAATCCTTAGCATGTTTTTTAAAGGATGGCATATCCGTACAAATCCTTCTCACTCTAAAAAACTGTCCCAAAGGAAAATTTTCTCTGATATGCTTGGGGTGAAACTATTAAAATGCAGTAATCCATTTCTATCCATTCTATCCGTTCTATCCGAACCTAGTATTGCAAAATGGCGCCGGCCGTATGGCCATATTGCCATATTGCAAAATGGCGCCGGCCATATGGCCGTACGGCTGGCACCATTTTGCAATACGGTAACATGATTCGAGTGCAGGAGGTCGTTCCCGGACCCCCGCTGGACTTTTGGCAAGTCTTGTGGGGGTCAGGAGGCCCCCCCAAGCTGGCCAAAAGTCCCTGGGGGTCCAGCGGGGGTCCGGGAGCGATCTCCTACGCTCGTGACATCGGGGGACAGGAAACAAAATGGCGCCGGCGCTACCTTTGCCCTGTCATATGACAGGGCAAAGGTAGCGCCGGCGCCATTTCTATCAACGCACCCGTGGCCCGAGAGTGGAAGATCACACCGGGACCCCCCTACTGGACCCCAGGTAATTTAAGACATTTTGGGGGGGTTCGGGAGGGTGGGGGATTTATTTTAAAGGGTCGGGGTAGGTTTTAGAGTTGTTTTAGTGTGCCGGTTTTCCCGCCCTCCCCCTTCCCCTCCCCCTTCCCCCGATTTACGATTTTTGACGATAAATCGGGGGAATTCCTATTATATATCGCCTCTAACGATTTTTGACGATTTAAAATATATCGGACAATATTTTAAATCGTCAAAAAATGATTCACATCCCTAGTCACAAGTGCCTCAAATGGCTGCACTCTTCAGGCACTAGAAGCAGCAGTATTAGCAGTGGAAGGTAGGGATGTGAATCGTGTGCCCGATTGTCTTAACGATCAGGTTCGGCTAGAGGGAGAAAAAAATCTGATCGGTGGTGATGTGAATCAGAATCGGTTCCGATTCACATCGTTAATTTTTTTTTAGTGAGGCCCGACCCTTTAAAATTGACCCCTTACCTTCCCCCACCCTCCCGAACCCCCCCAAAACCTTTTATGAGTACCTGGTGGTTTAGTGGGGGCACGGGGACCGATCTCCTGCTCTCGGGCCATCGGCGCCATTTTGGCTGCCACTCAAAAATGATGCCGATGGCCCGATAAAAAAAAAAACCCCACCCAACCCTTTAAAAATGACCCCTTAGCTTCCCCCACCCTCCCAAGCCCCCCAAAACATTTTAAAATTACCTGGTGGTCTAGTGGTGGTCCCGGGAGTGATCTCCCGTTCTCGGGCCGTCGGCTGCCACTCATAAAGATGGCACCGATGGCCCTTTGCCCTTACCATATGACAGGGTATCCATGCCATTGGCCGGCAGGAGCCACTGGATGGCCAGCGCCATCTTTTTAAATCGTCAAAAAATGATTCACATCCCTAGTGGAAGGCAATGTGGGGCCTGTGAGACAGCACACACTCACAAGCCCTGCAGTGGCCTCGACCTCCCATGAGTTTCTGTGGTAACAGGGAGCTCTGCATGAGGAGGGATTGGGGCTGCTGTAGGACCTGTGAGCTGGCACTGGCTGAAAGGCCCCATACTGACTTTCATTGCTAATGCTGCAGCTGCTGCTTGCAGGTAATTATTGGACTTGGGACCATGAAGGGAAGGGCGGGCTGTATGTGCACAGGCCGGTGAAGATTGTCATGGTTCCCCTATCTTCACCCAGCATTGAACCTACCCAAAGAAAAATATTGCCCTTGTTTTCGAGTTGCCCCCTCTCCTCACCAGTTTTCATCCACCTTTGGCTTGGGGCCCAAATCATATGTTGCTGCTGGCATTGGACCAGGAGGATCTTAAGAGAAGGGCCTGTTTGAAGGGAAGGTTTGAGGGTTGGATAGGTGGAGAGGGAGAGAGAATGAAAAAAAGACTGATTGGAGCATGAAAGAGAGGATCTGGATGAGAGGGGATCAGCTGGAGGGATGTGAGAGGATTGGAGATGAAGAGGTCAGACTGGGAGGTGAGAAAGGGAATGGGAGTGAGAAAGAGGAGACTATGGGGGATGGAGTGAAGGAAGAGATGACACAGGATCAATTGGGAGTTATAAAAAGAAGGTGAGAGTGTGTACAGTGGGCTGGGCAGATAAGAGGTGATGGGCGATGTAAGAGGGGATCATCTGGGGGTTGAGAGAGGTGGGTCTTCAGGAGGGGGGTGGAAGTTGAGAGAGGATTAGCTGGAGCATGGTGAGGTGAGCATGCAGAGATTGTTGGAGGGGGACCGCACCTCTGCAAATGTGTTTTGCTCATCCTCTGGGGCCATGTGAATTTCCAGGTGCTAAAATGGAGTCACATTGGCTAAAAGTTTGGGAAGCCCTGCCTTAGACACATTCAGGAGGGTCATGAGATGAAGTTTGGGAAGCCCTGCCTTAGACACATTCAGGAGGGTCATGAGATGAAGGTACCCTTGTGATCACTGTCCTGGGAAAATCAACAGCAGAAAGCAGGGAAGTAAAGCAGTAGTGTGTTAATGTCTCAGAATCACATTTACAGTATTAGGGCTATAAAAAAAACACCACTGTTTTATTAAGATTTCTGAATTCCTCTTCATTTCATGGATGTCCCTGGGGTTATATGTAATTCCTTGAAAGCAGGTTCCAAATGGATAATTCTGAGAACTGCTGCTCTATAGCAAACTGATGTGGAAGTGAAGGGAAGGTGGTGCCACAGAGAGCTTATTTGCATATATGGCTGTGATGACCAGTAGCAGCATTTGCAGTGGCTGATGCTGTTGTGTGTGTGAGGGAAGCTTGCAGTGCTGCTGCCTGTGCTGTGCTGTAATGTAGTGTAGTGGTGGTGGGGCAGTATGTGAGAGAAGTTTGCATTTCTTCTGCTTGTGCTGTAACTGTTTTATGGTAAGGCTGTTTGCAAAGAAATCAGTCTAATATATTATGTTCTTTAGGTAAGTGGCGGAATTCAGTTCCAGCACTTTACATTAATGCAAAATTCCCTATAAAGGTTAACAAGTTTTAAAAATTGATTCACAACTGCAGGATTTCTAAAACTATTTTGGTTGCTTTCTCCTTGTTTTGTTGTTCTGTAGTGCTGAGATTGGCAGACGGCCCTCATCAATGTGCTGGGAGAGTGGAGCTGAATCATGACAATGAGTGGGGCACAGTGTGTGATGAGGACTGGGACCTCCTGACCGCTGCACAGTTGGTGTGCAGACAAGTGGGTTGTGGGCCTGTGATCTCAGCGCCTTCTGGAGCTCATTTTGGACCAGGGTCGGGTCGCATTTGGCTGAGTAACGTTCACTGCAAAGGGACAGAAACTCTCCTGACTGAATGCAGTTCCAAACACTGGATTGAACACAGCTGTAACCATGGGCAAGATGCTGGCGTCATCTGCTCAGGTAACTTCTTCACCACATTAAATTATTGGAGGAATGGGGGGAAGGGGCTTTCACTCCCTGTGAAACTCAGAATAGGCAACCTTATCATGTGTCCAGTGACACACTAACATCCAAAACATTGTTCAAGCTGGGTAAAAATTGTACTCTTTTTCAAAGCAAATATTTTAAATAAAAATTCATAAGCAACTTCCCTGCAATTCCTCTGAACTTCTGGAGGCTGTCAACTTTGGATGAACAAGTGGCAGAAATTCCATCATGTACAATCAATATGGATGCTGAGTCTCCCACATGTGTAGCAGCTAATTTCCTGCTCTTCAGTGTGCAGGAAATTAGCTGCACACCAGTAGCTGGAACACCCACCAGTAGTGGAAAGGAGGAACAGGCGCTGTGGCACATGCACGTCACCTACAAGGATAAGCCCGACTGATCTCTCCCATACTTTCCACGTCACAAGTTACCTTTCCTCACACTGAACCCAGTAACTGCTTTCGGCAGAACACTAGTGAGCCTGAAACCTGAGCGACATTGAACCTTTCCTGGCACATTCTGGAATTTTTCCATATTAACCCTCTCAACATCCTACTACTTTCTGCTATGTGGGTGACCTTCCAAATTAAAAAATGTATAAGAACATAAGATTTGCCATATTTGGTCATACCAAAGGTTCATCAAGTCTAGTATCCTGTTTCCAAAAGTGGCCAATTTAGGTCACGAGTACCTTGGAGGATCCCAAAAGGTCGACAGATTCCATGCTGCTTATCCCAGGTGTAACTCTTGACCAGGGAGTTTGCTGTTTCCTCTAGGGCCATAAAGGTATATTCTTTGGAGCTACTCTTTCCACCATATTCTCTCTCTCTGCAGATGGTGGGGGGGGGGGGGGGGGGGGGAGGAATGGAAATCCTTCTTGGCCCAAGTGATGGAGTGTTTCTCCTTAAGTGGCCTGTATCTCTTTGGTACTATATTTTCCTGAGGACAGACAGGCTGGACACAGACTGGATGTTCAAATAAAATTTACAAATTAATTCCAAAACATTCCAAAAAGGGAAAATATCATAATGCCTCTGTATTGCTCTATGGTGAGACCGCACCTTGAATACTATGTACAATTCTGGTCGCCACATCTCAAAAAATATATAATTACGATGGAGAAGGTACAGAGAAGAGCTACCAAAATGATAAGAGAAATGGAACAGCTCCCCTATGAGGAAAGACTAAAGAGGTTAGGACTTTTCAGCTTGGAGAAGAGACGGCTGAGGGGGGATATGATAGAGGTGTTTAAAATCATGAGAGGTCTAGAACGGGTAGATGTGAATCGGTTATTTAGTCTTTCGGATAATAGAAAGACTAGGGGGCACTCCATGAAGTTAGCATGTGGCACATTTAAAACTAATCAGAGAAAGTTATTTTTTACTCAACGCACAATTAAACTCTGGAATTTGTTGCCAGAGGATGTGGTTAGTGCAGTTAGTATAGCTGTGTTTAAAAAAGGATTGGATAAGTTCTTGGAGGAGAAGTCCATTACCTGCTATTAAGTTCACTTAGAGAATAGCCACTGCCATTAGTGTTATGGACCGGAGAGTGGACCCCTGTTCCGAGGTAGGGTCAGCGCAGCCGAGAAGGGAGAATACCTTCGTCGGTCTCTACCGTCGGATGGCAAGGCCAGCTGAAGAGGTGGAGAAGATGGCTTCACCCTGGAAGCTCGAGATCCCCCCAGGAGGAGCCCGTAGGGACACGGCCGCTGGGATTTAGGAGATTACCTGAAGAAAGAAGATGGTCTGGATGCAGGCACCTCCTGCAGGTCGTGGATTCCAGACGCCTGGCGCCTCCAGCTGGTCGTAGGTAGTCCAAGTAGAGAAGTTGAAGAAAATCCAAAAGCCAGTCCAGGGGTCAGAGTCTAGAGAGCGGTCCAAAGCCAGTCCAGGGGTCAAAGTCCAGAGAGCAGTCCGAAAGCCAGTCCAGGGGTCGGAGTCCAGAAGAATCAATCCAGCAAGGAGGGACGAGCAGAAGCGGGACGAAGAACCAGGATACCAGGAACACAGGAACCAAGCGAAAGCCTCAATACCAAGGCAAGGTCTGGTTCTCAGACCTTGCCTTAAATTCAGGAGCCCGGAGGTGGAGTCCCAGGAGGAGCCATGACAATATCCGGTCATGGCTCCTTTAAATCTTGCTTCAGCCGCGCGCGCGGCTCCTAGAGGGCTGAGGGGGAGGAGTCAGACCGCCGAGAACAGGCCCTTCCTGAACCGCGGGAGCCTCCAGAGCTCCCGGTAAGTAAAATTAGGGTTGTGACCGCCGACCTGACTCTGGTTGTGACTCGCCGCGGCCGGCGGCCATGACACCCGGTCGCGGGGCGCCGCAGCCGGGGTTCCTAACAGTACCCCCTTCCTTTAGGCCTCCCCCGAGAATGCTTGGGTTTTCCAGGATGGGCAACATGAAAGTTCATGAGAAGAGACTTATCCAGTATATTCTTAGCAGGCTCCCAAGAATTCTCCTCAGATCCAAATCCCTCCCACGACAGAAGATACTCCCATGTTTTGCCTCTTTTCCGGACGTCTAGCACTTCTTGTACCTGGTAAATGGTCTCATCCTCAGCCCAAAGTTGTGGTATGTCAGGAGGTTTCCGGGAACGCCAAGTGAGGACCACGGGCTTCAAAAGACACACATGGAAGGAATTATGGATTCGCAACGTCGCTGGCAGGCGAAGCTGATAGGTCACGGGCCCCAATTGTTGAAGCACCAGAAAGGGCCCAATGTAACGAGGAGCCAGTCGCATGGAGGGAACTCGCAGGCGGATGTGCCGAGTGCTTAACCACACTTTCTCACCCGGACGGAATTGGGGTCCTGGCTGATGCTGCTTATCAGCAAAGGTCTTCGCAGAGAGGGCCGCTTTCTGAAGCATCTGTTGAGTATGTACCCATAGCTGTTTTAATTGAGCTGCCATGAGCTGGGCTGCCGGAGATGGGACCGGTAACGGCAAAGGCAATGAAGGTCTGGGTTGTCTGCCAAAGACGATCTGAAAAGGAGAAGCTCTCATAGAAACACAGGCATGAGAATTATGGTAAAATTCAGCCCAAGATAGAAGAGTCGCCCAATCATCTTGACGAGAATTGACGTATAATCGTAAAAACTGTTTTAATCCACGATTTGTATGTTCAGCCTGTCCATTGGCTTGTGGGTGAAAGGCGGTAGTAAAATCCAAAGCAATGTGAAATTTTATAGAGATTGTGCCAGTAATGAGCTGTAAACTGAGGACCCCAATCAGAAACAATGTGAAGCGGGAGACCGTGAAATCTGAAGATATGGCGCATAAACAGTTGAGCCAAATAAGGAGCAGACGGGAGGGAGGGTAGTGGGATAAAGTGGGCCATTTTGGAAAACCGATCCACTACTACCCATATAACAGTGTTGCCCTCCAAGGGCGGAAGATCCACAATGAAATCTGTGGAGATGTGTGTCCATGGTTTCAAAGGCACTGGTAATGGTTGTAACAGTCCTTGTGTTTTCCTCGTAGGAATCTTATGTTGTGCACAGGTTGGACAGGAGTGTCCTTGCACATTCCCGGCCACCAATAGTACTGCTGTAGAAGTGTCTGAGTCCGAGCTCATCCAGGGTGTCCTGCCAGCTGAGAGTCATGTCCCCAGGCCAACACTTTATTACGTAGTCTCTTGGGTACCACTGTTTTTCCAGGTGGGACTGTGAAAGTCGCAGCCAAGTTGATGCAGGCCGGATCTATAATATGTTGGATAGGTTCTTCCATATCCTCTGCCGAGAAGGATCGAGACAGGGCATCTGCCTTAATATTTTTGTTAGCAGGTTGATAATGCAGTTCGAAATTAAAACGTGTAAAGAACAATGCCCATCGAGCTTGGCGTGGGTTCAGACGTTGGGCCTGTTGAAGGTATACCAGGTTTTTATGGTCAGTGTAAACTGTGATGCGGTGCTGAGCTCCCTCCAGCCACTGTCGCCATTCTTCAAAGGCCAGTTTGATGGCAAGAAGTTCTTTGTCGCCGATGGAGTAATTCCATTCGGCCGACGAAAATTTTCTAGAGTAATATGAGCAAGGATGAGATGTTCCCGTAGTGTCATTCTGACTTAGGACGGCCCCTACTCCTTCAGCAGAGGCATCCACTTCGACTACAAACGGGCGTCTGGGATCCGGATGCCGCAGGCATGGTTTCTTAAGGAACGAGCTCTCGAGCGCCCGAAATGCCTCCTCCGCTTCTGGAGGCCAAGCTTTAATATTAGCGCCTTTGTGTGTAAGAGCCGTGAGAGGTGCTGCTAATTTGGAGAAATTCAGAATAAAACTACGGTAGTAGTTAGCAAAACCAAGGAAGCGTTGCAGCGCACGTAATCCGTTGGGTTGAGGCCATTCTTGGATACATTTTAATTTGGATGGATCCATCTGAAAGCCTTGTTTATAAATTATATAACCCAAGAATGGTAAGGATTCTTGCTCAAAAATGCATTTTTCGAGCTTGGCATAGAAATGATTCTCTCTTAAATGTTGTAACACTAGGACGACATGTTGTCTATGCATCTGTAAATTCTGAGAGAAAATCAAAATGTCATCTAGATAGACTACAACACACACATATAGCAGATCCCTGAATATCTCATTAATGAAATGTTGAAATACCGCCGGAGCATTAGTTAACCCAAATGTCATGATTAAATATTCATAATGTCCATCCCTGGTGTTAAATGCTGTCTTCCACTCGTCACCCTCTCGAATCCTGATGAGATTATACACTCCTCGAAGGCCTAATTTTGAGAATATCTTGGCTCCTTGTAGACGATCGAAAAGTTCCGCTATGAGTGGTAACGGATACCGGTCCTTGACAGTTATGGCATTAAGCCCACGGAAGTCAATGCATGGACGCAGGGTCCCATCTTTTTTCCCAACAAAAAAGAAACCAGCCCCAGCTGGAGACTTAGAGCGCCTGATGAATCCTTTCTGTAAGTTGTCCCGAATATATTCTGACATAGCACGGGTTTCCAAGGCGGACAATGGATAGACCCTTCCCCGAGGAGGAGTGGTGCCAGGAATCAAATTGATGCTACAATCAAACTCTCGATGTGGAGGCAAAATGTCCGCAGCTTTTTTGGAGAAAATGTCTGAAAATTGCTTGTATTGTGAAGGCAGACCCTCCAGCCGAGAAGTACAGATGAAGCTACAAGATGGGTTGGATCCGAGAATACAAGTCTCTTGACAAGTTGATCCCCAGCAGATTAGTTTTAACGATGTCCAGTCGAACTGTGGGTTGTGTTGCTGTAACCATGAAATGCCAAGAACTATAGGGTGGATAGCTCTCTGGATGACATAGAAGGAGATTCTTTCGGAGTGGTTCGGAGAAATGTGACATTCCATCGGAACGGTGTGATGAGTTATCCTCCCTGGCAGGGGATCTCCATGAATGGAAGATATAACTAATGGCTTGGGGCATAAGCATGTGGGAATGTATAGTTGCTCTACCACATCTTGTAGAATTAAATTTCCACCAGCTCCAGAATCTACTAAGGCCAGTGTGGAGAACCAATGTTCTTCAAAACCCAGGGTAACATGCAGGGTTAGTGGGGGAGCCGGAGAGGTGATGCCTAGGGTTACTCCCCCAATAGAGCCTAGGCTTTGGAGTTTCCCGGACGTGTTGGACAATGGGCAATGAGATGACCAGCTCTCCGCAGTAGAGACAAAGACCTGCTTTGCGGCATCTTTGTCTTTCCTCTGGGGAAAGGGGACCCTGTCCCAACTGCATAGGTTCCTCCGTAGCTCCTTCAGGCTTAGGTGTGGTTTGGGATACCGTAATCGGACGAGAGGAAGCGGCACCTGTTATGTGCTTCCTCGTGCTTGATCCTTCCCGTGCTCTCTCCTGTAGTCGTCTATCAATTCGAGTTACTAAATCCACGATAGAGTCCAAGGATTGAGGTAACTCGGGCTGCCATTTCGTCTTTTATTCTGGGTGACAGGCCCTCTAAAAATATGGACCGGAGGCAGTTCTCTTCCCAGTGGAGTTCGGATGCCAGAGTCCTGAATTCAGTGGTATAATCTGCCAGCGGTCTCCCTCCTTGCCGAAGTTGTAGAAGCTTGGAACCAGCAACCACTTGTTTCCCTGGATCGTCAAACACAGCTTGAAATAATTCCAAGAATTTTAGTAGATTTTGTAGGACTGGATCAGACCATCGCCAGAACGGAGAAGCCCAGGCTAGCGCCTTACTCTCCAACAACGACAGGATATATGTCGTTTTGGTAAGATCATCTGGAAACAGGGAGGCTTGAAGATGAAAGTGCATACTGCACTAGTCGAGAAATCCTTGACACAAGCGAGGATCTCCAGCGTAGCGTGGAGGAGTCGGTAAAGGAATCACAGTCCGGGTATTACTCTGTACCACCGGAGGTACAGGTGGCAGAACAGCCTGAGCTGCAGCTATAGAATCCAAACGGGCGTTAAGTCGTTCCAAGGAAGCCGCCAAGGATTCTAGTATACGTTGTTGCTCCATGACCTTCTGGGCTAATCCGGGAATGGCCTGCCGGGGTGAGGCCTCTGCCGGGTCCATGGCTTTGGTATTCTGTTATGGACTGGAGAGTGGACCCCTGTTCCGAGGTAGGGTCAGTGCAGCCGAGAAGGGAGAATACCTTCGTCGGTCTCTACAATCGGATGGCAAGGCCGGCTGAAGAGGTGGAGAAGATGGCTTCACCCTGGAAGCTCGTGATCCCCCCAGGAGGAGCCCGTAGGGACACGGCCGCTGGAACTTAGGAGACTACCTGAAGAAAGAAGATGGTCTGGACGCAGGCGCCTCCTACAGGTCGTGGATTCCAGATGGCTGGCGCCTCCAGCTGGTCGTAGGTAGTCCAAGTAGAGAAGTCGAAGAAAATCCAAAAGCCAGTCCAGGAGTCAGAGTCCAAAGGGCGGTCCAAAGCCAGTCCAGGGGTCAGAGTCCAGAGAGCGGTCCAAAGAAAGTCCAGGGGTCGAAGTCCAGAGAGCGGTCCAAAGCCAGTCCAGGGGTCGGAGTCCAGAAGAATCAATCCAGCAAGGAGGGACGAGCAGAAGCGGGACGAAGAACCAGGATACCAGGAACACAGGAACCAAGCGAAAGCCTCAATACCAAGGCAAGGTCTGGCACTCAGACCTTGCCTTAAATGCAGGAGCCCGGAGGTGGAGTCCCAGGAGGAGCCATGACAATATCCGGTCATGGCTCCCTTAAATCTTGCTTCAGCTGCGCGTGCGGCTCCTAGAGGGCTGACGGGGAGGAGTCAGATTGCCGAGAACCAGGCGGCCATGCGGGGCTACAGCAGCCCCCGCGAACACCCGAACAGGCCCTTCCTGAACCGCAGGAGCCTCCAGAGATCCCGGTAAGTAAAATTAGTGTTGTGACCGCCGACCTGACTCTGGTTGCGGCCCGCTGCAGCCGGCGGCCATGACACCCGGTCGTGGGGCGCTGCGGCCGGGGTTCCTAACATTCCTGGGACCTCAACCTGGTTTTAGGTCATGAAACCACCATTCAAGCCTCTCCAATCCTGTGATCTTCGCTTTCTCACATGGAAAGTGATTTTTCTTCTGGCGATAACATCTGCTCACAGAGTTAGTGAGTTACAGGCCCTAGTTACCTACCTGCCCTACACTAAACTTCTGCAGGACCGGGCAGTACTTCGCACTCACTCTAAGTTCTTGCCCAAGGTAGTATCGGAGTTTCACATTAATCAATCTATTATACTACCTACCTTCTTTTCCAGGCCCCACTCCAATCCAGGAGAACAGGCTCTGCATACCCTTGACTATAAACGGGCTCTAGCATTCTACCTATAGCGTACAGCTGCCCACAGGAAAAGCATTCAATTGTCTTTCCATTCCATCAAATTGGGGCAGCCTGTGGGTAAGTAGACTCTCTCCTCCTGGTTAGCGGACTGCATATTTTTGCTATCAGCAGGCAGGCATTCCACTTCAAGACCGTGTTAAGGCACACTCTGTGAGGGCCATGGTGACTTCAGTAGCGCACCTATGCTAGGTGCCGCTTCCTGACATTTGCAGGGCTGCTACCTGGAGTTCTCTCCATACCTTTACAGCCCATTATTGCTTAGACAATTCCGGAAGACAAGATTTCATCTTCAGCCAGTCTGTCTTGCGCAACCTTTTTACTACTTGATGTACCAACACCCTTCCCTGTCCTCACGAAACCCGCCTGCCGCCCTGCGGTGTTGGATTTGTTACGTTTTCTTATTTTATTTTTCGGCACTTCCTGTAGCTTTAAACAAGACTAAAGGGGGACCCCTGCTGGCCGCAGGTTTAGTGCCATGCTGGACATGCCCAGTAGGTGCCAGTCAAAATTCTAGAAACTTTGACAAAAGTGTTCCCTGATTGGGCTCCATCCTATGATGTCAACCATATGTGAGGACTAACATCCTGCTGTCCTGTGAGAACACCTATTACAGGTAAGAAACATTTGCTTTCTTATCACTTCCTTAGAGATTCCCTTTACTTATTCCATGTTTTCTTAAATTCAGATACTGGTTTTGTCTCCACCACTTCCACTGGGAGGCTGTTCTACACATCCACCACCCTTTCTGTAAGAAATATTTCCTAAGATTACTCCTGAATCTACCCTCTTTCAACCTCATCTCATGAGCCTTCTTTCTAGAGCCTCCTTTTCATCGAAAAAGGTTCACTTTCTATGCATGGAGACCTTTGAAATATTTGAATGTCTCTATCATATCTCCTCTATCTTGCCTTTTGTTTAGGGTATACATGTTTACATCTTTAAGTCTATCCCTATATGATTCAGAAGGAAAACCACTGACCATTTCAGTAGCCACCCTCTGGTCTGACTCCATCCTCTTTATAACCTTTTGAAGGTGTGGTCTCCAGAATTGTACACAGTATTCCAAGTGAGGTCTCACCAGGGACCTATATGGGGGCAAGATCACCTCTCCTTATGCAGCCATGCATCTTTCTGGCTTTTACTGTTACTTTATCCACCTGTTTGGCTATCTTAAGATCATCAGATACAATTACCTCAGATCCCACTCCTCCTTTGTGCTCAGAAGAAATTCACCTCCAATACTGTACCTTTCCCTTGCATCCTAAATGCATTATTCTGCATTTTTTAGCATTAAATCTTAGCTTCCAGACGTGAGACCATTCCTTGAGCTTTGCTAGATCTTTCCTAATGTATTCCAATTTCATTGGCCACCTTCTGTTTCTCCCATCCTCTAGTTAAATGCCTTACTGAATCTTTAGCTAGTAGAAATGGAAACCAGGTAGTCAATGCAATTATACAAGAAAGTAAGGGCTCTACTATCAATTCTATCATTTATTTGGGGAAGAATGACCTTGCTAGAAACCGTGGCAGGGGGTGAGTGGGTGAGTGGCAGGGTGGGAGGGAAAAAACAACTCCTGTTGTTCCCCAATTGGTCAGACATGAATGAGATAATAGGAATTTGTCTGTCTACCATCAAGAAACAGAAACAGCTATACCATAACAAACTTGCCTTGAGCGCCTCCAATTCTGAATTTATTCTTGTTAAAAGACCATACTCCAAATATCTTGTAACTAATTTAGTATTTGAATATGTCTCTTTTGTGCTGCTTCCATACACTCTGGTCTAACTTTTAAGTACCCATATTGATTTGTTCCGGATTTTACAAATTGCTTGTCCTGATTGGTCTGAAGCACCTCCTAGAACACGAGGATTTTCGCATCATAGTTCAGGCATTAGTCCTACCACTACTTGACTACTGTAATGCCATATATACTGGCCTACCGGATTGTACTCTGAATCCTTTGCAATTACTGCAAAATGCAGCCTCCAGACTGATTATGAGCTTCAACTTACATCAGCATATTACTCCAGCACTGATGAACTTGCACTGGCTCACAGTTAAATACAAGATACAGTATAAAATATACATAATGATACATAAAATGATCAATGCAATTTTTCCATGGGTCAATGCTCTATTGAGGCTGTATCACCCGACGAGATCTTGAGATCCTCGCAGTGTTATTTACTTGACATGCCTATGGTAAAACAAGTTCGACTGGTAGACACTAGAGGATGTGCCTTCTCTATAGCAGCACCAACAGTGTTAAACTCTTATGCCTGATCTGTTAAGATGTTCAGAATGCCTAAAGACATTTAAAGTGTTATTAAAGGCGTTTTTATTCAAGTTAGTCATCTGTTGAGAAATGATACTGCTTGCATGGTATTTAAGGACTCCTGGAGTACCATGTCTTTGTTGTGTCACGATATTGATGGTGAGGTATATCAGAAGAAGTGTGTTGCTGATGTTTTAATGTAACATTTTTATGCATG
The DNA here is from genome assembly GCF_901001135.1 of Rhinatrema bivittatum. NCBI lineage: Eukaryota > Metazoa > Chordata > Amphibia > Gymnophiona > Rhinatrematidae > Rhinatrema > Rhinatrema bivittatum. Next base: position 29,415,991 of record NC_042624.1, on the reverse strand, counting down.
CAATGTACATCACCTTCTCTGATTAAAGGTGATTAATACATTTTAATAAACATAAACAAGCCCTTTTTAAAGTCACTTAAAAAAAACCACATGAATTTAAATTAAGGCTAGCAAGTTTCTTAAATTTTTTATTATTTTTATTTTTTATTAACTATTTTATATCAACATTCGTGGGAACATCACGCCGGTTTACAAAATAACTGACAGGATGGAAAATGCAAAAAACAGTGAGGGGAAGTGGAGCAGGCGAGAAGAGAGGAGAAAAAGCGGCAGCAGAGAAGGAAAGCAGTAAGGAGGAAGGCGGATAGGAACAGTACCTGGGAGGAGGTACAGGTAGTGATAACCTTATTATATAAGTAATAGCAGACCGTATAAAATGTACAATAACAACTTTACAGACTGTACCTAGGGGGAATACCTAGGGGGAGGTACAGCTAGGGATAACCTAATAATAAAACAATAGAGGACCGTATTATATGTACAATAATAATTTCACAAAAATACAATAATACAAAAAAAAATTCACAGACTAAAAGATAGAAGAAAAAGTAATTTCAAAAACCTAAGTAGCATAGATCAGGCAGAGTATCAGCAAGATAAAGGCAAGGAATACTTTGGTAAAGTTAAAATAAATGGCTAGCAAAAGATTCTTAAGTTTCAAAGAGAGAGAACATTTTTTTCAAAAACCCAAGCAATACAGATTAATCAGAATCTATCAGTAATAAAAACCAAGCAATATTTGACAAAGTTAAAATAAATGAAAATTCCAGAAATGTATCTGAACAGCAAAGTTAGCAACAGTAGCCCCCATGTGCTCAATATTCTGCTTTTAACTAGATTTATGTAGTTCCTTGATTGGAGATCCTTTGCTGTGATGTAGCCTTTGGGCCTGATTTTAAAAAGCATTTACACATGTAAACTGGGTTTTACACGTGTCAATGCACCATACCCATGTAAGTGGGCTTTTTAAAATTGCTACAATGCATGCCATTGAATTGTCCATAGGATTTACCCGCATAAGTGGGTAAATCCTATGGACAATTCGATAGAATGTTACATTTACTCATGTAACTCTTTTGAAAATTCAATTTTTTGAGTGTGACGAATGGGACTCCAGTGCACAGTGCCCTTGGAAAGGAGTTGAGGTCATAACAGCAATGTAAAGGCTGACAATTTTTTATGTTCTCAACTGGGCTTAAATGGATGTGAAATCAAGTTTCCAAATCAACAAGTGCAAGACAGTCTCTTAGTTGGGTTGTACAATGGTCAGGAGTCCTGAGTATCAGTCTAAGTGTAGGCAGTCAAGGGAATCCTGCAGACAAGAGGTGCAGACATGTGGACTGCTTCAGGAGAAGTTTGCTGGGGATCAGATATACAGTGGGCATAGTTACAAGAGTTGCAGGACAGATTTAAATAGTAAGGCAGCATTTAAGTTGCTGGGAATACTTCCCAGACCTTATAAATGTTCCCAGGTCAAATTTGTTTCCTTGATTCCAGCCTCTGGGTGTCTGACTCATATCTTCCAGGTTACTAGACGTTCTCAGTATTATTGACTAGCTTAGTGACTAAGGCATTGGTCTGCTTCCCCAACCAACTCCTGGTTTGAGTCCTGCAAGGACTTATCCTAACAAGATTATATTGTGTTTGTAAGGAAAATGTATGTGCATACTGGTATCCTGTGACTGCTGCCTTTTCATGGAGAGGACAGGTGTAGGCAAAGGTTGAAGACTAAAGAATGTGTGAATGGGGGAAAATATTTTTTTATATTTTTGGACACATGCTGGATTTATCTGCCTGTACTTCCTCATGTTCTGCAGCTTTCTAAAGCATTGGTGGTTTGTTTTCTGATTGTGATAAGCATTTTTTTTTTTTACTAGTGTAACAATGCTGTATTTTTCCCCCCATTGATTTTTATGAAGCTGAGGCAAATAATTTCAGAGAGAATGCAAATGAGACAATGTGGTTATTGTAGAATACACAGGCATTTGGGCTTCTTGCTTATAGTTTGCACTGATGTCAGAACCTGTGCATGCTTGGTGTGGTTCCATGCTTTTTGATATAGGGGACTAGCATCATCCAAGAAACTGCATGTCTGACAAGGGATAATTAGGCTCCTGCATAGAAGAATGAGGCAGCTAATATTACACAGGTCAGAGCAAGACAGACCCAAAATGCTTCAATATACCCTTGGTAGCACAGAATTCAGCCTCCCACACAGTCTTCTGTAGGTTGGAATAATGGTGTTTAATTTCTCGTTTTCTCGAATAGCTCTTTGCTAAGGCCTCTTTTCTGGTCTCAAATTGGACGAATCAAACACTATATGAATTCCAGATGGTTAAAATGATGGTGAGTTCTCATGATAATCTCTGGGCATTCCCATTATGTTTGAATTTGATCATTTTTAGAGGTCAGCACTTATTTTAATAATAAGCTGTTATGTGCTTCATGTCTTTGTGAAAAGAATGTGGACTCACAGTTAGAATATCTGGTTGAAAAAGTAGCAACATTTTGTGCAAATGGGATCAGAATTATTTCCTTCCCACACAGTTTGCTTATACTGTTCATTAAGTATGTATCCTGGGTACTGCAGCTCATTCTGTGACAGACATGAAGTGATAACGCCTGAGACAAAAGAAAATGTCTCACCTCTAAGTTGGATGAGATCAGCTGTTGCAATTATTCCGTGGGGGGATAGATTGACCAACTGACATGCACATTTTAAAGGAAAAAATGATATCTATTCCTTTGAGAATGCCATATGCTCTGTGTTTTGAGGCAAGCTGCCTACAGTACACAGTAATTTTACAGATGGAGCTTGTACTAAATTCTGATAAAAATTGCCAGCAGAAAAGAATGTCTCAGGGTTTTTAATTGCTAATGGAGACATACAGCTAAATTTCAGTTATTTATCACAAGTTAAGTTGGTTAAAATGCAAATTCCTATGTCTCTTTCCTGTGGAGTGACACATGCATAGCTTCTAAACAATTAGTTTTTGTTATGACTGGAATTACTCCTCCTGGTCTCTAAGTCATTAGAATTGTTTTGTTTTGGTTTTTTTTTTAATTCAGAGCCATATTTTTACCAGTTTACCTATGAACTGGAGGAAACATGTTCTTTTTGGTCATGTAATGGAGGAATTAGCTGTGTGTTTTACAACAGACGTTTTGAGACAGATGTACTAAATAGTTTTTCCCATTTTGGCATGCTTAGTGGTGATTTTTATCCAATATCTCACTGATAACTTTATATAGAATTTGAAATGCAAGAGAGACCTACATGTAAGTTAAACTTTGACACATGTACCAAAAGAACAAGACAAACAAACTCATCATATAATTGTATATTAAGAGTACACATTGTTACCGAATCATTTTGGCACTTTTAACATTTTACCTGATTTAAATACTTAATGTTACTATATGTGCCTTCTTGTGAACCGTTGTGATGATAAATAACTTAACAATGGTATATAAAAGATTTCAATTAAATAATTAAATAAATAAGATTTATTGTGTCACGGGATTGTGCCAGTGGTCACTCTCCAGTCGGAATCCGGCTGGAATCCTTTGGGTAGAAAAGAAATTGAACCCCTGGTTAAGTCTCCTTTGTTTTTTCTCACCCCAATTGGTGACCTGGGCTTAAACAAATATGGTCCCAAGTTATCCTGATAGTTTAAAGTCTCTATAGCTTTGCTTTATCAAAACACAACAGTGTTGGGGTTTCAAGATGGCAGCTGCTGTCCTTTAGCATTTGAGCCCAGCTCTCGCTGTATTTAATTTTCCTAAGTAAATTACCTCAAATGGGTTGTAACAGAAAGGGAAAGACTGGAGATCTTCCTGCTGCCTCAGTTGCTCTTCACAGTGGGGACCTATGGATGCTCATGCGTTCCGAGGTGTTTCATCATCAGGGAGGACCCCCTCGGAACTATCAGTTGTGCTGAGCCCGGTGATTCGTATGTTTTCCCTAGACCCGACCACTTGCAGGGCCTCTACTCCGTGGCAAAGTGTGTCACCGTTTGATGACATTTTGGCTACACCTTTGCACCAGGAAAAGCAGTGGAGACCAAGGAACTTTCTCTGCATTCTAACAGAGGAGTCCAAGGTGTTAATGTCATTTCAAATCAGAGAAGAAGCAGTTGGAGTGGTGAGTTCTGTTTTGACAGCATAAAACTTGGACATTTTGCAACCTTCTCCTCAAATTCCTCTTTGGAAAATTGGGTTGTTTCTCTTGAAACTTCTATAGCTGATTCTGGCTCTCAGGTTTCTACGGTCAAAGAAAATGTTGAACATTTTAAATATTTACAAGATAGCTTGGTAAAGGACAATATAATTGTGTCCAATAAATTGGAGAGAGTTGAAAATATATTAAGGAGGAAACATCTTCAATTTATTAACTTTCCTCAGCTACCTTTGGTTTCCGCTAAGGATATGTTTAAGTGTTATCTAACTGAGGTACTGGATGTTCTGAAGTCTTCTATGCCACCACTTGCAAGGATTTGTTATTCTCCTCCATTCAAGAGAAGAGAAGGAGCAGGGGAATGTGATGAAGATTTATCTCCAAGTTCGGTTGTCCATTAGTTGCAACTAATTTGTTAGAGACATCTGATTCAGTTGCAGCTAAGTCAGATACCTTATAATTTCATTTGTATTAGAACCTGATAGAGGCTGGATATTGAAACTTTACTTTAGGTGTGTGAAATATTCTGCAACAAAGGGTCATGATTTTCCTTGATGTATCCATACAAACACAGAAAAAGCATAAACAATTTTTATTTAGATCTAAAGTTCTCTAGCAGGGTGCATTGTTTTTACTAAAATTTCCATGCAAATGATGTGTTAAGTACAATGTGTCTCCTATGTTTTCTATGAACCTAGTCAGCTTTCTTTTTGAGTGACAAAATTGTGCAGTCTGTTTCCTCGCCATTGCCTTCTGCTATTGCTGTTTGAAGGACTTCCTTTTTTATTAGCCTTGGATATGCGCTAGTTGAGAATTTATCTTTGGAAATATTAGTATTTTCTTAATTCCTCTTGGACTGAGATTTGAATTGCCCTAAAAAATCTTGTGGACTTGATCTCTGTATAATATTATACAGATATACTTGATTCAGAAAAAATCTTGATTCAGAAAAATTTCAAAATGAAATTCAGATTTCATTTTGAAAAAATCAAAAAGATTAGAAAAAAAGAAAACCCCCCAAAAACACAGCAGTCTCCAAGTCACACCATAAGAAAGCAACTCTCACTTTAATTCTTTTGCATGCTGCGCACAGTTGCTTTCTGCACATCTTAATCTGGCTCCACTCTAGGGGCATGGCTCTTAGGGAACTAGGCCCTACTGCCACCTCCCACTTTAGTCTGCAATCAGAGTTTGTGTCTCCACTTTCACTATGGCTGCAACTACATCCACCCACTGGCAGTGTTCAATTAAAGTTCCTTACTGCAGTCTCCATGACTGTGTCCCCTTCTGAACGGGTTCTCCACCACTCGTCTTCCAAGTTCATCAGTTCTGGCTCATGCTCAGGGCTGCTCAACACTTCTGCCTCCATCTCTGTTCTTCATCTAGTAGAGCTGCTTCCTATTCCTCCCGTGCCCCCTCCTTCAGACAAGCTCTCACCCTTCACCTACCTCACATGCCCTCTCTCATCCTCTAGATAGGATAAAGTCTGAGAAGTCTCCCCCCCCCCCTAAACCCCTGTGCCTTCTGGGAGTTGGAGTCTGACTCCTATTTTGAGAAACCCTGTACCTTCTGGGAGTTGGAGCCTGACTCCTATTCTGAGAAACCTCTGTGCCTCTGGGAGTTGGAATCTGACTCCTATTCTGAAAACCCTTGTGTCTTCTGGGAATTGGAGTTTGACTTTTCTTCTGATTTCTTTTACATATTGCAATTCCTTCCCAAGTTTTCCTTACAATCTCACCTTTGTGTATTATCCAGGGGAATATAATGCCCATCACAATTGACATCTTTTCCCATAGAGAGAGATTGAGAAAAAAGCCTTAATGAATCAGCCCTTTGTGTCTGTGAGAAAAATGTTTAGTACATCTGGCCTTCATGTTTTGTAAGACAAAAAAAGATTTCAATATGAAAGACATCTATAATTATTTAATCACTGCGTATGTATAATACTGCATAAAAATTTGATTATTCAATCAGTGGTGTGCATTGCTTCAAAGTACATATTTTTAATACATGTCAATTCTGATAATGATAGAAGGAACTAGTAATAAATACAAGAGTCATGTTAATGATATGGTATTTATAATGAGAGAACTAAAACTATATAATTTTTCAGGAACATTATTTTCCTTTTCCTTTCTAGTTCTGAAGAACGATGTGCTGTGTCTTTTCTTAAATCAGTGACTATTACTATTTTGCTGTGTAAAAGACGCTTGTTCTAAACCCATGACATGTTGTGTAGGATTCTAATAGCTATATAGCTCAAGGAGAAAATTGGATTCTTTGAGATACCTTTTATTGGGCCAACAGAAGAATAATCCAAAGATATTGTAGTACATGAGCTTTTGAGACCACATAGCTCCCTTCTTTCATCTGAAGGCATCAAAGAGCCCATTGGTGAGAAATCACCTAAAGTATTATGTCCAATTGTGGCAGTAGCTGTTCATGGAAAGGGGAAAGAGATACATGGCTCAAAACCTTGGTGTAAGGATCAAAGTTTTGGATATATTGGAGGCTGGGGCAATTTATGGAACAGAAAAGGACTCTATGTCAAAGATGGCTTACATCTGTCTGTGGCAGGAAAAAGGATATTAAGGGATAAATTCAAATCTTATGCCATAAGGCATTTAAACTAAATGACAGGGAATATCACCCCCCCTCCCCCCCAAAACAAAAAGAATTCAAAATACAAAAACAAAGAAAATAGGTGAAGAGGATAAAAAAAAGTCAGCTGAATAAGGCAAAAAACAAGTCCAAGATAAGCAGTAAACTGAACAAGAAACACTGGAAAGCTATGAGCACAAATGCTCAATGTCTCGGCAATAAAATCCATAATGCAAGCCTTAGTGGTGGAGGCAGACTTGGACATTGTTGCTGTTACAGAGAGTAGTTCATGTAATCTCATGATTGGGACATGGCCATACCGGGCTATAACTTGTTGATGAAGGACAGAGAGGACATAAAAAGGGGAGGAGTAGCTCTTTATGTCAAAAACAATATCCAAGCAACTGAACTGCAAGGAATAGAAGGTAGAGAAGAAGCATTATGGGCCGTCCTAAAACAAGAGGATGGAGCATACATTTTATTGGAGTGGTTTACAGGCCTCCGACTCAAACAGAAAACTAGACAGAGGCTGGTAGAAGACATCCAAAAGGTTGGAAGGAAGGAAGAAGTGTCGATTGTTAGAGATTTTAATCTGCTGGATGTAGACTAGAGGATCCCTTCTGTGGAATCTAACAGAAGTAGAAAGTTAGTGGATGCCCTGCAAGAGCCTGTGTTCAAACAAATGGTTATGGACCCACGAGAGAGGGAGTTATTCTCGCCTTAACGCTCACAAACATGGATAGTGTCTCAAATATCCAGGTGGGGGACCACCTCTGTACCAGTGATCATCAAATGGTATGGTTTGATATCACAAATAGAATACAGAGAAGTCACACGAAGACCTGAGTTTTGAACTTCAAAAATATGGACTTTATTGAAATGGGGAAATTCCTGGAGGTGGTACTTGAAGACTGGGAGAAAATGGAAGAAGTGGAGCAAATGTGGGACAAACTAAAAGAAGCAATTTCATAGGCAACTAATCTTTATGTTAGAAAAGTAAACAAAGCAGGAGAAATAAGAAACTGTTCTGGTTCTCAAAGGAGGTGGCTGATATAATAAAAATAAAAAGAACAGCATTCAAGAAATATAAAGGATCCCAAAAGAGGAACACAGGGAAGAATATCTGGTGAAACTGAGGGAGATGAAGAAAGTAATCAGGAAACAAAAAGTCAAGCAGAAGAAAGGATTGCCAAAGAGTTAAAGAGAGGTGACAAAACATTTTTTTGTCACCTAAGCACTACGTTCCTTAGATTTTCTTTCTAGCAGTCTTTGCTTCCAAGTTTACCTCCCTTGTTGAATGTAACTTTGTTCTTCCTGTTACCTACGGTTTTTGTTACAGTTCCCCCTTTCGATGTAAACCGATCTGATATGGTCCCTACCATGAAGGTCGGTATAGAAAAGTATATAAATAAATAAAATAAAAAATTTTCAGATACATCAGAGAAAGGAGAAAGGTCCAAAGTGGTATGTGAAACTGAAAGGTGAGAAGGATCAATGTGTGGAAAGAGACAAAGAGAAACTTGTGATATTAAACAAATACTTCAGTTTGGTGTTCACTAAGGAAGACCCTTGAGAAAAACCGTCGCTAGTTAATAAGGCTGTGGATAGGGGTGGAGTAGATGAAACCCCTTTACAGAAGAGAATGTATGGGAAGAGTTAAGAAAACTTAAAGTGGACAAAGCCATTGGGCCTGATGAAAATGCGATGAGATTCATCAGGCCCAGCGGACTCAGAGATGTGCTTGTTAGTCCGCTGAGTAACCTGTTCAATAGATCCCTGGAAATGGGAGTGGTGCCAAGAGACTGGAGAAGTATGGTGGTGGTCCCGCTTCACAAGTGTGGGACCAGAGAGGAGACTGGGAATTATAGGCCAGTTAGCCTCACCTCGGTGGTGGGAAAGTTAATGGAGACTCTGCTGAAGGAAAGGATAGTGAACTACCTACAATCTGATGGGTTGCTCTATCCGAGACAGCATGGATTCACCAGAGGAAGGTCATATCAGATAAATCTGATTGATTTCTTTGATTGGGTGACTAGAGAATTGGATCAGGGAGGAGCACTCGATGTGATTTTCTTGGATTTTAGTAAAGCCTTTTATACAGTCCCGCATGGAAGACTCATGAACAAAATGAGAAGCTTGGGAGTGGGCGCCAAGGTTGTGGCATGGATTACTAACTGGTTGACAGATAGAAGACAGCATGTGATAGTAAATGGAACCTTCTCTGAAAAAAGAACAGTGTTAAGTGGAGTGCCGCAGGGATCAGTGCTGGGACTGGTTCTGTTCAACGTCTTTGTGAGCGGCATTGCAGATGGGATAGAAGATAAAGTTTTTGTCTATTTATGGATGATACTAAGACCTGCAACAGAGTGGGCATGCCAGAAGGAATGAAGAGAACAGGATGAAATTTAAAGAAGCTTGAAGAGTGGACAAAGATTTGGCAACTGGGATTTAATGCCAAGAAGTGCAGAGTCATGCATTGGGGTGCAGTAATCTGAAAGAACTGTATGCGATGGGGGGTGAAGGGCTTCTGTGCCGGAATGGGAGAGAGACCTTGAAGATGATAGTGTCTAGCGATCTGAAGATGGCGAAGCAATGTGACAAGGCAATAGCCAAACCAGAAGAATGCTGGGCTGCATAGAGAGAAGAATATCTAGTAAGAAAAAGGAAGTAAATTCCATTGTACTGGTCCTTGGTGAGGCCTCACCTGGAGTACTGTGTTCAGTTCTGGAGACCGTATCTCAAAGGGACAGAGACAGGATGGAGGCGCTCCAGAGAATGATGACTAACATGATGGGAGGTCTCCATCAAATGACTTATGAGGCATGGTTGAAGGACCTAAATATGTATACACTGGAGGAGAGGAGGAGCAGGGGAGATATGATACAGACCTTCAGATACTTGAAGGGTTTTAATGATGCATAATCAACAACAACCTTTTTCATAGGAAGGAGATCAGTAGAACTAGGGGGCCAAGAGATGAAACTCCAGGGAGGACAACTCAGAATCAATGTCAGGAAATATTTCTTCATGGAGAGGATGGTGGATGCCTGGAATGCCTTTCTGGAGGAGGTGATGGAGACAAATATGATGAAAGACTTCAAAAGGGCATAGGATAAACACTGTGGATCCCTAAAGGCTAGAGGAGGGAAATGAAATAAGAGGCATGGGAGTAGCTTACTGGTGTGGCGGTTACTACCCTTAACCAATAATCCAATGCAACTCCATCTTTGCTCTCTGCTTCAACGGCAGGGGAAAAAGAGGAAAAGAGAAATTAGATTCAGAAAAAAAACAAAGACCTTGAACTGTACAATCTGTGATAACAAATAAGCATGGGTAACTTGCTTTATGCGGTGGTTACTACCCTTAACCTATAAGCTTCATTCTACACAGCTGATGCAACTCCAACATTGCTCTTTGCTTCAACGACAGGGGGTACAGGGAAAATTGGACTCAAACAGTAACTAACAAGAGCCCTGTCCTTGGCAGTCTGGGAGACTGATAAGTATGGAAGACTGATAAATATGGGAAACTGATAAGTATGAGAGCTTGCTGGGCAGACTGGATGGGCAGTTTGGTCCTTTTCTGCCATCATTTCTATGTTTCTATGTAAACAGATATAGACAGATTCAACCCAAAAAGGGCTACCAAAATTGCTCCCAGTCAGCTCCAAAAGCGTTATGAAATAAGTCCAGAGGACCTAAATATGTATACTCTAAGGAGAGAAGAGGAGTTGATATGATAGAAATGTTTTGATTTTCTAAATGCTGCAAAGAAAGCAAATGTTTTGCAGTGGAAATATGTTCTATAGCAAGTTCAAAGGTGGTAGATTCAGGAGTAATATTGGAAATATTTTGTTCAGAAAGGGTGATAGATGCATGGAACAGCCTCCCAGTGGAAGAGGTGGCGGCCAAAAAACTGTAATACAATTTAAGAACACACGGGAATAAGCACAGAGAATACCTAGTTTCAAGAAAGTGAAGGGAAAGCCAGTGATCAACTGGGGAATACAGCATTGTAATAGGAGAGTAAATCTGGCAGGCTAGATGGGCCTTGATGTCCTTATCTGTCAACATATTCTATTTTTTTTTTTTACAAGTGGCAAAGAATATATAAACATCAGTTCTTTTAAAACCAAAAGAATATATGCTGCATATCAGTCTTTATTTAATATAAAATGAGATGCATATTATATACTGTGAAATATCATATATTGCTATATTGTACTGTAATATGATTTATGAAGTGGAATGGTTACAATAAGCATATCTTCATTGACTTTAACAATTCCTGCCTGTTGCTTCATCTTTAAGTCGAAATTGACATCAGTCTGGAATTAGTATCTTAAGCTCAGTGGGGCCAATGCAAAACAGTGCGCTCAGCTGAGCACACAGTTTAACCTGTGGTTAGATTTGGGTTTTGGATGCGCCTCCACAATCCCTTATTCTATAAGGGGATTAGCATATCCAAAATCCCTGTCCAACTCCCCATGAAGCTAAAAACACTCATCATGCTTGTTGATGAGGCTATTAGCTATTCTCACCCAACTGAAAAAAAAAATGTGCACCCGACACGCACATGTTTACCCTCAGAAATTAATGCCTGCCCAGAGCAGGCATTAATTTCTGAGCAGCCAAAAAATGTACAGAAAAGCAGAAAATACTGCTTTTCTATGCTTCCTTCGACTTAATATCGTGGCGATATTAATGTTTTAAAAAATAATAATAAAAAAAAAAGTATGCCAGTGGTCAGGTTAGGAAAAGGAAGCTCAATTAATGAGCATCCATTTTCATAAAATTGAGCGTCCATTTTCCTAACCTGCTGACAGCCATCTCTCCTGGGCGTCCACTGCCAAGGAGGCACTAGGGGCGCACATTTGTCCCTAGCGCCTCCTTTTTAGCATGATCCCGCATTTAAATATTCCATCACGCGCCCAGGAGAGATGGCTGGACGTGCATTAGGAAAGCGGGCACTCAGCACTGCGTGTCTGTTTTCCACACAGATTTATTGCATCGGCCCCAATGTTGGGCAAAGGCCATATCTGATAGCAATGCTCTAACCACACTGTTATAAAATACTGTTTAAGAAAGACTTAACATTTTTAAGACACAGATTGCTAGAAATGTATTCTTTAATTTAAAAATAGCTTATCTTCTTCAGCCAAGAAATCCTTCAAAAATAAATTATTTTTCTCCTTGGCCACTTCATCTTCACATGTAATAAATGATATGTAATTTCAAATCCATGTTTTGAAGGAACCCCTGTGCTTCAGGGGAACAATTCATTCATTCCTTCGGGAAGATAGTTTGACGTCCTTCCACAAAAAAATATGTAATGAACTGCAGATGGACTGGGTGAACTGGTTCACTAATTAGTAAAACTGGTTATTTCATTGCTACATGCATGTTAAAACCTACATACATATCCTTGTAAAATTGGAAGTACAAATACACGGGTATATGAGTTGCGCACATTTTTCTGGTTTATTTCCAACTTAGGCCTGGATTCTTCATTCATCGCTGAATGATGAATCCAGCGAAAACCGGGGGCGGTGTCTTCGCTGTCGGCTTTCGCACCGAATAACGCCACCATGAAGGTGGTGCTATTCGGTGCGCTACTGCTGACAATAACGTTGGTAACGTTTTCGCCGGCAGCGAAGACACCGCCGACTCCTCCCTCCCCCCGCCCCGATTCCTCCCCTACCCAACTCCTCCCCTCCCCCTAATTAGCATTATATCGCATGCATTAAGGCCCTAACACACATGATAAAGCTTTAGTGACTGACCCTATTATTTGGCTAAGTAGCATCTTTCCAGCCACTTAGACGGACAAATTTGAAGTTATCTGGAAATAGTAACACTTATCCGTTTATATTCTGATTTATACAGCACAGTAGCAGCAGTTCTACATAGCCGGATAAGTCTGAAAAATGCTACCTGTCCATTTAAGTAGCGCATTTTAGACTTATCCGGCTACTTAGCCGGATAAATCAGCATTATCTGGATAAGACCGAACTTGCACGGCTCTTTGTTTTTAGATTCACGAGCATATATGCATGCATATGTACTCGTATTTTATAACCTGCAGACATCATTTGCAAGCAGGTTATAAAATGCAGTTGTAAATTACCATGTGCCCTTATACACACGCATATGGTTGCAAGCGAGAGGTTTGAAAGTTATCCTCCCTGAGTGTAAGTTTTGTCAAAAAAATTACTTGTACAAATTAGCAGATGTAAATGTCCGCAGGTAGATTTTCTGTGATAATTTTCAAAGGGAAAGTACATATGTACTTTCCCTTTGAAAATTAGTGCAAGGTCTGTGAGTGATAAATATCTGCTGTCTTTGCACCAGTATGGGACTTTTAAAAATACCTCCAGAATGGATTAAGATAGAAGTTTAAAAAGACCTGGTCCTAGATCACGTAAGTGATTTGGGATCAACTTGAAGGTGTGATATATACTGGGGGGGGGGGGGGTGTGCTTGATAGATTTTGTGGGGGTAGGGAGAGGCAATGAGCTATTTGGTTTGATGGAACTTTAATTGCAGTACATTGTATTGCATTTTATAAGCAAGCTTGTACCATTTTTTGAGGCGAGGGGGAGCACAGAGCGCTAAAGTTATTACAAAGAAATGGATGAGTGACTGAAAGGTTTGGGAAATGCTGCAGTAGAAAATATGAACATTTATGTCTGGAAGAGCCTATAGGATCCGTTGAGGATCAAGTATGTGTGAAAAGTGAAAATTCTCATTTGATGAAAAGTTTTAGGAATATTCTGTATAATTTACAAATTCAGTGAATATTTGTCATAGCTATGAATTGGAGAATTTCATCCGCAAGTGCAGAAAATGGCAAAATTCTGCAGTTCTTTAGCATGTGGCACTGCTTTTATAAAAATGCAGATGATTGCAGATGATTTCACAATTGGCTAATATCACAGTTTTTCACCTTTTTCATCAAATTTCTCATTAACTTCTATGGTGAAAATATTAATGGAAGAAATTTTCTCAACAGCAAAATGTCAAAATTTTGCTTTGTTTGCTTTTTACTCTGAATATTTTCTCACATCCCTGCTTTTATAGAGACTTTTATTGAGTCTTCCCAGAATGAGTGATTCTCCTGCTTGCTGTCTACATTTTGTTCTTCTCTGCTGCTGGCAAACTAACTTTCATGATTGTCACGACTAAGATTTATCTTTGCTCTTTGCCTTGGTAAAATGTGCTACATGTAGTAAATACAAAACAAAATAAGAATTGAATCAGTCTCTCTGCTACCATTACAGATTTGTCCAAATATTTAATTTCTGAAGACTTAAAATATCCAAGGAATATGAAGAGTTAAGGTAAACATAAAAATATATCCATCATTCTTATGTCATTTCTACATCTGCTTCTTTTATCAGCAGTGCAGAATGGTTCAAGAAAGCTGTTTTCCCATTATGTTGTTGGATAGTTAATCAAGTTTCATTGATAGCCTTTCTACAGAGATGCGGTCTTTCACTGCCTGCTCTTCTTGCTCACATCCTCTGACATCACATGAACTTTCTCCTAACTTGTGCTTATAAGCCGAGACGGTAAGAGATGGGAGACAACAGAAGCAAAGGAAGGACTTGGATGACATGGTAGAAGCTTTCGGCCGAAATTTAAATCGGCCACACACGCAAATTTCGTCACTTATATTCGTGGCTGGGCCCTGTGTGTGCCACACACATTTTTAAAAGGGCCTGGCTATGCACATGACGATATGCACACAATTGCCGGGCCCTGAAAAGGGGGCTGGCTTGGGGCATGGTCTGGGTGGGGAGTGGCGGGACGGGGTGGAATGGGGCTGGCCAGGACAGCAGCCATTAGCCGCTGTCCCAGGAAAGCACACGCTGGCAAACTACTTCTGCTCCAGGGGAACAGTAAGTAGTAAAACACAAAAATTGTAAGTTTTTGGGATGGATTAAGGGGTGGGGAGAAGAGGGGTAGAGGGAAGGGGTTCAGGTAGGGGGTAGGGAAGTTCCCTCCCAGTCCGCTCCTTAATTGGAATGGCCTGATTTCGTTGTCGCACGTAATCTACTAAAATCCCCCCTTGTGTATGTTGCCCGCACATGAGCGTGCGGTTTTTAAAATCCTGCGCGCATGTGCACGCGGCCCACAGATTTTCTAACATGCGCGCATCGGTGCGCACGTTATAAAATCGGCACATCCATGTGCATACGCCAGGAACCGCACACGCATGTTATAAAATCTACCCGTTTGTTTCTTATGAATTAGATTCTCGCTCTTCTACAGTGAGAAGAAATATACCATCATATTATAATATATTCCAACAGGATTCTTCCACACACATATTTGACATAGGGATGGTAACTTTAAAACAGCCGCGCGGGCGCACATAAATGCATGTTTGCCGGCTCGTACCATGGACGCGGCCATTTTATAACATGTGCAAGTATATGCGCGCATCTTATAAAATTGGCTGGAGGCGCATAAATGTGCACACCATTTTATATGGATGCATGCATGTGCCGCTTCTAATGCGTAAGTGGGGGGGGGGGGGATTTTAATTTACATGCGCCCCGACGCAATTACCAATTAAACCAGTTCATTCCCACTTTGCCCAGTTACAGGATAGGACTTTCTAACCCCCTAGCTAACTAATCTCTCTTTTACTCTACCTGCCCCAACCCTTAAAACCCCACTCACTAGCCTAGTATTTTTGTTTTATAACTTACACGCCTTCCATAGCAGAAGTAAAGTTCTCACAGGACAAGCATGATGGTAGTCCTCACATATGGGTGACATCACAGGATGGAGCCAATCACAGAACACCTTTGTCAAAGTTTCCAGAACCTTGACTGGCCCCCACTGGGCATGCCCATCATGGCACCAACCCTGCAGCCAGCAGGGGTCCCCCCTCAGTCTTCTTTTTTCTGCGCAGCAGTAGCCACACGGTTAAGGAGCTCTGCAGAGATTCCTGACAGGAATTTTCCTCATGGAATTACTAAAATTTAATTTACCCCACAGGGGTCCCTCCTTCAAATTTTACCCATTTTCCGTCGATTACTGTCGAGTTTGGCCCTTGCGGCCTACTGGCCGTCGACCGTACCACTGCTCAATTTTTCATGGCCATGGCGTCGGGGTCCGCTGGTGCCTGGTACGTAATCGCACCATGTCCATCACAGACCCTCACAAAGTCTGTGTAATGTGTCTCGGATGTGAGCACGATGTCCTAACCTGCACCAAAAGTGCCCTCATGACACCAAAAGGTCGCAAGGCTAGAATGGAGAAGATGGAACTCTCTTCTGTGCTCAAACCCCAACGCCGTCGATTACATCGACGTCGTCAGAACCGGCACCATCAACTTCGCACCTGCATCGACCTCCGGCCGGTGACCGTCCAGCATCAACAAGTTCTCGGCCTTTGACACCCTCCACTCCCCCTCAGGATCGAGGGGATCGTAGAAATAAATCGCCACCGGCATCGAAAGTCTCGGACCATCGAGGGTGCGAAATGATCGACCTCGCCATTGTCTGAGCCGCCGTCGAAGAAACCCCGTCCAGAAAAGGCACCGACCTTTTCAGCGACCGGGTCACCGAGGCAACCCTCACCCGACAGGGTATCGGGAGCCGTGATTCCGCCTTTAATGGTGGTCCCTCCGGCTATGCCTCTGCTCCTTCTTCTGTTCCGGAGCCTGGGCTGCTGCTCCAGGTCTCCAAGAAGAATTGGACCGGATAGTTCAGGAGGCCATCGACAAGGCGGTGCATCGACTCTAGGTTCCTGCGGCACTGACACCGGTACCGATTTCGGAACGACCACCGACCCGATTCCAGCAGTGTTGGCACTGCTGCTCTCGAGGATGGAAGTGCTCATGGCCACTTTTCCACCGATGGACCTTGGGTCACCGATGGCTCCGGTGCCCTCCCCGCTTGCTTTGTCATCGGGAGGAGAAACACCGTTCCACATCCTCCATCGGGAGTTCTGCCGATGCCTCAGCCATCGATGCTGACATGTCCGTCAGTGCCACCGATCCACCCATCGGTGCCGACGCGTCCATCGGCACCACCGAGCCATCCATTGATGCCCTCGATGCCTGTGCCGTTGCCTTCGATGCCTTCATCGGTGCCTCCAGTTATTCCTTTGAGTCCTTCAGAGCCTCGACCAGGACCTTCAGGGATCCCACTGCCCCATCCCTCCTCTAGTCCCTAGAGGAGCAGGTGCTGATCTCTATGACACCTGGAATGATGATTCTTCACCAGACACCAATGATTTGCCTTCACCACCTTCACCTACTGAAAGCAGAAAGCGTTCTCCTCCAGAGGACCTTTCCTTTATAAATTTTGTGAAGGGGATGTCTGAATTGGTTCCCTTCCATTGCAGACTGAACAAGATGATAGGCATCAAATGATGGAGCTGTTACAATTCCTGGATGCTCCCAAGGAAATAACCTTCATCCCTATCCACCAGGTTCTTCTGGATCTCCGCAAAAAGAACTGGGAACATCCTGGCTCTGTTGCTCCAGTCCACAGGAAAGCTGACACCAGAGCCCCATGCTTTCGCAAACCTCAATTGGATCACCATCTGTGGTTGTCAAATCTGCCCAGAAAAGAGCAAGGAGATCAAAACTTCAACTTCTTTTCCCCCAGGAAAGGAACAGAAATTTCTAGATGCCATTGGTTGCTGTGTCGTCCAGGGATCAATGCTCATCTCCAGAATTGCCTCTTATCAGCTCTATATGACCCAATATAATAAAGTCTTATTTAAGCAGATACAAGACTTAACATACCCTGCCTCAGCAATTTCAAGAGCAACTCCAAATCCTAGTAAACAAGTGGTTTTGAGGCAGGAAAGCATGAGATCAGATCATCTTACAATATCTTTGACACTGCTACCAGGATATCTGCAGGTGCTATCTTGGCAAGACGATGGGCCTGGCAAAAGTCTTCCGACCTTCGCACTGAAGTACAAGACTGATTATCCAACCTGCCTTGTGTAGGAGATAATCTGTTTGGCGAGCAGATTCAACGAACGGTGGCGGAACTCAAGGACCATCATGAGACCCTAAGACAGCTCTCTCTGATGCCTTCTGAGTACTCTTCAAAACATCCCTTCCGGAAGGACTCTAAGAAGTCATTCTTCAGCCCGAAGAAGTCCTACCCGCCACCAACTAGAACGCGTTCTACGAGACCGTTTCAAAAAGCCCAGTCTCGTCAGACACGTAAACAAAAAGCACAAGCAGCTCCTCAGCCGGGCCCTGCTTCCGGTTTTTGACTCCTGCATAGAGAGCAGCAGCCAGCTTCCATTGCCCCACATACCAGTGGGAGGTCGATTGTGCCATTTCAACAACAAGTGGCACTCAATCACCTCAGACCAGTGGGTCCTAGCGAAATTGCTCAAGGTTATCATCTGAACTTTCTCTCCATTCCACCGACTCCCCACCTCTACCGACGTAGAGAACATCCGATCACTCCATCCTTCTGGAACAGGAGGTCTCCCTCCTCCTCCAGTCAAAGGCAATAGAACCAGTGCTCTACTCTCAGCATGACCTAGGGTTCTATTCCCGGTACTTTCGAATCCCCCAAAAATTGGGAGGTGTTCATCCAATTCTGGATCTAAACGCCCTCAAAAAGTACTCCAGCGAGAGAAATTCAAAATGGTAACCTTGGACTCTCTTCTTCCTCTTCTACAAAGAGGAGACTGGCTCTGTTCTCTTGACCTCCAGGACGCATACACTTATATAGCGATAATTCCATCTCATCGTAAATGCCTGTGGTTTCTAGTAGGCCCCAAGCACTATCAGTACCGAGTGCTTCCATTCGGCCTCGCGTCTGCACCACGAGTCTTCACAAAATGCCTCGTCATAGTTGCAGCCTTCCTCGGGACTCAAGGTGTTCACGTCTACCCCTTTCTAGACTATGGTTAATCAGGGCTCCCACTCAACAAGCTGCTCTGTTGTCCCTGCATCTTACTTTACACACTCTAATTTCACTCGGATTTCTCGTCAACTGCGACGAATCCTACTTAGTCCATCTCAAACCTTATCGTTCATTGGGGCAGACTTAGACACCTTGCAGGCAAAGGCTT